>NC_083863.1:1400000-1730000 GCF_029169275.1 Apis cerana | reverse complement strand
AAGAAAATTAACAATTTTTCTTATTAAATTGGATTAAATTTTTAAAACAACATTTGAACAATGTAATATAATTTTGTGTTTAGAAGTAGTTTTCAATTTTTTATTAAATCTTTTAATTAATTCAAGTTTTAAATTGAATGCAAATTATTAAATTTGTTACTTTAATCAATTCATTAAGAGTAATAAAAATAATTAAACAATTGACACTCATTATTTTTATTTCACAATTGTTCAAAAACGTTTTAAAGATTCAAAAATTTTACTTTTTTATTTTTTACGATCCACAATCTTCAAAAGAAGATATAATTTTAATATTAAGAATATTTTCCGCATGACATTTTCATTTTAAAATTCTTTCGATTTATTTTAAAAGAGGTTTAAAAAGTTTCTTGAAAAAGAAAGTATATAAATTTCATAAAAAAAAGAAAGGAACGTTTATACAAATTTTCTTGTGCAAAGTGAAAGAAGCAGAATGATAAAATGGAATTTCACGTAGAGAATAGACTTACCTCTTATTACTCGATTCTTCTTTTATGATATAAATACCTGTAAAAAGTAAAAAGAGAAAATTAATATTATTATTGAAAAAGATTATAATAAAAATTAATATTAATTAATGAAATATATATATTTTATATAAAAACGAAATTTTTTTAATTAACAATATTAATTTTTATTTCGAATAGTATACATAAATTTCAAATTAAATTGAATTTTTTCCAATTTTAACTAACTATATTTCTTTTATCTCTCTTTAATTTAATTTAAATTTTAAATATTATATACATATATAAGATATTTTTCCACTTATCAATATCAATATTTCACTTATTCTTTTCATGATTTATTTATTCATTACTAACATTTTATTTATTCAATAAATTGCAATATTTGAATTCAATTTCTTTGCTGCCAAGGACAAAATATCTTACAATGCAAAGATATCGTTCATGAGATTCTATAAATGAGATATTTTACGAATATAACTTTTATTTAAATCTTTCATTCAATTGGAAAAGATTTGCGAGATATCTCTTGTTAAGAATAATATTGTTTGACGAGATATCTTTTTAATAATAAAAAGATTAAAATTATATTCATTCTTTTTACTTATAAAAATATTGTGTAAAATTATGTAATAAAATCTGATATTAAATATTGACAATTTATTAAACAATTAAAAAGTGTATGTAAAAAATAAAAATCAAAATAAAATAAGATCTTCATTTGGTGATTGCGATATACTTCTATCGAATTTTTTTTTATTATTTTCTTTCAAGATATATAAGAATATATATACCATTTATTTAGTATAACTATTTTTAATTAATTAAATCAAGTAATATATTTGTTGAATTTAATTACAATAGATAACAACAGTAAAAAATCTCACAAAATCTTTTCATATATCCAAATGAATTAATTATATTAGAAAATTTAATTTTCACACATATAAATCATATAAAGGAAATTACTTTTCTTTTGCTCAATTTTGTATTTCTATTTTCATCAAAAAAGTGAAACATTCTTAAAATTTACAATCAAAAGAAAGAAAAGAGGATACAAATGCACATTCCATTGACAAATTTTTACTGCCAATTATTCTTCCTGAAAAGCATTTGTTTTCCCTTTTTGCTTTACTTTTTCGACAACTCGTTTCTCTTTTCTGATTCAATAAAAAAAGAAAGAAAGAAAGAAAGAAACAATAGTAAGAACAAACAAAGAACAAAAAGAAACAACAGTTTGGGAAAAGTGTCAATACGAAATTAAATAGGAAATTTCGCGGGAGAGGAACACGATTCGTTTTAAATCGAACAGGAAATCGAAGTTATCGAGTTTTCTCTCGCGTTTTCGATAATCCAACCGGGCTGTGAGGATGAAAAGAAGAGGAAAGGGTGGAAATTCGATCGACAATAAACGTGAAACACCGTGAACCTCGACTAACGAATTTCAATTCGTTGAAAAAACATCGGGTGTGTGTTTAATCTGACGACTCTTCCTATCGTTCACGAAAAATTTCCGTAAGTCTGGCCTTTGCTGAGACGAGAATTCTTTGTTGAAGAAATTTTCGAAGATACGATATAAGAGAATATATATATAAACAAATTTCGTCTCCATTGATATATTATTAAAATTATTGTACATTAAAGAATCATTTATGTCTTTTGAATAAAAATTAAAAATTAAAAATTTTTATTCATTTTATTTTATTTTATTTATTTTTGAATGAAAAGTGTAAGTACATCATTTTCTGAAAATTTTTAATGTTAATGATGAATAGAAAATTAAAAATTATAATATTGCATGTTTCCTCACTATTTTTCGTAAAATGGTTTGTTGATTTTATTTTTCATAAATGTACCTTATATCTTAATGTAGGTGGATACTTTTGTAATCAATTGTACATCTCATTGTATTCTATAATACATTTTTATTTTGATATTTAGAATTGATCTTTCAATGTTAGAATATATTAACATTCTATATATATTTTATTTAATTAAACGAAATATTGATTGGACAAAAAAAGAATTTTCGATGTTCAAAAAAATGTTCCACCATTCTAACGACAATTTTGTAATGAAAAAAAAAACAATGTTAATTTACGTGTGAAAAAAAAAGGCAGAAACAAGCGAGAGGCAAAAGGAACACGTGGAATTTGGTACAATCAATAAACTGTATTTGGCAATAGGCGAGTTTGATTCAAAATTTCAAAATAGAACACTTCCGGTTTCTCGAACGATGATTCATGTTATGGCAAATCAACGTTAAGACATTTTCATTTTAAGTGATTAATTTTTAGTGATTAATTACTTTTTAAAAATGAGTCAATGAGAATTATTTAAAATTATTTACTTTTTATTGATTCAAAAATGTGTTGAACGTATTTTGATTTTTGTTTGATCCTTAAAATGTTACATAACTTATTCTAAACATTTTATAATACATAAAAATTTAATTATTTTATTATTTGAAATATCGTTAAAATGATTAAAAAATAAGAACAAATTCATTTATGATTTGTTTTATGAAAATGAAAAAAATTATGAAAATTTTTTTAGTAACAAAATCTAAAACCAATATCTAAAGATTTAAGCATTATTCTGAAATTAAACTTATATCTATCTATATAATTATTTATAAATTTTTTTAAATAATTTTTTTTAACAGTTTTTAAAATTTCTAAAATATTTTATTTTATTTTTTTAAAAAAGACATAGAAAGCGAATAAATTATTAAACT
The DNA here is from genome assembly GCF_029169275.1 of Apis cerana. NCBI lineage: Eukaryota > Metazoa > Arthropoda > Insecta > Hymenoptera > Apidae > Apis > Apis cerana. The sequence continues at coordinate 1,726,757 of NC_083863.1, read as the reverse complement.
TTTGTCAATTATTTAAATTTATACAACTTTCTGATATAACTTTTCAGATCATATTCCAAGAGGACTCCACTCTTTGAAATCCACTGTTTATTCATTCAGTGGTAATATAAGAAGTTATGCCATAAAGATTAAAGTTAAGTTTTGCAAAAAAATAATGTGTCAATAGAAATTAAAAGAAATTGAAAAATTTTTTAATATAATAAATTTATCAATATGAAAATGTTTTATTTTTTATTTTATTTTCTGTACAACCTAAAAATTGGATCTTAAAATAGAAACTTTAAAAAATTGTTTTTATTACAAAATATTTTATTTTACTTGAAACATTTATATATTTTTAATATATTTCATTTGCATTAAGAATGAAGAAATTGAATAAATATATCTTAAATAAAATTAAATAATCTTAAATATGATTGAAAATGATTTTTATATAGATATTTTCTTTATCAATCTTCTTGCAATCTACATTTAAGTTTTCTCTAATATTCTATAGGATAATTCTCGCACAGATATTAAACTACATAAGAAAAATAATCATTCCATATACATTCAATTACAGCACAAGAATTATAGCATGTAATTATAAATCAAGGAACACTAACCATCAAGAGACTTCAGATTTAAATAAAAATATTTTAATTTCACTTTTGTGCAATTTTCTTTTGCACCACATCTCCGATTGTTTCAAACGAGTATTTAGAAATGAATTGGACATCGAAGGAATAAAGATGGCGGGCCAGACGGAATTATTTCGTGAATTACCGAGGCGGTCGAAGAGGAAAGGTGAAGGATCGCAAATGGTACGAAATATCAAGAGTCGGGAAATTCACTTGTCGAATGAAATTTTCATTAATGAGAACTGTGAGAGGGGAAAGAGACCGGTGTACGCACTGGTATGGGAGATTTGTATTATTTATGGAAGATTTTTGCGAAGAGGAGAAATAACGATGGTCATTAGTCGGTCGTGAATTTCAGGGAATACGAGAAAATCTGGAAGAAGGGAGGGAAGATTGTTTTCCCGTCGAACGATGCCGGAAATGAAGAGTTCTGCAGACTTGGAATGATTTAACGTGTCGAGATAAACGCGAATCGAGAAAGAATTTGAAACATTGTATTCTAAATTAAGAAATTTTTCTTTAAAAAAAAAAAAAAAAAAAAAAGGAAAACCATTATGTTTGGTTTTGAATATTTACAGAATGTTTTTATGTAACAAATAGAAAAATGCAATTATATTTGTAAACTGATAATGAAATTTATTTTTTATTCTTGTGTATTTTTCTTCGTTAAATCTATAATCCGACTTTTTTCATTATTTACAAGTTTTTATGTAATTCGATATAACAATATGCAAACATAAATACACAAGGTAAATTTAACTTGTATTTAATATATCGACAAAAAAATGAATAAAGAAAGAATTTAATTTATGATATATAAGAATTATTATACAAGTTGTTTACCAGAAATAGAAAAATCATGAAATTAGTATTTTTTAGCGATTTAAATCAGAATTATGTATAAAACTACAACAGGAAAAAAATATTTTTCAAATTTCAATTTTCAGCAGTGAAAAATACATATTAAGAATCAGTGTATATATTTTCTCAAACAAAAATCGTTTACCAATTAAAAAATGATTATTCATTTAGCTGTTTAATGATATTACAATTTTAATTTTGATTATGATTCGTTAAGTACAATTCTTCTGTCTAATGATAAAAACGAAACGGAGAAAATAAAAAGAGGAAATATATCAAACATTAATACTCGAAATCTTTTAAACAGCACAAGAAATGAGAATGCATGTCGCAAATCACGAGATTGATGGCAGTCAAACGTTTTCGAATTCGTTGCATCTGCCGATTTTTCCAACACTATGACACGAGGTTACAAATCATATGCGACGCGACGTTGCCACGTTTGGCAAAACGGTTGAGATACAATCGAGATCTGCCTCGGTATCGGCCATTTTTATTCGAATGCGATCGAGGCGCCTCTCGTGCCTTGGAGATATTTACGCAGCAAGATGCCACCAGAAGTCCGTATACGTTCGAATTTCACCGTGCTTTCGAGGATTTATATCACGCTTCCACATCGTTGCACGTGATTTTCTTCCGATGGATTCGAGCTATCTTTTAAAGACGTTCCAAACGTCGTGTTCGGGGGAATTGGGATCGTTTGGATGGATGAAAGTGTTTCTTCTTTTTAGTAGATTTATGTTAAAAAAATATTGGAATGATTAAATCTAATTTATTAAATTAATTATTCTTTAAATGCTAATTTATTATTATTGTTTCAATTTAATTTTAATTTCGTATTTAATTTAATTCTGTCATGCATATAAGTATTAATACATTATTTCTTGCAATTGCAATTATTTCTTTGTCTCTGTAGATTTTTTTTATCTACGCATATCTCAGTAAACTTGTTTATATTCGATTGACGATTCAATTTTAATTCGTGAATCAAAACTGTATGAAGAAAATAATTTTTCAAAAATATTTATTTACAATTTGATTAAAAAACTAAATATATACGAATGCATTGTTTTTTTTATTTTTTTGAAGATTACAAAATTAAAAATTCGAATGTTTTGTTACTTGGAAATAATTTCGTTCAAATGTCCTTAAGAGATAAATTTCATGAGGATTTGAATTTAAATATCAAATGATTGTGAATTAATATTGGTGATAATATAATATAATATAATATATTATATTATATTTTTTATATTATTATTATTATTATTAAATTATACTATATTAATTACTACAAATATATTCGTCGCAAAAGTTCATAAAAGTTCCTTAAAAATTTTTTTTTATCGAATAAAAATATTATTGATACTTTTAAAATGCTTTGAAACATTAAAACAGATTTATCTACCAATTAGAAATATCTTTGAAAAATATGTATTTAAAAGTTTCATGAAAATTTTAATGTTATTTTTTTCTTCGAATCTTAATTATACTCTACTAAATTTAATACAAAAACTTGATTCAAGAAAATTCATTTCTTGTTGAAACGAGTGAAAAATCGCCAATTTCTACGCCGATGCAGGGAAGGAAACGCGGTTTTATAACGTACAAGATATTAAAAGGGGAAGATGGCGGGTGTTCCCATGGTGCAGACGGCGTGAAACTCGCGAGGAACTTTGAATTCGCAATTTACTCTCCAGAGAGACTAAATTCGCGCCCTACGAAACGAATTCGAACTTGTACAGGGAAAGATTTGCCGAGCAAACAAAATTACCAACTATATATATATATATATCTACGTACATACGACGAGGTATCGTTGACGCGCGAATGCCCAAGCCAAGTCCTTGCTTGATTTTCCTTCCAATTTTTCAAATTGCCTCGCGATCATACATTTGGTTTTCACGTTTAAACCGCTGCTCTGATGACTCTTTCAAATATAAGCGTTTAAATATTTTATTTATTAATTTTATTTAGCAAAAAAAAAAATGCTTTCTTTTCTGAGAAATGTGAATTATTTATAAAATTTTTTATTCGTTAAATGAAACGTATATTATTGTATATAAGAAAATAGAGAAAAATTAAGAAAAAAGAAATTAAATATCGTTCATTAATTTTATTTGCAAAGAAAAATGAATATATATTTTTTCTTTCGTGGAGTCTTTTTGTAATTTTCAATTTTTATTCGATAAATGGAACGTGTATATTGTTATATTCTTCTATTAACGAAGGACAAGTTAATGTTATTCGTTAATTTTATTCACGAAAAAAATTTATAAGTTTTCTTTTGAATTATTTCGAAGAATTTTTAATTTGTCGAGAATTTATGTATAATAACATATATTAAATGATCTTTCGAGAAAAATTAAGAAATTTGATTAAATTTGAGAAAGCATTTATTAACATGTATATTTTATCTTACAAAATTTATTTAAAAAATAAAAGTGTTTTTCATTCATTACACTACTGATCGATATATTAATTTGACTTATGTATGTACTTTTAACGGTTAAAATACATTCATTTTTAATCTTATTTATTCAGTCAAGACTTCATCGAGACACGAAAAAATTCACGATTGCTATTAAAACCTTCTCAAGGACTTGGTTTAATTCGCTCGAAAATCTCTGTCATTTACCAACAGGAAATTAGGAAACAGAGACACTGTCGAGAGCTCGCCAAACTTTCTTACCCTTCGAGCATATCCCGTAACTTCGAAACTTTCTCGATCCAACGAGAGCTTTTTCACGATGACTAATAACCGAGATTTTTTTCGATTGTTTACGAGCTAAACGCTCCCAACTTTAATCACGTGGATTAATTATTCATTATAATTGGTTGAAACTTCGCGACGAGAATTTATCCTCGTTGTTACGTTATGATGGAAGTTCTTTCTTTCTTTCTTTTTTTTTTTTTTCTCCCTCTCTAAAGAATCATGGCTCGTGATATTAAAATCCTTGAAAATGAAGATCATAAAGTTAAAATATTAAGGTAGAAGTTCGGTTATGATTAGTTTAATGTAAAGTGTAATGAGATTATTTGGTAATAGTGGAGAGGCTCTTAGCTTCGCGTAAAGGAATTTAATTAAGAAAGTTTCGAATTTTGTGCGTATAAGTACGTGATAATTTATCATGGGTGAGAAATTTAGTTGATATTTTGTGTACAATAAAGATACGTTAATAATTATTTATGATTGATTGATGCGCTTGCTGTTTATGCATTTATTTAATGTAATTTAGCATCATTGAAGATAATTATCGTGAAAATTGATGATATAGAGATATATAAAGACGATATATAATTATTAAGTTTCGAATTTAAAAATTTTAAATAATTATCTTGGAAGCTGCAAAATATCAACGATAAGAAAATAATTATTGCAACGTATTTCAAAATAATTATTAAAAATAATTTTTATTATTGCAGAGATTGAGGCACGTTTCAAGCGCAAAAAAATTTTATAATAAAATTAAATATTAAATAATAATAATTAAAAATAAAATAATAAAATATAGAATTATTATTAATTTCGACATTTATAAAAATATAAGTATATTTATCAGATCGATTTTAAAATCCAAAACAAAAAGTTGGTACAAAAATCTCGTTTAAAGCTTATCTTTTAAGTTATAAGCAATTTTAGTTCGCGTCAGTCGAAGCGAGAAAAAGATAGCGAGCTCTTTATAATTCAAATTCCTTATAATTTAATAAACGAGTTTCAGTCGATATTTTTATGTACCAAACTTTTATGTTTGATCTAAAATGATCTAAAATATTCTCCAAAGATATTCTACGATTAATATTAATCACTACATAAATAATAATAAATAATAATAATAATATTATGCACAGTGCAAAAGCATGCAAAAATATGTAATATATCTACAGCCAAATTCACGTTTCTACGATCCAAAGCGTTCTCGCTATAAACAAAAAAGAAGGTCACATTTCCATGGTAACCGATAACAACACGGGAATCGGGAGTCGTGCCTCGTGGCTCGAAGAGTGAACACATGTGTGGACCATTTAAAATCCTATAATCATTATAAGAAATTTTTCTAAACTTTAAAAAAATAAATAACGTTGTTTAAACGCAATATTTAGTGTCAGAAGTAAAATGCAAGAATCTCTGTGAAAGAAGAGAGGTATGTGGATGTGGAATTTCATGGTTGAAGGTTTCTTGGCAAGAGACGAAATTGCTGAAATTGTAAGTCTCCGTCAATTGGAAGCTGGACAAAGAAAATTATTGGATGATCATTGGAAAGAGAAACAATGATCAAAGAAAGAAGAAAGAAGTTAAATATTTGGGTTTAAAGAAGCAATAAGAAAATAGTATTAAAGATTATCTACGTTTGTACAAATAATTAATGATAACGGCATACACTGAGAGATTGATTTAATATCAATTTAAGAAGCAATAACAATAATAATATTATTATAATATAATAATATTAAAATATAAATTATATTATTAGTTATAGAAATATTATTTTTATTTATAATATATATATATATGATGTGTCGTTTCAATCTATCCATTAGGCAATAAATTATATATTATAAATTATTAAATATTAAAAATATTTCAAACGAAATTTGTAATATTTCAAGAGGAATTCTACATCAGATCATCAGATATATTTATTTGGAGATGTTTTTGAGATCTCAAGCTGATTTTTGTTTTATTAAATGCAATTATATATTTTTATTTAGTTAGAATTATAATTCATTCGTTTTATTTATACAAAAGATTTTGTTTGCAATTTTAAAAATTTTTCCTTTTAAAATATATAAATTCTATATGTCAGCTTCTTTATCTTTTCACATATTTTCACTTCTTTCTCCAAGATATTTCTTCTCCTCCAAATAACAGTGATTCTCACACTTTATCTCAGGATACTATTTCCACTCGATTCAATTTGAAAATTGTAAAAAATATCTCGTACTGGCAGTGTAAGTAAAACTTGAATTTATGATAAGTTTCCTGTACAACCTATACTTTGCGTTTTCCAACTTTCAGCAAATAGGTGGAGAAATATTTTAAAGAACTGAGGATCTTTAAATCATAAGTTCTTTCGAAAATAAGAGATTTCGAAAATACTATAAATTTTTCGAGCAAAATTTATTAAATCTTAAAATTTTTATTTTATCCTGAAGTTTTGTGATCAAACTCTAAATCTTTAAAAGTATAATAATTTAAATTTAGTTTTAATTTAATAATCAAGATATAATTATTAACTTCTCTCTACTTTAAGTATAATTTTTTATCATTTATATTAATAGAACGTTTTAGATATATAATTTATCTTTTTATATATCAAATTTAAAATTATAAAATCAAATAATCAATACAAACATATATCCATCACTTTTATACTTGCGATTAGCTAGTATAGTTATCTCTCAAATATATTATTTGAATTTATTTTGTCAAACAAAAATATTGAAATGTTTTTGTAAAGACTATCTTCACAAGTGATCGAAAGTGAATCATAAAATTAATAAATAGTAATAAGAATTAAAGAAAAAATGATAAAATCCTTAAAATATAATACTTAATTAAAACTATCTAATAATAAAAAATAATTTTTAACGTGCTAAAAATTGTTTAAAATTTTATTTGATGGATCGATCGAAAAGAATGTCAAACATCGAATAGACTTTCGTAAAAACATTGTTTTATAAAATAGTTTTTTAATTTTGCATTTATAAAGAGTTTGAATTTTTTTTAATAAAAAAATTTATTCCTCTTTGAAATTTAAACAACAGTTCAAAATTTATCCTCCACACTGGAAAACAATTTTTTTTTTTTTGCTTCATTGTACATTGTACATATTCTGGATGGATAAAACGCAGAAATCGAAAGTAGACAATCCGAGGACTCTTTCGAAAATACGCGAAGCATTCGAGGAAGCAGCTTGCTCGTATTTTAACAAATTCACAGAGCGCCATGAAAGTTTGAACGACGCTCATCGGGCAGAATCAGGATCATGCTTTAAACGCTTTATTTCTAAACGAGAGATGAAACGTCCAGCATAATGAATTCATCCATTGCAATTAAACAGCCTAACAAGATTCACCGGGTATCGAGATCACGGTTGTGGAATTTATTCACTTTGGAGTGCACGCAGAAATCTGTCCAATAGAGATATCGGGGCCAAGTGTTTCTCTCTTGTATAATTGAACACCAGACAAGAACATAACCAGCCGGGATTTAATGGTATCATGCCACGGAATAGCTTTTGGTTCGATACTATTCAAATACTTGGAATATTCAAATATTTGAAATTAAATACTCGTCCTTTTTCCATTTACTCGATCGTTCAAGTCGCGTTTCGAGAGGATTTGACGAATCAAAATTGATAATATTCCTTTCTTTTTTCTTTATCTCGTTTCTCGAAAGTGTTATTAATTAAATATTTTGAAAAAATTTTTTATCTGGTGGCAAAAGATCATGATAAACAGTTTAAATAATTAGTAGACATTTTGTTATTATTTCTAAACAATTATGTTTATCTTGAAATTTGTAAAATTAGATACTTCGTAAAAATTTATTCTTCAAAAAGGATGAATAATTAGCAATGATTTTATTATTATTAAGTAAAAATTGTATTTGTGTTGAAATTTTGAAAATTGAAAAACGTATTTTGTAAAAATTTTTTATATTAAAAAAGAATTATTAATTATTTAAAAGTGCTTGATAATCAAATGATATGATATTGATATGTTTCATTCTTCAATTTCGCTTTTTGAAAATATTTTTTATTGTTAAATAGAATGCTATAATGTTTTATATTTGTTGAAATTTATATTAAAAATTTTGAAAAATTTCGAAAGAGAAAGATGATAATATGATAAAAAATAATTAATTTATTAATGTAAAATTTGAAATGTAAAAATGTTCAGGTATATGAACAAATTGATCAATCATCTTGGTTAAAAGAAGCTTAAAAAGATTTGATTTGTTTAAATAATTTTTTAATCTTGTATTTATGTTATACAAATTTAAATGAGTAATTTTATAAAATTATTTTATATATATTTATTTTTTATTAATCAATAAATCTTCTTTTTCTTATTATTAAAAATGAGTACAAAACAATTTAACAGAAATAAAATTTTCTAGATATAATAGCATAATAATATATTCTTTCATTCTACAAATTAAAATCTTCTCTTCCATTGATTAGTATTAAAGAGTTGAGCAGTTTCTTCTAAATATTTTAATAAAAATCATGTTAATTAATTATATTACTATAATATAATTCTAATATAGAGGAATAAAAAATGTTAAATGGAAAGATAAAAAAAAAATAAAAGAATAGTTTATAGTTAATTACGACATAATTGAAAAATAAAGAATAAATAAAATAACTCGAAATATAAAATATCAAGAAAATTTTGATTATTGATTCGATTTAAATAGATTCGACATGTTGAAAGTTTAAACTGCTCGAATCATTCAATTTAAAAGGATTAGATTTTTAGAAGCTTGTCAGAACGATCAAACTATTTCGATATTCATGATATTCTATTCGACTTGAATACTTAAACCAAGTTCATTCTCATACAGTTCAGATAGTTTCTTCAAGCCACTTGGACACATCCACTTTGCGTTCGAGAGGAGAAATACTAGGGCCATAGCTACGCAAGATGGAACATCGCTTAATAATAAATGTCACTTAGCTCCCCTGTAACCCAAATTTTCTGCCTTGACGTACAATGCTGTGAGAACACAGGTGACATCATCTGAGAGGGTGATATTTTCAAAATGTATTTTTCACTAAAATTTCTATCCAATATTGACGTACTAAAATGTGAAATTTTCACATTTTTAAAATGTCAATTTCAATGTTTCGAAAATTTTTATAATATGATGAGTAAGAGAGTAATAAATTTTTCAAAAGTTTCTTTCATAACAGAAAATTATGAAGAAATAAGTTTTAGTAATTATAATTTTTACAATACTTATTTTATTTATTTGAGTATAAAAAAAAAAAATATATAAATATTTCTGGTGCAGAGAACAATCAGTATTGTTCTTCTTTCTTTCATTTAAAATATCTCCTTTTATATTATTTATATGTTTACCTGTGATTATTTTTAGATTTTATCAGATCAATTTATATGTTCTCATTTTGAATTATTTGAAATTGAAATAAGAAATAATTTTAATATTAATATTTAAAAAAATATGAGAAAAATTATTCCGTTATTTTTTTATTTTAAATTTGGCAAAATTAAGAAATTAATCGTCAAACTAATATCACATGTATAACACAGAAAGTACAAATATGATATAAATCAAACACACTGTTTCCAAGTGCAACAATTACGAGCATATATGAAATGAATTTATACATTTTACATTACATAAGTATCATTTCAAATCATTACAATTATTTCATTTGGTAATTTCAAATAATTAATCACTTCAAACAATATTTCAAATAATTTCATTTCAAATATAAATTCATAGATACAAACAAAGTTGTTATATCCTTAAAAAGATCAGGAAACATTATTATTCTAATATTTATGAACAAAGATATATATGCAAATAAATCTTGACCACTCCAAACTGACAGAACTTTTCCCATTAAAGAAAGAAATTCGATTCTTCCCTTGAAAATATCTCCACTCTCATTTAAATTATAATAAAAATCCTATTAACTCTCAGCTGAAATACACCAAAGCTTTATCGCGATAAAAGCCATTTGAGAGAAGGCTATTTGAAAGAAATCAATCTCATAATGATAAATAAAATTCATTGGGAGTACCGTTATATTTTAATCGGCCCTGACCGGGGAGATAAATATTCGTTTGTCAAAGGAAATGTTACGTTAGTAGGCTAAAAGCCACTCTCAGGGATTGGCAATTAGGTAACGGCTCGTGGTAATTGATCAGCACTGAAATTCCAGTTCTCGAGGATAGGTTCGTAGCTACGGATAGACTATCACAATCGCTCAGATAGATTACTGACCTGGCCAAGGTGCGACCACGATCGATCTGACAAAGCAAATTTTGTCAGAAGATATTATAATTTTATGGAGGAAATACGAAGAAAGGGAATGAAAGGATAAATAATATTTAATTTCTTTTTTTTCTGACCTCTTGCTATATATACAACGTTGATAATATTAAAAGATATTGCCTAGAAGAATTTATATAAATTGAACGTCGATTATTAATAAGTTTGATTATTCGATTATTCGAAATTGGTTATTCGAATGATCATTTATTCGAATAATCGGTTATTCAAAGTTATTCAAAAGACCATTATTCGAAGTTGATGGTATGATTAATTATTCTAAGTTTAGTCATTCGAATGACTTATTATTCTAAGTTGATTATTCGAATGATCAATTATTTGAAGTTATTCGAATGATCAATTATTCGAAATTAGTTATTCGAATGACCTATTATTCTAAGTTGATTATTCGAATGATTAATTATTCGAAATTAGTTATTCGACTGACCTATTATTCTAAGTTGATTATTCGAATGATCAATTATTCGAAATTAGTTATTCCAATGACCTATTATTCTAAGTTGATTATTTGAATGATTAATTATTCGAAATTATTCGAATGATCGATTATTCAAAATTTAATTATTCGAATGATCAATTATTTGAAGTTATTCGAATGATCAATTATTCGAAGTTAGTCATTCGACTGACCTATTATTTTAAGTCGATTATTCAGATGTCTAATTATTCGAAATTAATTATTTGAATAACCAATTATTCGAAGGTAAGATAGATATGTATTCTAAAACTAAAATATTTAATAATATTTATATTTTATAAATATATATTTTTATACATATTAAGTATACGTTTTTTATTATAATGAATATTATTGTATTTGAAAATTAATTTTTAGTTATTTTTGTGATTTTTAGATGTGGTATATCAACAAATTCAATTCTTTCTTATTGATTATTGATTATTCGAAGAATTGATATCGATATTCTATTATTCTTATATAATAAGAATAAATTTATAAATAAATTTATCAAAATTAAAAAAATCATATACAAATTTATATAATATACAATAATATTAATGTAATATACAATTATAATATATTCTCAACTAATAATCTAATTTCAATTAATAATTGTAAAGTTTTAAATAATATATTTTAAATTTTAAAACATAGAATATATAATTTAACATTATTATATTTATAATATAATTCATTTTTTTTTCTATTTTGCCACGAATTCCTTTCACGAAAAATATCTTTTTTTTTTTAAATTATATTATAATTTCATTTATAACTTTTATAATTATGTTTTATAATTTTAAACAAGAAATTGTATGTAACTTTTTAAAATTTCAAATAATTTAAAAAAATTTCAAGTAGAATAATCGCATTATTCTATTCTATAATTTTCCATTATTTTCAAATTCCATTAATCTTTTTATAATTTTAAAAAATTCTTCAATTGATATAAAGTCAATTGCAAAAAATTAGATTTTATATTTTTCGTTTTATAATTATGGAGAACATGTAAATGTTTTTGGCAAAATCAATATTATATTTTATTGAGATAGAAATATAGTTATATATATTTTTTATACTATTTCGTGATTTCATTTTAATTATAATCATTTGTATGTAAAATAGATTACTACTGTTAAGTATTACAGATAATTCTTATTTTCTTAAAAAAAAAAAACAAAAATAAAAAAATAAAAAGAATTTATACATACGTAATTTTTTAATCAATATAAAATTAATGATTTGAAATATTTCAAATAGAATATTGTGTTAATACAAAATACAGAATAAATTTTTGTATTTTATATTTTCCAAGATATTCTATCAAAAACAATTTTTTCGAAAATTTCTTTTTTATCGTTACAGTATGGATATATCTAATATCGTGAAATTCAATTTTCCATTATAGCATCATAGATGTGACCACGTCATCAATAATCCGAAAACGACCATATCATTCAGCCTATCAACCGCCACAGCTGATTAGTATTGAAATTTCAATTTGAGGACAGCCAACACTCGACCAGGATTATGGAGGCGCGGTGAATGTTGTATTCCATAGTTGGTGTACCAGTAAAGTGTATTAAACCATTTTGCTCCGACAATTGCAACGCAAATAACCATGATTATAATTAGGAAAATTGCTATTATCCTAATAATAAATTTAAATTTTTATCAATTGACACAAAATTAATTGATAAATTGATTGATATAAACTGTGAAATTTTTAAAGTATTATATTTGTGTGAAATATAAATTTTTTTGAAATACAAATATAAAGTACTTTGACTTTACATAAGATAAATTTATTACGTGAATTTAAAATACTTTGTACTTATATAAAACTGTATTATTTTTTTTTTATTACTATAATCTTAACTTTTAGTTGATTTTCGTAATAGATATATTCTGTTACGCACAAATATACATCCATATAAAATATAATACATAAAATACATGAAATATAAAATATTGCATGTGAAATTTATAGTTTACAAGATTAAATAATAGAACAATTTGACGAATTTTGTTCAAAATTCACTTTCAATTCTTTAAGTAAAAATAATTTTATTTTATTCGCAACTTTTATCTTTTCAAAAATATACGATTATATGTATTATTATGCTTTGAATTACGCTTATAACGATTCAAATACGTGTAAAACAGTTTAGTTTCAAACAAAACAGTTGGAGTATAACACTGCAGCTTATTCAGATAACATTATATTTGAATAGTAGAGTTACATAACAGAAATTTCATTGTAGCTTTAATAGAAACACGTACTTTCAACTAAATGGTTAAAAAGAATCGAATTACTCGACATTTATACAAGTCACATTCAAATAATAAAAATATACTTTGTCAATAAAAAAATAGATCAAAATTTTTCCTAAAACCTACCTTTTACTTTTATAAACTTTGATATGAAATAAAAACTTTTATCACGATATATTTTTAAACAACACAATATATACGATACTTTTCATCAATTTTCTTTATTAAAACAAATGACTAATTTTTCAGGCAATTAAATTAAGACAATCTGTACTTTTAAAATGATGATGAGAATGAATATGAAATATCGCTTTCAATTATAATAACAAATTTAATTTAATATTTTATATATATTTTTCTGAAACTTATATTTTAATTTTAATTCATTCAATAAATTTCTAAATTCGATAATTTATTGATGTAATCTAATCCTCTTTTCTTTCTTGATCTTCTGATAATATTGAATAGAGTATTCGTGTAACTAGATATATTATAATTTCGAAAATAAATTTTTACATCATTTTTGCGCTTTATTACGTATTCATATTTCAAAGGAATTTAAAGGAATTTAGATTTCTTTCTAGAATTAATTAAAAGAAATAGAGAATTTTATATTTTTCGTTTTATAATTATTGAGAACATGTAAATGTTTTTGACAAAATCAATATTATATTTTATTGAGATAGAAATATAAATCTTGTAACGTCAGATTTAGACAGTGAACAAGGAATAAAGACGAAGAAATATAATTCTTTTAAATTTATAGCTGTAATATAATGTAATATATTAATTTTTTTATTTGTACTTACGTATATATTTGTACTCCATTTTTGATAAAAAATTAATCCTTTCCCTATTTAAAATAAATTTCAATTATCGATGTTTAAAAAGTATGTACAAAATGAAAAAAATGATTTATCAAATTATTATCAATCCAATTAATTTAAGTATTAAGTCTGCATTCAGACTTTTGAAAGTGTCTCTCACAATATTTTATATATATCTTTTTTACAGATCATATGCATTCTAAATTCTTTATTCAAAACAAATTAATCAAAATCTATCTTAACCCCCTTATGCCTCACATAATCATAAAAGTCCATTAATTATCCATTTCCTCCAAAAATCTTTCAAAAGAATCCAACATAATTAAATTCTTTACTTTCCTTACGATATAATACATTTATCCAATATTCCAATATCCACATAACAATATCCACATTTAATAATCATAACAAAAGCTCAGGTTTACAGATTTCAATTATCTACAGTATCAAATTACGACCAAAAATTTTACATTTATCCAAGAATCACAAAACCAAAAAAAGAAAAAGAAAAGAAAAAACCAAGAATACACTTTAAACGTCAGATTACGATCCAACTATCACGAAGGTAAACCACTCGCAGCTTAGGGTACACAGTACTTAACAGATCCACGTATCCCACGTCTTGGAGTGCCCATGGCTATCCGTTCAAGGACCACGCCATTCAATCAGACATCACAGCTGATTAGCATTGAAATTCCAAGCCGACGACAGCCTATACTCGATATGCAAGCGACCACCGTGTCATAGTCGATACCTGGGACAGAGGGATGCGTTCGAGAGAGGGATGCACTGCGTGGAAAGAGAAAGGAACAGAGGCAGAGGGCGAATACCGATAGAATGGACGACAGAGAGAGAGAGAGAGAGGGGGAAACGGAGGTTTGTCGGATCGCGAGTGCGGCCGAGGATTCCATCGGCTGATTGATATGTGTCAGGCTTGCCGCATGCACCATTGCCTCGTGGCCAATACCCTCACGGATTGTGCGTTATAGTCGTGATCGTATTAAACTCGTCGCGAACTGATTCGTGGCTGACCACGCGGAGAAATAGCTGGAAATAAATAGGAAGGTGGTGCCCTCTGTTGTTGCCTTTGTGACGAGATTGCGGTTCGTGGGATTTGGATGGTTGCGTTTGGGGGATTCCTTTGCAACAAGAAAATGGATTGCTTGTTAAAAAATATTTTGTATCGTGATTTAGGAATTTTTATGCTTACGCTTATGAGTATCATAGATTTTGATTTATATAATTTTAGATACGTATCCAAGTGTTGAAGAAGGTATAAAAAGTATTGAAAAGTAGAGATGAGAAAAATTGGAAATGTATATAATTTACGAATGAATTTTCGTGATATCGTGAAATAGGAAATGCGGTTTTTGTAATATAATAATTTGTATAAATAATTTTCGATGAATTTATTTCGATTATTTTGTTGGAAGTGAATAGATTGGAAATAAATTGTATATTGCGTGCTAGTGATGGAATATTAAAATGGTAAAAGAAAATATTAAAAAGTAGGAAGAGAAAAATTGGAAATATTATAATTTGTATGTAGATTTTGATAGATTTGATAAATTCAGCGACATTAAAAATAAATTATAAATTATGTGCCATTGAGTGGTATGTAATAATATAATAATAGAAAATATATTAACTTTTTATGTTTAATCTTCTTAATCTTTAATAATCAAAAAAAAAAAAAAAAAAGAAAAAATTGGAAATGTATAATTTACAAATTCTTATGTTATAATTTTGTACATTATTAGGAAAATGTAGAGAATTTTGAAGTAATTTTTGACAAATTTATTGTATAAAAAATGAAATTAGAAATAAATTATAAATTGTATACCATTAGTTATTTTGAGTGATTAATTGTAATATAACAAATAATGGTAATATTTTATATAAAAATTTCTATAATTTTTTGTATATTAGTTCTGGATTAATTATAAATTAATATTAAATATAGTTATCCAAATTTGTCAAAAAATGAGATAAATAATTGAAATTATTTAAGAAATAAAAATAACTTAATTAAATATTAATTAATTAAATCATAATGCTTAATTTATTATAATTTATTTTTAAAATAAATATATAAATACTTTTATAATTTAATCTTAAATTAATATTCAATTTGTTTTTTATTATTTTGACTTAAACTTTGATAAATGTAACAAATAAAACTATATTCTTCATAAATACGTTAGTGAATGATCCAAATCTAAACAGTTTATTCCAGCTATACGGTATTTATAATTAAAGATACAGACACATAAGTCTTCTTTGTTCTCTCTCTCACACGCACGAGAGCTATATTCATTCCAACCCAACATCTCAATTAAACAAACATTTCACCACTTACATCTAACCACTTAACAGAAGAGGATTTATACTAAGAATTCAGTCTGGATGTGATAGAGATAAATAGATGAAACGAAGATAGTAACAGTCATTTATATTGACTCCAAACTCCAGTGAGCAAAGAAAGTGTTTAGATTAATCTATACGAAGAATTCTTAATGACTTCATTTAACATGAGCTTCACTTAATTATTTTTGTACCAATTTTTATATTTTTTTTTGATTTTCAGAATCGATTCTTTAAACATGTTCCATATATATATACATATTATATATATACATATTATCCTGTATTATTTTTCATAAATATATCTTATATTTAATGTGATACTTTTGAAACTAATTTACACTCATCATTTCATTTAAATTTCATATTTTATATTTTTGTATGCCAATTTTATGTATCAACTTTTATATTTGTTAGATTTTTTTTTTTTAGAATCTTTTAAAGATGTTTCACGAATATATTAATATCTTATATTATTTTTTATAAATGTATCTTACATCCAAAATGGTTGGATACTTTTGAAATCAAATATATATCTTATTCAAATTTCATATTCTATATTTTTGTATATTTTGTATACAATATATATTTTGTATATTTTATCTATTTATTATATATTTAGAATTTAAAAATGTTTCATAAATATATCTTATATTCAATGTGATACTTTTGAAACCAATTTACACTCATCATTCTATTTAAATTTCATATTTCACATTTTTGTATACCAAATTTATATATCAACTTTTATATTTGTTAGATATTTAGAATCTTTTAAAGATGTTTCACGAATATATTAATATCTTTTTGTATTTATACACAAGTTTTATACACAAACTTTTATATTTAGATATAATTATATTAGATATTTAAAATCGTTTAAAGATGTTTCATAAATATATCTTATATTTAATGTGATTGGATATTTTTGAAACCAATTGTATATTCTATTCAAATTTCGTGTTCTAAATTTTTGTATATCAATTTTTATGTTTGTTTCGATATTTAGAATATTCTAAAGTTATTCCACGAATATGTCAACAAATTGTTCATAATCTTAGTACATTAGAAAAGCTCATTTCTCGCGTGGAGAAACGAACAAGAACCGCAAACGTTCGCGAAATCGAATTCTCTTTTTTCTTTTTTTTCTTCCTTTTCTTCTTCTTCTTTTTTTTTTTTTTTAATATTTTTACTTTTCATCCTCGGTAGACGAGGATTTAATTAGACCTGGATACTGTGCCAGACGTAAAAACGAGATTTTCTTCGATGAAAACGGGCGATGAGTTTAATGAGAACTTGCCGAGTAATTTTATGAGCAACGCTGATTCCATGAAATCGATTTCGTTTCGCGGAACATCCATTCGACGCGTTTCGACGTTTAAATGAACGGACATTGCGATTGTGAGAATCGACGGTCACTGATTGCTTCTATTTACCGAGATTAATTAATAGCGATACGAGGGGAATAGTATTGCAAAAAGATACTTGGTTGTTTTATTTCAATTAATATTTACGTATTAAGTGATATTTTGAATTATTCTCTTCTTGTAGAAATGAAAGATAGGGAAAAATGTGCGAGTACTTACATTATTAGTGACAGGTAATAGTTTGATGTCATATTTTCTTGTTTATTTAACATGTATCTTTATGAATCAATTTCTTATTTAAAATTGTGTATTTAATTTAATGAAGTGTTCAATTCTAGTTCAAGGAATAGATAATAGATTTGCACCATAAAACGAGATAGAATAATGAAATTTTTATTAAAGAATATTTAGTGATTATTTTGAATTTTAATGTGGCTTTTTACATTTTTCTGCTTCGAGATTCCTAATTTTCTATATTTTTCTATATTAATTATCTTTTTTCCTGGATAAATTGTTAAAAAATGAGAAAAATATGAAACATGGATTTTAAGATTTAAAAAGTTTTAGAAACATCCAAGAGATTTGGAATTAATTCACTTTCTTTGTTAAATGAATTAAATTATTCTTAGATATTTGTTCAACGAATAGATAATAGATTTGCACGATAAAACGAGATAGGATAAATAATGAAATTTTTATTAACGAATATTTAGTGATTATTTTTATATTTTATTTTTATATTTTTATATTTAGTGATTTGAATTTTAATGTGGTTTTTTACATTTTTCTTTAACGAGATTCCTAATTTTCTATATTTTTCTATATTAATTATCTTTTTTCCTGGATAAATTGTTAAAAAATGAGAGAAATATGAAACATGAATTTTAAGATTTAAAAAGTCTCAGAAAGATCCAAGAGATCTGGAATTAATTTATTTTCTTTGTTAACATAAATGAATTAAACTATTCTTAGATATTTACAAAATATATAAGTATACTTTATAACTTTGAAAGATAAAAATATCTGAAATTTGAAATGTTACAATATATCTTGAAAAATGAAAGAATATTAAATATTAAATCATTTTAATTAAAAAGAACAAAATTTTATTCTCGTTTTCAAAATGATTTTGTTTTTTCTTAAAATATATAGTAAGAAAGATCAAGAGTCAAAACATTACAATTATCAAATCATATTTAAATTTCACGATGAAAAGATATTAAAAATAATTTAAATTTGTATTTATATAGCATACATATATATATATTGATAAAAATATTACATATTGAGGATTTACTTTTTTTTATTTTTTTGGCAATGAAATTCAATTTCATATATCTATTTAAACACTTTAAATTTTATCATTGGAATAAATCTGGCAGAAGAGACGCATCCGATTGAAATTCCATTAGCCAGACGTGTGCGAATTTCAAATTATACTAAATATCGACAAACAGTCCGTCAGTTTCGAGCCAGTATCGAGATTTATTCAATTATTTTGACAAGCATCAAATACTCGATCGAATTAAAAAAATTTCAGAATGGATTTCTTATTCCGAACAACCCTCTGATACTTTCAAGGATATCGATAATCGTGAATTTTGATTAGTAAAATCAAAAGAGGATAATAAAATTAAAAAAATGGTTATAATATAGAAAATTTTAATTACAAATATTTTTTCGATTAAGTTAAATTTCTGATATTATAAATATATATCCTTTAAAAAATTTTTAATAAAATCTGATCATCTCTTTTGAGAGTTAAACGACAATGTAAGCTAACTTTTGTAAAGATTATTAGGTTATTACAGTTTCTCGTGTAATCATTGAAACGTATCAAAAGTCATGATCCTATTATACATAGTAGTAATCTGAATTATGCTAATATTTAAATGGAAGAATGTATCGAAGATTAACTTGCAAGAACATTTATTAATACTATAAAATTCTACAGATTATATTTTATGTAATATAATCGTTTGAAAAATAAAATATATATTATTCAAAATATTTGATAAAAAATATTTCATAGTATATTTATAAAATGAAAATATATTTATTTCTGTAAAGAATCAATTATTATTTAAATATATTAAAATTTCAATCTTTTTCTATTGAATTGTTCAAAAATATAATAATAAAAGATAAATAAATTTACAAATCAAATGATAAGAAATGGCAACAGAAAAATAAAATAATGTAATGCCACACATAGCTATATAAAAAATTATATATTCTTTTCTACAATATTAGATTTCATTATTTATCTCATTAATCAATAAAATAACTTTTTGTATATAAATTTGTATATAAACATATTTTTTTTAACTATTGTAAACATTATATCAAAAATATTAAATATTATTACAAGATATAAAAGATTTCACGGATTTTTTACCTATACAAATATAAATATTAAATATCATTGTACAATATATCGTACAAAAATAATACACAGTCGTGCACAGAATCCACTACACGAAAAAGTAAAAGTAAGTCAGGTGGTTTCACGGATATTTCGCAGATAGTATATCTTCATTCTCCACGATTATCATCGCAGACTCGAGCCTTCGACCTGCATCGAAACTATGTCGAGATAAGTCACGGAAACTCGCCAAAGACAAGATAAAGACGCCTCGAGCTTCCAATTTTCACGTCCGTTGGAAAATTGCGCCGTTCTCTCGCCAACTTTGCATTGTCGACAATTATCGATTACAAAGCGGCGGAAGATCATACCTTGGTAATTTTCAGCCAAGTTTCACGGATAATTCCGTATACTTCTCGTTCAGTTTAAAGGGGAATAAACAAAAGGTGGAGGATTACAATCAAGATGATGTTGTTCAACTGTTATTTTCGTTTATATTTGCCATTCGCAAATATTTATCCTTAGATTCAAGTTGAGGTTACAATATTAATATTCCAGTTTTATTAGTTATAATGAGTTTTAAACTTGTTTGTAAAAAGGTTTATTCGAGTTATGATGTTTATCTATATATTTCAATATAGATATGACGTGTATCTAATTTTATCATTATGAAATATCTTTCTTATTTTTGATAATATTAAGAAATATTTTGAGTAAATGTTTTTTTTTTTTATAAATAAAAGATATTTAATTTTTAAATGAAATTATATAAATCTTTAGTTTAAACTTTTTTTTATCGAAAAATTATTAATTTAAGAGATATTTGAAATTAACTATTCAATTTTTATCTGAAATAATTTTTAATATTATCAAAAACAAACGAAATATTCCAAGTGATAAGCTTAAATATTATTTTGTATATAAATATATTTACAAATGAATTGGAATTGAAGCAGAATAATAAAATACATAATTGTGTTTAAATTTATGTTATACGTAATAGATTAGAAATTAAAAAGTAAAATATATAAATATCATTAACTATTCTTTACTGTAAATAAATTTTCCGACTCAACTATTTAACTTAATTTCACTATATATAAGACACGAATGAGTAAATTAAGAATTTTTGTTTTTGAAAATTTTCTTCAATCCATTCCACATCTAATCCAAATTTCTTTAGCACCTAATTCAAATTATTTACCAGAAAATTATGTATCTTATCGAGCGGATCGAATCAATCAAAAAATAAAAATTAAAAAAAATATCTTCTCTAAAAAGAAATCGCGAAATAATTTTTCTCCCTTGGAAAGAGAGACTCGCAAACCTCTTCCATTAAAATCCGCGTGAGTATCCGGTGAAGTTAGCCGAAGTCTGAGTTACGAGGGCAAGCCTGAGAGACGGCAAAATTATGCCGGACTGGTTTATAGCAATTAAAAGCTAAGCCGCTTTCCGCGGCGTGGGGAATAAGCTTCATTACAACCGCTGTATTTCAAACCGTGGCCCTGCAAGGATAGGGAGAAGACACTTCAACGTATTTTTAATCCTCTCTGTTAGCCGCGACCGCGCTCACTCGACACGAGTCTCCGCCAGGAATAGCGCTGTATTCCGCGGATCGTCGACGGATCAACTTGTGGCTGCGAGAAACGAGTGGAAAGGAAAGTGTCGACGCACTGTTTCAGATTTTTCTGAAGGACTTGTTCTGAAGGAATCTCGAAAGTAATTCGTTTTGAATCGTTATATTAGATTGGTGCGTGTAAAGTTTAGAAAGTTAGGTTAGGTTAGTTTTGGAATATTAAAAGTATTTTATTTCGAATAATAAATTAGTTTTGATATTAAGTATGGAGTTAAATTGTTACGTTCTTAGTGAGAATGTTTTCGAATCATCGTCTAAATATAGTATTTATAAAATTTAGTTTCTTTGGATTAAGCGTTTAAGACGTTCTTAAGGGGATTGTTTTGGAAAAGATAGTTCGTTTTAATTGTTTTGAATTATGATATTAGATCGACACATTTGAAATTTACATTTGTTAAATTAGATTAGTTTTCTTCAAAAGTATTTCGTTTCATTTCGAATCACTGTATTAAATTGGCACATATGAAATTTAATACCTTCAAATATTTGAACTAAATTTAGGTTAAATTTAAATTAGTTTGGTATTTCAATCCTTTCTGAAGGGATTGTTTTGGAATGCCAAAGATATTTTGTTATGAATCATTATACTAGATTGGTACATGTAAAACTTGAGTTAAGGTTAGGTTAAAAAAATTTTGTAAAAAATGTTTCGGAATTTTGAAATCATTTTCATGTTAAATAGATATTAGATTGGCACATATGAAATTTAATTTGTTCAAAAGTTTAATTTAAACTAGATTTAAATTAGTTTGGATTTTAAATCTTTTTTAGTTATTTTTGAAAGTAGTTCGTTTCAATTAATTGCTACTAGAATTGATACATATGAAATTTAACTTTATTTTGTATAATTATTATAGATTCCATGTAAAGAAGTTTTGAAATATCAAAAATATTTTCTTTTGAATCATTATATTAGATTGGAACATATGAAATTTAATTTTTCTGAAACTTTTGAGTTAGATTTGAATTAATAGTTTAATGAATATCAAGTATAGAATTAGAATATATTTGTAAGTGTTATTTCACGGTAATAAAAATATTTCGTTTTTGGATTTTTTAAATATCTACGTTAAATTTTATATTAAATATGGAATCAGGTTATATAGATACAGATAAAAAAGTATTTCATCTATTTCGGATTATTGAATTAGGTTACGATACATATGAAATAAATTTTTTAAATATTCCAGCTAAGTTTAGAATAAGTTTGAATTTTGGTATGAAGAATAGAATCAGGTTAATATATATTGGATCCATCTCAAGAAATTGTTTCAGAATGCTGAAAATATTTTCATTATTTCATTTCAAATTATATTAGTTTAACATTAATTATTAAAAATGAAATCTAAAAATAAATTTGAATGAAATGAATGAAATAAACTGATGAATAAAATTCGACTCACATTCACATTTCTTTTCTTTCTCTCAAAAGTTAATTTCGCGATAGACACCTGCCCAGATAAGTATTCTCAATTCGATCCAAACTGCAAGCGTTAAAGTGGGCACTGCTATATTTGAGTTAGATTTAGGTTACCTTTAGCTTAATCTTGTATTAAATTGTATGAAATTAGATTGTTAGACTCAAATGTCAATTTTTTTTAAAATTAAAGGTTTTTTTTTTATCCAAAAATATTAAAAATTTAATTGGTTTGAAAAGTTTCTATTTTTTGGACTTCACATATTGCTAACGAGTTTTTCCCCTTTGCAAATGTAATATAAGCTGCTTTGCTAAAAGAAAACGATTAATTTCTATAAATATTTAAAATTATTTATTTTATTCGATGAAATGTTAATTTTAAATCTTTTTTTACATTTTTCGAATATTTTATTCGCAATAAGAAATAATAATTTTCTTCGTATCAATTATTCTATCGTTTATTATATATATTATTTTCTTTTTTTGTATTTTTCAAGAAGAACTAGAGAAAAATAAAAAATTTGACCAAATGGAAGTTCATCGATCATTCTCTGTTTCTTCTGTTCCACTTAATTCGATGGAACCTCCAATTATTACTTCAAACAGAAAATTTCACTGAAATATGCGGAGGAGAAATTCATTCGAGGGTGAACACCGTTCGTCGCGCAACGGAGGAATGTAAACCACGTAAATGATTCGAAATTGAAAATGGTATCGCGATAAAATTGTTCACCGGCGTGTGGAGAAAGGAAATAAAGGGAAGTTTCATTTCAACTACGCACAAAAATCAATATTAAAATAAAGGTGATGGAAAATTTCTCGTCCAATGTATTTTTACACAGGGTGGCCCGTAATTCATATTACAAATAGGGTCAGGGGGAGTTTTATGATTCGAAATAAGACGAAAATCAAGAATAACGAAATTACGCGAGAGAATTCGTTTTCGGATAAATTAAAAGGTTGATTTTTTAAATATAAATAAAATTAATTTTTTGTAGAATAGATTGTTGATAGAAAATTGTTTTAAATGTGAAAATGAGAAATAAAAAAATGTATAATATATCTATTTATATGTAATATAATGATATAATCATTTAAAAATTAGTTTTCAAGAAAATCGAATTTGAAAATTCATGAAATTACGACTATATATGTTCAATTTTAATTTTTTCAAAAACAATGATAAATTTTATTCTATACTTTTTGCTTTTTTTACATTTAAAGTAATCATCATCTGTGGATAATTCGTATCCAATCAAGAATTAATTAATGTTATTTGTATTTGAAAATTGTTCAAAATTGATTTATTCGGGAATAAAGCTTTATATGAAAAAATTGTTCTAAAATTTTACATTTTTATTTTATTTTATAATCATATAATCTTTTTTACTTTATTTATATCATGAATTATGGATCACCCTGTATATATATATCTCAATTTTATTAGATATTATATATTAAATTTCTTTTAAAAAAATTTTTTTATTTTTAAAATTTAAAAAAAAAGAGAATCAAAATTACAAAAATAAGAGATTACTCGTAAAAATTATTTTTCTTTTATAAGTAAAATTTTATTGTTTCTTGAAAAAAAAATTAAATGATATGGTACACATATAGAAGAAACTGATTCTTATTCTTTGCATCTTCGTATGTTTTATAATTTATAAGATTTTTATTGCTCCTTTCCTTTATAGTTCTATCCTTTGACTCATGAACGTCGACGTGTTTTATAAACTTCCACATTTCTATTTTATATTTTACGGAGGAGTTTTGTAAATAAAATTCGATGGCATAAAGTTACATTCCGGATATTATGCAGATTCAAAGGTAGAATAAAAGAACGCAAAATGTAAAAAGAATAAACGGAAATATTTTTGAACGTTTCTTGGTATTATTTGAATTTTATTGGATTAAATTATTGAAATAAATTTTTAAATATGATATAAAATATCAATAGAAAATAAGGAGACAAATTTTTGTAATTTTTTTTGTATTAGATTTTATAAATTTTCAGATTAATAAATTTTGTATTGAAAAGTATTTAAATACTTTGATATTCAAATAGAATTTTCATATTCATGATTATTTTTTCTTACATTACAATTTTTATATAATTAATGACATATTTATATATGATTAATTATTCAAACTATAGAAGAATATTTTATCAGTTTTTTAAATTTTTTATTTTTATTTTTATTATAATATCTTTCTAATCAAGAAATAATTTGGTATATTTGAAAGGGATAATTTTTAGTTAAATTTTTAATTAAGATTTATAAATAGAAATAGTACTAAGAAATATTGATAAATTATCGAAATAATCAATTCTCCTTTTTTAGAAAACAATTTTTAAAAATATAATTAAAATAAAAATTTCTAGAAATATGAAAATATTTAAAAGAAAATTTAAAGATTCTCTGTTTTATCTAATATTTTAATGTAGAAATTTTAATTATTGTAAAAAAAAGGCATTTTGATCATTAAAATTGAATATTAATCAATTGTCAATCGAATTTTGATTTAAAATACTACGGAATTAAATTTTACTGAAATTTGTATAAAATCCAATTTTGTTTAAATTTTCATATACATTTAAATCACTATAAAATTTAATTATCGAATTATTTGTATATAAAATTGTATAGAAATTTATATAAAAATTGTTATATGAATTTATATATAAAATTATATAAAAATTATTTTTATTTAAATTTATATGTAACATTACAATTTAAATTAAATTTAAAAAAATTTCGTCGTACAATTTCAAAAAATTAAAAAAAATAATAAATATCTTTTTAAAATTTCAAATAATAAATCCCTCTATTTTATTTTAAACAAGTTTAGTTACCTCCACTTATTTCCCAAAGTATTCAATTTACTACTCCATTTACCACTAATCCACAATCAACGAAAAAAAGAAATTTCTCTCGTTGATAAACTCTATTTCCCAAGTCATGGCCGATAAAAGGCCATTTTTCTGGGTCCCTTAATGACGGGGAAAGGTTACCAAAGACGGAAATGAAAATCTCCAGTATCGACTCGACGCTTAACCAGTCGACTAGGTGAGTTATGTGGCTGTAGAGTTCGATACGTGCCTGTTCCCTCTGTTGATACACTTACATCTACATGTATCTACACGTGTATCAAGATCTGTATCATGGATCGAGATGTCTGAAAGCTTTCGAACTTCTGGTAACTGAAGAGAATACCTCGAAGGTTTAACGTGGATTGGAAGACCTGAATCGATCTTAGTCAATGGTTATCGTTAATTATTCTTAAGTCTGGTCATTTTTTTTATTTTCTTACTTTTTTAGACATTTTATTTTGGTATTTCTTTTTTGTTTTTGTAATTTTATATCACTAAATAAAATTTTTGAATTGCTATTCGATTTCTAATTTCAATAATTTTTTGATAATAGAATTTTAAGTTTGGAATACATATAGGAAGTAATATGACAAATAATAATGATGCAATTTGATTTGAAAATTTTTTGAAGATTGAACAAATTTTTAATTTTATGTTAAGAAAAAATATCTAAATAATTAGATAGATAGATTAATATAAGAATGAAAAAAATCATTTTAGATGATTGTAGATGATCTTGTATATGATAACATAATATATATATGATTATGATTTTCATTTGATTTTGAATACTAAATTTTTGAAAAAAATTTGATGAAACTAATATTTCTTATTATTTTCTTTATTTACTTTTTCTTTTTTGCTATATTTTTTTTATGTTATATTTTTATGTTATATATTTATTTTCAGAATTATAATATATATAAAGTAGTTATTTTTTTCAAATTAAAAATATTAATTAAAGAAATAATATTTCTTTGTCTTCTTAGAGAATAAAACAATAAACATATGTTTCTTTTTATCATTTATTAATATTTTTTTTCTTTTCTATTGTATTTTTATTTTTATGTATAAAATATTTTAAAAATTATGTTACTGTAATATTCTGAGTTTCAAGTTATTTTCAATATTTTAAAGAAATATATAATTTGCATTTTGTAAAAGATAAATCTATATTTATTAGAAATATAAATTCAAATGATTTTGAAATTTAATTTTGTAAATAGTTTATGTAAAATCATATTTAAATATATGTTTTTTTTTGTAAATAATATGATAGGCTAATAATTAATATCAACGAGTTATTTTATATAAAATGTTATAAAAGAATGACTTTTGTTTTGTCATCATTTTTCTTTTTTAAGGTTATGTCAATTATTATTTATTGATGTTATGGATTATTTACTTTTATTATGGAATATTTCAATAATTTGATATTACTATAAAATTTTATTATCGAAATTAATCGTTCAAAAAATATGAGAATTAATGGCTGAATAAATTGGTCTTTTTGTTTTTCCGATTTAATGATATTTTTTACAAAGTGCTTGAGAAAGTCTAAATAAATAAGTAATCTATAATTGAACAATTCAACGATTGAAAGATAATATTTATCAAAAAATTCAATAAATAAAAAATGTTATAAGTATTTGGAAAAGTTAAAGGTACTCATTTTATCTGTGATATTTTGCTATATGCTATTATATTTTAATTAAAGAAATTGAATAAATAATTATAATAATAAATTATATTTACGTTTATTCTATTTTATCAAAGAAGCAACTATGGATCTTTGTGTATGAAAATAATTGAATAAAGTTTGGAAAAATTTTGTATAACTTGTACTTTTTTTTATATTATTTATTTATTATTTTTTTATTAAATTTTGGAAATTGATTATTTTAACAAAGTATTATAGAATTTTAAAAAAGAATTTTAAATATCTTTTTTTTTATTCAATAAAATATTATTTTCATTTTTATACAGATATACAAAGTGTTTTACAAGTTTAATAAAAATTTTACTGCATATTCCATAATTAAGAATAGTATGAAAATGTTTTAGCGCTTAAGAGCTTCATTAAAACAAATAATCATAAGAAAAATATAAGGACAGAAAAAATAGTTTTAAGTATGACTTAAGTAAAGAAAAAAAATAATAATAATAACGCTAAGTGGAATCTAGAAATATGAATAAGAAATAATATTTTTTTAAATTTTTTAAAATATAGAACATTTTAAAATTTTATTTTCTAAATAAATTTAACGAAATCTTAATATCTAGATAATATACATAAATAGAAAAGTGAACAAAAATTTTATTTTTGACACGAATTTTATTTCTAATCAATATTTCAAGAAAATTCGAAGTGGAAAAAATTTTTCAACATAATTTTTCCACAGGTAGCTTCGTTATTTTATTTTTATACATAACATATATTCTTTGAAAAACTAAATAAAAGATCATCGGTTTAGATGTGAAAGGGTATTATTCCGGCCGTTCACTTCAAAGAAGCGTTTAAAATGTTCACTCATGACATTAATATGATATCAAAGTCGGATTACAAGTTTATTCATTGAACTTCACGCCTTTGAAGATTTTTTCTGATCGGACTTTAGATCAGAGCGAAACGCTAAAACACGAAGCAATATTTTTCCATTTTTTTTTTTGCTCAATATATATATTGAAATTTACCATTAATTTAACTGAAAATTATAATTATAAAATTCGTGTAATATGATTTAGTCAAAATTATTTTTCATTTATTATTATTATTTATTCTTATTTTAGTTTTAATTAATTGTCACTCCATTAATATAATTCTATATTTTTATTCTATAACACGCCATTTTATTGTTCTTTCCTCATTTTTATTATTGTTAATTTTTCATCCATTCTTATATATAATAATTATATTTTTATCATTTGTATATTATATATATTTAGATTATTCATTATTTATCATTATCATTTTTAATTTATTTCATTTATATTTTTATACTTTAGTTTCATTGCCATGACAAAAATGTAGCAATTAAACAATCTAATAAGAAAATTCTAATAGATTATTTTTTTTTAATCTGATGATATGATGATACTTGGTATGTTCTCGACGAAAATATTTTCTTGAATTACTTGAATTATTTGATATTTTTAGATAAGCTGTGGATAGCTTTATTATACATGTCCTACACACGGAATATTACACGTGATTCTTGACGTTTTGGATTAGAATTCTTGTAAGATTTCTATATTGGGACCACTGGCCAAGTGCCATAATTGAATGTCACAGTCGTGGCATTGTGATTCGATTATATGTGATACGTTACAAAACGTACATTTTGAATTTTAAACGTACATTTATTAACATCGATTCGATAGCGATTCGCAAAATTCGATGATGATTTTTTTGAAAGATGTTTATTTGAAAAGAATTTTTTAAATAATTTTATTTTTTTGTTTATGAAAAATGTGATTAACCATGGATAAAACGACGAATGGATTAAAAATGACATCATGAATATAGGAATTTTATATTAATTATGCAATAAATACTACAGCATTTAGATTCTTTTATATAGATTTATTCTTGTGAATAAGTAATGCTATTCTATTTATTGAAAAAATGTTCAAAAAAAAAATTCTTGAATGAAAGTAAAATTTATTTACTTTCTTCATTCTTTAATAAATATAAAACTAGATGTACTGATTTGGCTAGGATTAATTTAGAAGTGTAAATAAAAATTTTTAATTTTGTAGTATCAATTTTATTAACATTGTATTAATATAGTTTTTATATTCAGAGTTAACAGATATAGCTATGATAAATTTTAAGTTTATTTTCATTTACAAGAAAAAGTCTAAAGTATTAATAAGATATGCTTGTATTTTTATATTAATTGCATATTTATAATATATTTATATTAATATATATCTATATTATATAAACATACTACAAAATATAATCAATTTTTAATCAATTTTGTAATTGTAACTATAAAAATATCATAACTTTGTCCGAACAATCTTATTGAATTTCAATTATCTTAGTTGATATTTTAAGTAAATGTGAAAATAGAAATAAATAAGCTGATTTGATTAATTTTAGAGTTTAAATGAAAATCTATTTAGAGTTTAGATGAAATTAATGATATCTAACTTTGTACTAGCACTATATTATAACTGATATACATCTTTTTATATTCAAATGAATTTCAAAAAATTATTCTAAGTATTAGTTATTGATACACATATATATATAGCTTTTTCTGTACAATTATATTAATGTCAGTTATTCTAGTTGATACTTTAGGTAAATCTAAATTCAGATATGAATAAATTGGTCAATTTTAGAATTAAAATTTAGAACTTAGAAAATCTAAAATATTAATGAATTATATCTATCTGTGTCTATTCCATATTATTTTATATTCTGATTCAAAACTCAAATAATCTTTTAATCCTTATAATATCAGATAAAAAAAAAATCACATCATTTTCTATCAAAGACATTTTGAACATTAATTATTGTGATTGATACTTTTGCTAAATATAAATTATATTTTTTTCTATGTCATTTTGAATATTAGTTATCCTAATTGACTTCAGATAAATATATATCCAGAAATAAATCTGATTTAAATTTTGGAGTTAAAATGAAAACCTAAATTATCAATGATATAACTACTTTTGTATTATATTCAAAGTTATTTACATTCATATCATTTTATAAATATAGCATAAATCTAATAAATCCAACAAATCTTCTAATTTCAACACTAAGAAAATTACATTTTTCTCTAGTTGATATCTGTATTAAATAAACAAGTGGATAATTAAATACATTAAATTTTAGTCAATTTAAAATCCAACAGAAAATCCAATCAATTTATAGATACATAGACAAAAGTCCTATATTATTTATGTATATTCTTTATACTCAAATAAAATGCAAAACTTTAAATTCCAGCAGTATTAAAAATAACATTTTTCTCTACATTATTCTAGTATCATTTGTCTAGATTAATATCCTATGTTAAATAAGGATTCAAGAGTGGATAATCTGATTCGAATGTAGTCAATTTAAGCTAAATCCACAAAGTATACTAGCTTTGCACTATCTGCGAACATCTCTTTACATTCATCCAAAAAACATACTCAAACAATCTTCCAACCTCAATACCTTCAAAAATCACATCCTCTCCCAACACTGACCACATATACAAGCGTTGCCCTTCACGAGAAGGCCACCAAGGAACTTCTCTCCATACACGAGCACGCCTCCCGAATCTAGAAGGCCACAGAGCCTGGGGCTAACAACGACACGGATAAAAGCGAAGGGAGAGAGGTTTAGGCCGGTTAGCCAGAGGAACCGTTCAGGTGTTTTAGCTTTCCACGTTGCCTCTCCTTGCCTTAGAAACCACTTTTCCTCGTAGTTTAATCCCGCCTCCAACTCAACCCCTTTCCTCTGTCCAGGTACGTGCAGTTCACCACGATCCAAGGAAGCTGGAATTCTCCTTTCTTGCTCCCTTTCAACGTTTTACCCCTTTTGTCCGATGAACAGGCCAAACCAGGTCCCCGTCGCTGCTTTTCTTCCCTTTCTTTCAAAAGACTTTTCCCCTTCTTTCCTCCCTGCACTCGAGATAATCGTGTTTTCGCCATTTTCGCCATGTTCGACTCTTTCAACTCGTTGTGTGACTCTTTTCCTCTCGTGTCTTCTCTATTTCTTTCCCTCACCTTCATGGTTCCTTTGGAATTTTGTCGTTGGAATTTTTCTTTTTATTCTTCTTTTTTAATAAGAAGGGTAAAGTTTGTTGTTGTTGTTGTTGTTGTTATTGTTGTTTATGGAAGAGAATTGTTCAAAGAAAAGAGGGATTGATAAGGGCAGACGCGAGGATCGTTGTGATTTAGGGTGATACGAAACGGATTGATTGTTTTTCACAGCCTTTTTCTTCGGGCTTTGATAGTGTTGAATGCTTTTGGCGGGGATCTGCTGTTGTCTGGATTTATTTTGAACGGTTTGGACGTGTAGACATCGGATCGATGTTGTAGGGATAAAAAGGTGAAAGAAGGGAGGCTTACGTTGCAAAAAATGAGGGGAGAGTTTTTAGCGAATAAATTTTGGAAAGTTTCTTTTTTTTTAAGGTTTGATGATTGTGAAGAATATTGTTAATTTTTCACAGAATCGTGAAGACGATTACTTAATAACTAATAAACAACGTGTTTCATAAAACAAAATAATGTTTATTTAAATAATTCAAAATATTGCATATAATGAAATTTGAATATCTATAATGAAGTGGCACAAAATTCATGTTAAGAATCTTATTTGTTTATCCTATTCGTGATTGCTTTATAAAAAACTATGTATGTCCATTCTTTCTCTTGATTTATATCTTTAAATGTCACTCTGTTTCCTGTTCAGATTTAGATTCTTCTTTCGTTAAGAAAAGTTCTGTAATGGAAGATTCTGAATTTGAAGTCATATAAAGGATCTCATTCGTACAATTAATCAATTAATCAAAATATCACTTTCATATTTTTATTGTATCCAGTCCATAAATCTTTCAAATTTTTAATTTTAAAATATTGTATTGTTTTTGAGCAAAAATTTTAATGTTAGCAATTGAGTAAAGATGTTAAAATAAATCAAATATATATTCTTAAAAATATTTTATTGCTTTTAATTATTGCTTTCTTTTATAGTAAATATTATTTCTTTTATATTAAAATTAATTAGTAGTTTTTTTATACAATTGAAAGAATGTTAAATATTATAGTAATATATAGAAAATGTGTCATATTATTTAAAAATAGTATTTACAAAATATTAATATATTTTAATATATACATCTATTTTTCACAAAATTTAATAATATTGTGTGAAAAAGTTTTTTTATGGCGTTTTAATAAATTATATATCTATTTATCTGAAAAAATTAGGTTGAAAAAGATTATTCTATAGCATAAATGTAGTATTTTAATAGCATTGCATTTGCTTTTATGTATTATATATTTAAAATTTTTTCAATTCTCAATATTCACAATTATTTTATTCATTATTTTATTATTTGTCTCATAAAATATCATTTAAATATCATGCAAATAAAAATTATATCAGAAGAAAAATATATAAAACATTCATTTACATCGTTTGCATAAATCATGCAAAATATGTGTAATGAAAAATATATATTTGCATAAAAGTTTCTTTAAAATATGAAAAATTGAACATTTACAAGTAATTCCAAGAGCAATAATTTTATACCAAATGTTTAAAAATAGAAAAATATTTTATATTTAAAAAACATTTCTCAAAGACAAAACATATTTTTTCGTCAAAATCGATTTCTTTTCATTTGTTTCTATTATTTCAGCCAAATTTCATCGAAAAACGAGCACGTGATCTTTCTTTTTTCACACCGAAAAAATGTTCTTTCTTCGCCTCCTTTTGATTTCTCATCATTATGTTCTTCATGAATACAATCAGTTATAAAAATCTTTTTTACATTTTATGTGAATTTAAATAATAAATTGTATTATAAAATATATTCACGAGATACTTTGAAGAATCGATTTTAAAGATAAAACAAAAGTTGATAAACAAAAAATATATAATTTATTTATTGAGTTATAAGTAAATTTACTTTAAATGAAGCGAATTGAAGATAAGGCAGTATACTATCTTTATCATAGTCTCTAGAATTATTTCTATCATTTTAAATAATTATAATATTTACAATGAATTTATAATATTGATAAATAATTCTCAATTGATACTTTTTATATTATCTTTTATATTTATTTTAATTTAAATTTGAGCAATAATTTTGTTTTTAACGAAATGTTACTTTTTTTTTAAATGTAAAATAATGAAATGATCGACTCTCAAAGTTTTAATGTTCTTTACATCCTTTTTTTTTTTTAAGCAATTTTTTAATATATTCATATTTTATGCTTTATCAAGTGTAAAAACGTGTAATTTTTAGAAAGATAAAGAAATTTTAAGATTTTAAATATTAATCTTACATTCTCATGAAACAAAAAAATCAAAATTATTATTTTTTTAATAATGAAAAAAAGTTGCCTCTAATCTTCTAGATTTAAAAGATTAAAATTAATTTGCCATCAAAAGGTCTTGATGTTTTTTAATTTTTTTTTTAACTTTTTTTTATTTCAAAAATCTAGTTTAAATTTTTCATTTAAAATTAAAAAATTTATTCAATAGAACAGAAATTATTCTAAGTACCAAAAAATGTAAAAATTATTATAAAATTTATGAAAATAATTTTTAAATTCATTTTCAAATTAATTTTCAAAAAATTATTAATCAAATTCATAGAATACAAACTTTGTGTGTTATTAAAAATCATAAATAATAAAAAAGAAATTTCTACATGTTGTTTTCAATCTAGAATTTCGATAAAACTTTCCTCAGACAAAATTGTAGTAGAAATTAAAATATTTTCATAAATAAATATTATTTAAAGATTCTATTATATTTAATACTTAAGTCAAATACTACTTGAAAATACTATTTCATTCAATGCTTAAATCACAATGAAATACTATTTTTTATTTACATCCGAAATAGAACAAATAATAAGATACACAAATTAAAAATCGCACGTTCAATTCATCTACATTTGTAAATCTTCTATTAATCTTTTCATAATTCTTATTCTAGTTTAATAAATTTAAAAAATTATTTATTCGAAATATGAAATACTTTCTTTCCAAAATAAATTTTTATTAACAAAACCGTACATCTCTCGAAGAAATAAAAATATTTATCCCTCTGAATCCTTGTTATTCCTAACTTTACAATTCGCTTTGCTCTACATACCACGCAAACTTTCATTAATCTCCTCAAACACACACAGTAGTTGTACGTTTAGTTTCTCTTTAAATTAAAAAAATTCTCTTTTAAATAACAAAAAACAAAAAATTCGAAGCAGTGCCGATAATATTTTACTCCACTCGATTAATCATCGCTCCAATTTTCATTTCACTCATATATCTTACAGCGTACTTCGAACAGTGTTCAAATACAAATTTTCATAAACTATATAAATTTCTTGGCAAAACAGTATATATTTCTTGGAAACGGCACTTTCTCGTTCGACTGTACTCACACACAGTGACAAAGTATGCCTCTCCTGTTTCTCAACCCCTCGCGACAGCGCCCCCTACCAGCTATCCCCCTCAGCCAGCCGGCCATTGTTTCTCGAGCGGCTATTCGCGTTGGGTTAATTAGTCCACGCTCCAGTTAGTG
Source organism: Apis cerana (assembly GCF_029169275.1). Taxonomy (NCBI): domain Eukaryota; kingdom Metazoa; phylum Arthropoda; class Insecta; order Hymenoptera; family Apidae; genus Apis; species Apis cerana. The sequence goes on along the minus strand of NC_083863.1, from coordinate 1,691,368 downwards.
AAAATTGAATCGAAACGGTCCCGTGATACGGAATCCTTCGTTTACCGCCGTGTTTAAGCAGGCCGACCGAAAACCTGGCCAGCCTATTCTGCTTAAACCCTCGATGCCACGGCTAATTAGTCGTTTGCTTTTCGCGCCTTGTTTTCCAAGGAGAATACCAAAACACAGGGGAGGGAGGGAGAGATTCGATGGAATGATCGAACGATTGGCGATTTTTCTTTATCACCTATTCTTGGGTTTACTCATTTACTCTTTTTCGAATTATTTTCGAGAGTTATTTCGAGAATTTGGCGAGATATTTTTTTAAGTTAATTTATTGAAGATTAAAATTGGATGTAATTTTCAATATTTTTCGTGTTTTTGATGTACATCTTGTTTTTATCGTATCCTTTATTTTTTTAATGATTTTATCTGATGATTTAAATTGTGATTTCATTCTAAATTTTGAAATTTTATATCAACTCAAAAAATGTTGAAAATTATAAGTGGTCTAATTTTTTGGCCAAAAATTGTAATGGTTTTATGCAACATGAAATTGTTTTATTTGTAAATGTAAAAAATAAATTTTTGTAAATTTAGTTAATTGAGAAAAATTTATTTTCATTTTTTAAAATTTTTATTTTGATATCAAGATTTTTTTATCTGACTTGTTATAAAGAAAAGCAGTATTTAAGAAAACCATTAATGAATTAGTTTTTAATATGGATACTTTCTGTTATAATATTTGTTTATATTTTTCATTTTCATATTTGTAATAATTTATCAAATTCTAATCAATATAAAATTGTGTATTAATATTTTAAAAAATTATATTTTAATAATTATTAATACTTTTCACTCTATTGTATGTTCTGTTTAAAAAGTAAGTGTTTTATTTATAGTTTTATACTTTTTTAAAAAAATATATATTGTTTAAAGCATCTAAACTATTAAAATAACTATTAAAATTTATCTAAAAATACAAAAAAACATGTTACTACAGTGACATTATTGTAATTAAAATTGAACATATATAAGAGGAAAAAAATATGAAAGATTCAGAGATAAAAGAATCTTCAAAATGTATATGTATAATTAAACTAAAACCGTTCAAAATTTCTAATATTTTTTATCTTTTTTTTTTATATAAAATTGATAAACATCCATCATAAAATTTTTTTAAAAAATAATATCTAATTCTTGACAAATTTAATCCAATAGCCAATCCTGTATATGTACATCACTGATCCATTCTAAATCAAAGTCAAACGAATGTTCACCCTTTAACGAATTAAACCAATCAAATCTCGCTGGCAACGAACTGACAAAAAACCCAGAACAATTCTCTACCGTTTTAACCCTTCCTAAAAATCCTCCCTAATTCGTACAATACAGCCAATGCTGCAGCTAATCTCTTCACAAAACTCGTCACATTCATCACGATCTCGTTCTCCCATCAATAATCACTCAACTTCCATCATTCTCCAACTTTCGAAATTTCATCGACAGCTCCGCTTCACCGATTAAACTAGACACCAGATCGTCCCTTTCTTTTTCTCTCCTGCTCCTGTATATAGCCGATCAATAGAGCACGCTAGACTACGTATCACCCTTCCTCTCTTTTATCATTCTCCTCTCGTTTGATCCTCTTTGTCGTTCCCATTCTATTTCGATATCTTTATCATTTTCTTTCATTTCTCCTTGTTCGTTATCCTCTCGTTTTTAATTTCCTTAATCTTCTTTATCTCCTTTTTCTTCCTTTTTATTTTTGTTTTTTCAATTTATCGAGAAAAATTTATTTCTTAAAAATTTTTATTTTGTTATTCTTTTTATATATTTTATTATTCTATTAAAAATTCTTTCTTTGTTTATTATACTTTTCCTTTTTTATTCTTCATTCAGTTATTTTTCTTCTTCTTCTTTTAGGTTGATAATAATTTGCTTTTTGTTATTATTTTTTTTTCATTTTTTTTTATTCCATAATTTCTTTTTCTTATTTTTCCTTTTTTGTTGATTTCTTTTTCTTATTATCTTTTTTACAATTTCTTTTCTTTTTATATTCCATTTCTTTTTCATTTTCTTTATTATTCTGTATCTTTTTCTATTTTTCATTGTTATCTTCTGCTATCATTTTTTTTATTGTATTTTAATTTCTACAATTCTTTATTTTCTTTGTCCCTCTCTTTTCTCTCTGATTTTCTTCATCATCTTTTTTATCCTCCTCTTTATTTTCATTTTCTCTTCGTCACTTTTCTTCCTTAACAATTTCTTCTTTCCTTTTTTCTCTTGTCAATATTTTATCTGTTATCTTCCTCTATATTGTTATCTCTTTCTCTTAATCTCTTTTTTCCTTTAATATTCTTCTTCTTCGTTATTTTGTTATTACTTTTCTTCTTTTTTCTTTTCGTCACTTTTCTTTATCCTTAATAATCTCTGCCTTTTATTCATCATTATCTCTGTTATTTCTCATATTTCTCTATTCCTTTTCTCTTTCTTCATCTTCCATACAATCCCCTCTTCTCCTTTACATCGTTATCTCTGTTTCTTTGTTCTCCCTTAATAAATCTTCCATCCTTATCATTTCTTCCGTCCTCTTCTCCTTCTCCCTATCCTCTCTCTCCTCTCTCACAACCCGAGCAAAACTACAAAACTGCCTCATCAATCCCTCCCCACTGCAACAGGCCACAGGACAGAAACGTCTCACCGCAAACTCGATCGCCCGATACGTACTTCTCCATTTTCGATTTTCAATATCCACCAGATAATATCGTTTCAGCCGACGTCGCCGTATGCATGTCCATTGCCCCTCCAACTAATTCGCGGATACGCTCGATACGACGGCCACGCGAAAATTGAAAACCGATGGAAAACCCTCTGGATCGGGATATCGCGATTTTTCCCGCAATCTCTGCCCCCCTCCCCTCTCGACCTTTCCCCAACGATGACAAATACGAATGGTCTTGGATCGGAACTTTAATTACCGCCACTATCGAGTATCTATGGCACCATGGAAAAGGGAAGGGGGAAAATGTGTGTGGGGGAGGGGAGGGAGGGTTGACGGGACAAAAGAAATTAAATGCAACGAGGATCAGCCCGATGGATGGAGATGTAAAACTGGATTTTTTTTGGCTCGTCGTGATGGGTCCCCTTTCAGGGGATGATGTACAAGATGCGTTATTGCTCTCGAGTGGCTTTTCGCGTGGATGTTTTGTTCGATCTGGGTTTAAGGTGGATCTGGGATTTAGGGGATGGATGTAGGGGTTAATTGGTGGATTAAATGATGATGGTGTCGAGAACGGGATTGAACAAGATTTATTTTGAAAAAATAAAAGGAAGGGGAGGGGGATAATTGTTTTGATTATTTCAAAATTATTTCAAATAATAAAATTAAAAATTTTACGCAATATTTTACAGAAATTATAAAGTTTCCTGTGTTTAAAAAATATAAAAAAAAAATAAATCTTGTCTTTCGTCGATCAGAAAATACTTGAATCAAAAATGAGTGTATATTTAGATTTTGTACTATTCATTATTGGTGATATTATTTATAAGATAAAATAATAAAATAGTAAATAAAACAATAAAAAATCATTTTTATTATTTTTTATATAGAATATGATCATAGAAAGGAAAAATATTTTAATCAATATTTTCAAATCATAATTTAAAGATCACTTTATCTTTTAAATGGAATGTTGGATAAAAATCGCGATTCTATGAAATTAACAGAATAACATTTATATTCAATTTGAAATATTGTTATATTAAATATTTTTTCCTTTTACAAAAATTGAATCTACGAAAGTCCACACAATGACACGTAAAAAGACACGAAATATCCAAAATATAATACGTATTATAATATTTGGGAAAGAAAATTTAATATTCGAATTATTAATATTCCATTTCTTCGTAAAAATTTTATTTTGCATAAAAATTCGCTTTTTGTGATTCAAAAATTATTTCATCGCAATTTTATTACCTGTGATTATACATTATTATAATTTTATTTAATGAATAAATAAATTTCGGAATAATATTTGTAATAAAATTATAGTATAAAATACAAATTTTACGTAATTTAATTACAAATTGTGCAATTTAATTTATAACAGAATTCTGATTTATCCAGTGTACTCGTAGTTGTTAACACGTAGGTTTGAAGTTTATATATCGAACGATTGAATTTGAATTAATCACGAACAACATTCGCTGCATTTACACAAATTAATTTATAAACTGAATTATATAGTCACGTCGATTCAATAAAGAGATCAATTCTGATTTATCTTGAGCCATTTATATTTCCTCCACTCGTGAAATCAATATAATATTATATAATATAAATTTTAACATTAATGAGATCGTTTTGTAAATTTTCCATCTATCCAATGTGTTATAGTTTCAATCGTGATTTCACTTTAAGTAAATACAAGTAATTTTAATGATAATTTAATAATTTCTAAATTATAAATATTACAAGTTAAATAAATTAATTTTTATTTATTTTATTAGTAATTTTGTTTCGATAATTATTATTCCAAATAATTTATATTTTTCTTAAAATAGATCTCTAGTATTCAATTTTTATTTACTATTTTTTACCTGTGTCAAATCAATTACTTTTTCATCTCATTTTGAAGATTTTCTTTAAATTTAAATCATATGAAATTAGAAAAGATTTAAATTATTAGAGAATTACGTTTTATTAATTTAAAATTTTTTAAATGTTCTTTAATTTTTAAAATATCTTCGAAAACAGTAAAAAATCTGCTTTATGAACAGACCTATAAACAATGTTCATCCATTTAAATATATAAAATTTTGTAATATATTTTTAATTTTATTCTATAAACAGGCAACCAGTCAAGTATCAAAAATTAAATTTTAAAAATTTAGAAACTTTAAATTAATAATTATTTATATTACATTTCTATGCATTTATTTATAAAATTTAAATACAAATATATAAATATAAAATGCATAAAATATTTATTTCTATAAATGTGTTCATTGAATTAAAAACAAACACAAATATTATTTTTCTTTCTTTATTAAAATTAAGTTTTCAATAATAAAAGAGAACGAAGAAAAAGACATCTTCTCCGTCGTAAGAGAAACGTTAATCAATCATTAATAAAAAGTACGTTCAATTTCGAGCCATTAAATAAAGCATAAAGCATAGTTTGGATAAGGGACCAGTTTGTACAATTAATTTCACGAGCACCGATCACGCGAGTTTTTAAATTCAATTTTATGATCAAAGTTTTTCACGTGTACACACACGAGTTCCATTAACCAAATGCAAAGAAACACCGCAATCGGCTGCCTTTCATTTTTCAAATTGCTCCTACAAACGCCGCATGCATGTAATACCATTTATTTTCGAGGATTTTCGTTTACTTCATCGATCTACATCAACCAATCATATTTATTTTCATATCACCGAATCATTGTGTTATATTTTATTATTAGAATTGTAATCAGGGGTGTTTCCTTGAAATTTTTCATTTTTCCATTTTTTTAATATCGAAGATTTGGATTCGATAATTTTATTATTTTTTTTTTCTTAAAATAAAATTCTTTTATCGTTCTATTCTTTTAATTTCAAAAAATTTAACTCTGGTATATTTAGTACTGAAAATAACGCAATCGATATAAATGGAAAGAGAGCGATTCTTCGTGGAAAAATAAGTCGAAAATGTGAAATGACATTTTTCGATGTCGGAGGTTTTGTTTTTGAGAAAATCGATTATAAAATTTTATGTTAAAATTCTGTTCAAAATTCTGTTTCTTTTAGCGTATAAATGATTTGTAATTATAATTCTTTCATCATTTTTATTAAATTCGATTTTGAATTATTAATATAAATACGCTCAATTGTTTGTGACTTTACCTCTTAAGTACGCGTGCATAAAATTTCGTAATCGATTATCTCGAAAACGAAGCATTGTATTAAAAATTGTCATTCCATATTTTCGACTTATTTTTGCATATAGAATCATCATCTTTCTTTGTTGTTTTTTTCCAACATAATTTTCAAATTACTTTGTTAATATTAATTTGATGAATTCTGATAATCAAAATATTGTTCCTTTAAAAATATTTTAATATATATTGCTTTTACATTCAGTATCAATTATTATCTTCTGTACTTGAGAATTTGATATTTTTCTTAAAACAAACATTTTTCAATATTATTGATTATGTTTTAAACAAAAATTTTATAAAAATACTTTTGATTACGTTTTAATATTATTCCATTCAATAAATATCATTAAACACAGCCTAAATTCGCATGGTTTAACATGATTCTGGTACGACAAGGACGATGCAATAAATGTTATTAGGAACTTGTTACATAATTTTGTCGATAAAGTTACATAGCTCAATTCATGGAGTCTACTATCGGTTAATTATACAATTTAAAACATTTTAACTCATTATAATATCACTTGGAAATTATACAGTTATTCATATAGGATTCTATTAATCTATAATTATTATATTAATTTGCAATTCTCAAAAACAATTTGTGATGGAAAATTTTATATCATTTAATTTTACCATATCATTATATGCATTATTTATTTAAGTAATAATTTAATTTCATAATTGTAACATTTATTTATTTTTATTTAAAATATATGTTAATTGAAAGATGCAGTAGAAAAATAATACATGATAAAATAAGCATACACAGAATTTAAAATTTGAGAAAATTTATAATCGAAGAAAAATTTTATTAGAGAATTAAATTTTAATAAAAAATTCTATATTACAATTGTTAAAATATGTTAATAATTGTACGAATAATATTATAAAAATAATATTTGTATCTATTTTATTTTTAGAAAAATTTTTTTATGCTTCGTGTTTTATCAAGTTTTTTTTATTAATAATTATATTTCATGTTATTAATTATTGTTTTGTCTTTTATTGATCATTATATATTAATTAAAAATTAAGAATATTTAGAGGATGATAAACGGTTGCAAAATTTTGACAATTTATATATCAATTTTTTTACAACTTTAAACAATTTCAAAATATTTAATTTTTGATGATAATAATAATTTATTAGCATACCATTAAAACATATATTAATTCATTACTTATCATTCTTAATTACTTATATATATAATTATCATGTACAAATTTGAGCATACCATTTCTTGCATAATTCAAATGCATTCAAATGTGGTCACATTCTATGACATAATTTTCAATCGAAAAATCTTCGAGATTTAGAAACACTAAAACAACCAAATTATAACTCACTCAAATATATTACTAGATAAATTATTACGATCAAAATGATTGTACGAAAATTATTATATTTTGGTTTATGAAATAATATTAAATTTTCTAAAAGCATTTTTCAAAAATTCTAAATGCAGAAAATATGAATAAAATTAATTGTTTCGGTAATAATAATGAAAAAAATATATATATATATAATCACCATTTTGTGAATCATTGCTACCTACAATCCAATCTCGAATGACAGAAACAGATTTCCAACTGGTGAACACCGAATATCACTTAAAAACGCTAGTTATAGAAATCGATTTGGACATGTAACCTATACATTTTCCGATGAAAAATCATAGGAAAGAGAAAAATAAAACCCGGAGTAAAAAAAAAAAAAAAAAAATACAGGAATAGAACTACAGTTGATTCCAAAAATATTAAAAGCGCTTTGAATATTTTATATTTGATTTTTAATATGTGTTTTTCATTCATATTTATATTCTATTTCTTGATAATTGTTTGTAATTGTAATTTCTTTTAATTTTAATAATAATTCTTGTTTTAAAATATTTATTTCATCGTTAAAAGAAATTTTGAAAAGAAGTCCGAGAAAATAATTTTATTATTTTTGTCAAAATTAAAAGAAAAAAGTCAAATTTATTTTATTTTTTTTTCTTAATCATTGTAGAATTAATATATATATATATATGTATATGATAAAATATTATTGACAGAAAATTAATTATATATATATATAATATAAGTTCATTAATTTCCTCTACTATTTGTGATCCTTTATTCAAATAATCGAAATTCAGGTTAATATAAACAGATTCATCTATCTAATTTTTTAAATATACATAATTAATTCGAAAAATTCATAGTGAAATAAGTTTTATTGTGATAAAACATATGATATTCATTTTATTTATTTACGCTAATTTTCTTCTTTCTAAATTTTAAAGCTATTATTAATCAAATATTTTAATACATAGTTACATAGCATTTTAAACATATATATTAATATTGATATGGAAAGTATTTTCATTAAAAATCCATTATACACTCATAAATTATTAATTATTTGTATAGATAAAAGAAAAACTTGTTTAAACCCAAGAATATAGAATCATAGAACCTCTTAAAAGGATCGATTTTAAAACCTAAAACGAAGAGAAAAATTTCGATTGAAGCTTATCTATCAAATTACGACTCATCGTATCCATAAAATTAATGCATATTCCAGATTTAAATTTTGTTTGAATTAAATATTGAGAATTGATAAAAATTTCTCTCCTATAAATGAAATTTTCACTTTTTTATCAAAAATATCGATATCGAAATGTTTTTTCTTTACAATTTCATGTACGATTTTTTTTTTTTTTTAAATGTAATGAATAGAACGAGTTGAAGATGACCAATCGTATCAACGTGAACACGAACAAAGATAATCTAATCCCTATGACAAACATTCGGTTGTGCGAATCGCGATATTAATGAACAATTAACGCGGTTCTATGGGTGTATACAGAGGCGTAGGCATACAGCTGTTGGTTGTTATCTGTCAGGGCGCAGGCAACGCTGATCCAATAAAGCCGACCATCATTTTCGACAATTTATTATGGAGTGGATTGTGACGGAGATCGTGTAATTGGAGCCTAATTATCTCTTTCGATTAATTTTACGGAAAATTCGAAATTGATATTTATTGGGTTATGTAGTTTTTGATGTAACGTATTTACAGCAATTTAGTATTTTTCATTATTGGGATAATAAATGGTATAAAAAGGAATATTTTGTTTGACGAATATAATGAGTTAATATATTGTTAAAAATTAGTTTATGTTCATTTGAATAATATAATAAGCGATATGTAAATTGTAATGAAAATTTTCAGAATGAGAAATTAATATAAATATAATTGACATATTTAATTCTAATTTTCATTAAAAGAAAATTATGTTTCTATTTATTTTTATCATATTGTTATAATTATTTATATTTATATTTTACATTATCAAATAATATATTTAAATATACAAACTGCTTTGGTGTATAATATATCCTTGTTTTTAAAATATTGTGAAAAATAAAGAAGAATTAAAGAAGAGAGATATTTAATAAAAACCTATGTTAAAAGCCAAAAAGCAAACACTTTCCAAAAAAGAAAAAAAACGTCTTCGACAAATTAAATTAAATTATTAAAAATTATTAAAAAAAAAAAAGAAAGAACTGATTCTAACATTGAATTGAAAAAAATATTCTCATATAAGTGAATAAAAAAAGAAAAAAAAATCTTTCATGACAATTATATTGAATATCCAATTGAATTAATTTAATTGACAAGCTCGAAACTATAAAATAAACTATAAAAGATCTGTCAAAAATTGCAAAAAAAAAAAAAAAAATAAAATAAAAGTCTTTCATGGCAATTAAAATACCTCGAACTAAGTTAAATCAATTGACGAGCTTCCATAGCTTCAAACTCAAAACTGCGAAGTATTGGCAAAAAGGATTGTTTTTTTTTTGTTAAAAAAAACAATGGCCACGAAAAACATACAAACATTCAAAAAAAAAAAAAAATAAATAAAAGAAGAACGGAAGTCTTTCAATTAAATTAAATATCGAAAGTTAATTAATCGACGAACTTCACAAATTCAAAACAGCAAAATTCTTTTAGCAAAAAGTAATCACGGCAAAAAATCATGTACCAATATAAAATAAAAAAAAAGAAATGCACAAAAAAAATATTAGACGTGTTCTGGCTACTATCGTTGAGTAACGCGTGATTTACGTACACTTGAACCACGCTCAATTTCCCGTAGGAAATAAGTTTAGTTGGTGTGGTAGCAAACGGCTAAAATATACGGATTGGTTTATGGTTGCCTTTGAAATCGGCCCATAAATCCCCTGTGAATTACCGGTTCTCGACAGGATCGAGGCAACACATTTTGGAATTAATCTATGAACAGCTCGAGTAATGTGAGAAATAAGACAAAAAAGGGAAAAAGCAGTAAAGAGGAAAAAGAGTGAAAAAGAATAATAAAAAAAAATAGAGAAAAAAAATAAAAAAGAAAAGCGAAAAAGGAAAAAAATACGAAGAAGAAGTATCAGAAGAAATAAAAGAAGAAAAAGAAGAAGAGAAAGAAAAAGGAGGAAGAAGAATCAGAAGAAATAGAAAAAGGATGAAAAGGAATTAAAAAAAGAAATAGAAAAAGAAAAAAAAACAGAAGGAAGAAGAATCAGAAGAAATAAAAGAAGAAAAGCAAAAAAGAAGAAGAAGAACTTGCAAAAAAAAAAGAATATGTGAGAAAGAAATATACGTGGAAATAAAAAAAGAAAAACAAAGAGAAAGAAGAATAAGAAGCATAGAGAAAAAAGAAGAAAAAGAAGAAGAAAGACGAAAAAGATGGATAAAAAAGGATTCCTCGTGAGAACAAATTTAGTCTGGAGGAATGCCATACGTCGATCATCATGCTATAGGCCAAGTCGATCCTGCCAATCCGATTACTGACCACAAGTGGATCCTGAGCAAGCTATTATGTCACTCTGCCACCCCTGTCGACCTCTTAGCGAAACCACCCTCCGTCTTTGACTGCGATCTAACCACTGGAATCTGTCCGTTTACGAGCTGTCCTTTCAATGAGATTCGAGAGAGGCGGTAATTTCATGCCTTTTAGCTACTATAGAGATGGAATCATGGCTCGCCATCCCTTGCGATGAATAAATTTTTGACGAATGAGTTTCGTAAAGTGGATTCGAGCAAATATTTCTTCGAGTAGTAGTAAGTTGTTTTTCTTCGGTTTCTTTTTCTTAGATTTTTCGATATATTGTATAATGGTATCTTAATATTATATTTGAGTATTGAACTATTTTATTGTGATAATATCTTATTATGATTATTAGTATATTATCAAAATATTGGTGAGTTTTTAATGCTAAAAGTTGCAATTAATATGTGAAATTTGTTTCTTTCTCAGTTTTTTAAGTTAAATTAGATTTCTTTGTTAGATTTTTTAAATTTATAATTGATTTATAACATAAAGATAGAATATTATTTTTTGTGTTATTTATTATATTATTATAATAGTAAAAAAAATAACGTAGAAAATAATTATTTTGGGTATAGTATTGAACAAAAATTTGAAATTTTTTAATTGTAGTTAAATAGAATTTTTTAATAATTTTTTTATCAATTAAAAATTAGCATTACAAAAATCAAGTGGATTTTTCACAAATGATTTTAAACTTTTGATTGCTACTATCAAATTGTTTTAGAAATTAAAGAGAAATTAAAGAGAAAATATCAAAAATCATTTTTAAATCTCATTCGTTTTACATAATAATATTATATTTTTTCTTTATATTTGCTTTTTTTTATTTTAATAAAAAATGATATATATTTTCTAAATTGTTCACAATATTTTATTTATTTGAATTTAATATGACGAATTATTTTTCATATTTTTTTCGAGTACATTTTATCGTTCTATACATTTAATTAAAGAAACAAAAAAAAAAATAAAATAAACACACCGTATTCCAATCAATTAAAATCTCCCAAATTCCCCAACAAATTCTAAACACAAAACAAACAAACAAAAACTTGGACAAATTTTTTAAACAATATCAAGTCAAATTGAATTCCCTATTTCGATTCATACAAACATTTCTCTTCGACAAATGCTACTCTTCCTATTTTCTTTCTTTCTTTCTTTTTTTTTTTTTTTTGAAAAAATACTCTATTCGTCCATTCTTCTTTCTCGTCAATCCATGGGGGAACGAACACGGTTGACTTCGACAGAATTTTTTTCGAACAAAATTTCGATCCCCATCGAACAATATCGAAAAATGCACGCCTACAAAATTTTCGACTCTTCCACGATCGATCCCTCGATCGGATGCAAAAGTATCGAAGCTTTTTTTTGCGGGCGAGGCCAACTAGATGGCGCTGGCTATCTGACTCGCGCAGAGTGATCGTAATTGAATTTTTTCGCCGGTCCAGGCTTTGCTCGGATTTAGCCATAAGCCAGTTATTGAGTCGTCGTTGAAAAAGCGGTGTACGGGCACGTTCATCAATTTATAATTGTCCATTATCAATATATAAAATCGGATCGGGATTCGTTCGATCCATTCCGAGATGAAAAATGTTTCTTCCAACGGACAGTTATTTGAATATTCTGCTATGTAGTCGATGCTGTGTGACGATTATTTTTGGTTGGAAAATATGTCGATACGTCTAAATATGTAGATAAGATTTTTTGTTTTATAAATTGAAGGTAAAAGAGAGGTAAAAGAGAAAATTTTTTGAAATATTTGAAATTTTTAATTATGTATATATATATATATATATATTATTTAACATTCCCTGGATATTCTGGATAATTCATATCTAGGTTAGATATTTTAATTGATGGTAATTATTGAATTAGATAATTAAATTGGAATTATTTGATTTAGATATTTATATTATTGATATTTATTATTTAATTATTTAGTAATGAAAAATATTTCTTTTTGCAATTTGGTAATAATCATCAATAGTTTCTAAAGATTAAAATAGTTATATTTTTATAAATTAAATTATGATATTATTTTTACTATATAAAATATAGTATAAATAATAAAATATAAATTGATGTAAAATGTCATTTTTTTTTAATGTTTGAATTTTATTATGTTCAAAAAATATGATTACTTTTCTACATCTTGTCATTAATATTATTAGAAAAATTTTATAATTCACAAATTATTATTATTAAAAAAATTATTTTATATAATAATAATAAGTCTAATAAGAAAATAGATAAAATTTTATATGCATTTTGCAAATTACACAAATCATACATTTGATTATTTAATCATTTTATTGATGTAAAATAACAAAGGATAGTCTATAACTTGAAAATTTATCAAATTAATATTATTATAATAATTAATTAAATTCTAGAATATTATATTATATATATTTGTAGTATATTATTTATAATTTAAAGTAATATTAACAATTGAATGAACATATATCAATATTATGATATCAATATACATCAATATAAGTGATGAAATACTGTAACTATTAACTACTAATATCTAATATACTATATGTACTTATATCTTTATCTCTATTTATGAATTTCTATAATTATTATTTTATAGTTTCATCTTCCAGAGAATTACTATATATTTCTACGAATATGATAGAAATTTATTTTATTAATTTTCATAAAAATTAAATTTAAATTACTATCACCATATTATTAAAAAAAAACGAAAAAAAAATTGTATACATTTTTATAATTGTAGTGAAATGACAAAATATTTTAATTTTATATAATATAACAAAATTATGACAAGTTATCAATGTATCTGCAATTTATAATATTATAATAAATTATACATTAAATATTAAATGTAAATGTATATACCTTAATTATTATATTATAATACAAAAATTAGTATGTATTTTTCATTTATAATATTATAGTTGACCATATCTAATATTTATCTCTTACTGCAAATTATTATAATAAGATATTTAAATTATAAAAGATATTAAAGCAGATTTTAATTCTTATATCACATAATTTTCAAAATGTTTCAATATTATAATATTATAATTGCAAATATATTTAATGTCTCTTATATTATAATTTTTATGTCAAATAACAAAATATTACGAAAACCCATTAATATGTTTGCATTTTACAATATATCCATAATCAAATATTTTAATTAAATTTATTGTAAAATATTATAATAAGATACTTGAAGCCAATAAAATATTTCAAATTTATGTGTCAAAATCTTATAAGAACTCATTAATATACGTCCAATTTACAATTTTACAATTAATCATGCAACAATATATCCAATCTATCTATCTCTTACCATGCCAAAAGGCTCAAATTCTTCAACTTCAGATCAATTCAGATACTCCCAATCATACACAGGATTTTGATCCTATTAGCAAAGCACATCTACAAAAGTATTGATCATCGATGAGTTTGCTTTTCAACAGAGTCTCACTTCCTCCTTTCAACGTCCTTTTCCCTTTCCTCTTCCTTCTCCTTTCCACTTCCCATTCGCGCCATCATTCATCTCTCTCTCTTCCTCTCTCCCCTCTCGCTCTCGCTCCTCCAGTTCACAGAACCTCGCCATTGAAATTCTCGACGCTGCATATTAATGCAGGCGCATAAATCCCGTCGCTAACCACCCTCTCAGTTTACCCTCATCCTTTCTCTTTTCCTGTCCGTATCCCTGTCTCGTTCACGAGAGGGTTGATCGTTGCTTCGGCGGATAATCGGGGTTTGAATACCAGCCGAAACTCTGCCATTCGAGGAAGAACCGCAAGAAATTCTTGGCCTCTGTTTTTCTTCGATCCACGAAACGACACGTCCTCGTTTTCGACGATGATGAGGAGAGAGGGGAAGAAGAGAGAGGGAAGGAGGGAGGAGGGGGGTCGGGTGACGGTGATGGTGAAGCGTTAGGCAGTTTTTTTCGTAGTACTCTGCGAGGTCTGGTATGGCATTTTCCTCAAGCTTTTTCCCTTTGGATCTTTTTCTGGTAGGGTATTAGGGCAAATTGTAGATTTGGGAACGGAATGAAAGGTGAAAGTTTAACGATTATGTCATTATTGTTTTTATTCGGGCGTTGAATGGATTATTTGTAATTTGATTTATGTGAAATTAGTGGAAAATGGAAGTCTGGGAATTTTAAATCCCCAGTGAGATTTTTATATATTGAGTTAACTTTTAACGAAATTAAATAATGCCATTAGATGTTTTATTTTCTTACTATTCTTGTTATTTTATTAACTTAATATAATATAAAAAAGGAAGACAAGTTAATTCTTATGATAAAGACTTGTGTATCCTTATCATAATTATATTGTGTTAAGAAAATGATAATTTTACGATTTATTATTTTAAATTTTTCACGAGATTCTATGTTATTTTTTATAAAAAAGTTAAACTTATATTTTCAAAATTTTCTCGCTTTCTAGCTCAAATCGAAATCAATATCGATCAAGCAATTTAGAACGATACTTCGGTTCATGATCGAATAAATCGTCAACGATATTGGTCATTCAATTGAAATTTATTTTAATTATATCCAACTTTTTCAAAATTAAAATTTCAAATTTCAAATGAAAAAATCAAATTCTAAAATTATCAAAGTGAAAATTAACAATATTATTCATCAATCGAAAATGTAATTATTTTGTTCAACACCTAAAAAGAAAATAAAAATTTCATATATCAAATTCAAAAATGTAAAAATTTTTTCGGCATCCGAATCGAAATTAGTTTACCTTTGAATCGCAATAAAATTAAACGGACGATCCATCGACGTTGCCCGTCCAAATAAATCGTATAAACAATATTTCATTGATAACTCGATTAGAACCTTTAATTGCCAACGGTTGGCTAAATTGTTTTCACTGTCGCGCTTATACAGCCGCTTTCGTAAACTAACGTGAGTGTAAATCGATTTACGAGCTTGTAAATGAGTTCGATGTATTTCCGATATAGACGAACAGTACTCAACGGTTGAAAGAGTAACTTCGAGTTACTCGTTTCCATTCAGACTTTGACAAGTCTGGATGTTGTGGGGACAATTTTCTATCCAGAAACGAGAGAGTTAATATTGCTTCGCGAAAATTTGAATAAATCGATATTTTCTTACGATATGGAGCTTCAAAAGTGTATTCGTTGAATTTTGTTGGAATTTTTTTTTTTTGTAATTCCAACTCTGTTTTTTTTCTTTTTTTTTTTTCAATCGTGAAAGGGAGAAAATTGAGAAATGAGATTTGTTAAATTTCAAGAGGAAATTTAAATTTTCGTATGGAAATTTATAATTCGTGTATGACTACATTGCTCGAATTTTTGAAAAGTATTTAAAAATTCATGTAGAAATCGTGTTAAGTTATGTATGTATTTTATATGTATGATATTATGTATCGAAATATTAGTCATTTCATTAAGTTTCATAATTTTCGTTACACAATACTTTTATCAATATTTTATAAAGTATAAAATTGTTTATCTGAAAATAATTATTTTCTATTCTGAATACAAGTGTTGTACGTAATACGTAAGATTAATTTGAAAGTTGATTATACGTATAAAAATAATGAAAATATTTATATATATTTTATTCATTTAATTTATTGGATCGTAAATTTTTATATATTTATATATACAAAATTTAAATGTACAAAAATGTACAAATCTTACACATGATATAAAAAAACATACAAAATATTCAATATGTATTATGATATTTGAAGTATAAGGCAAGTCTTCTTATAACAGTATTCTGAAAATACGATTTAGATAGAACACAGTGCAAAAATTGCGAAAATTCTTTCAACCCAACATATTATTCGATAAATTTAACATGTAATATGAATGTTTCTATCATATTGTTTTTATCGACAAGATTTCTCTAATTGATTTTGGATTTCGATTAACACGATTTCGATATAACGATGGAATTAATTAACCGTGTTGATTGTATTTATATCATGATATGTTACATTTCGAAAATTACGATATTTCTTTGACGAATTTCATATCGAAATTCCATCGATCGAAAACATTTCTCCAGAAAATATGATAAAAAATAAATTAATACAATTATTAATGAATTCGATAGACACAACAATTAAAAGTAAACTAATTATTAAAAATATAACAAATTTATGAGTTTAATTTAAAAAGTTAATGGTTAAGAATAAAAAAATTTCTATATCAAAAATTAAAAATTCAGATTAAGACAAAACGGCAAAGAAAATGGAAGATTTGAGATTTCATAATTGGATCGAATTTGTAAAGTGAAATGAACATTTTCAAAATTTATTCCTTTCTCTTTATCGATATTAATTTATTCAACGATAATAAAACAGATGTTAAAATCCAATAAAATTCGAAACAAATATCTCTCCATTCTCTGAAACGCTCGAAGAAAATTCAATTCCAACCTTCTCTGTCTCTTTGAACACACGTAAAATTCGCGGAACAAATCATTTTCCAACGCGGTTACCCGCTATATTTCGAGGAGAGTCTTACAACCGAACAGATGAAAATCGAGGTCTGGACATCGTTTGAACAGAACATATCGAATCAGGGGTAAGCAAATAAGCTGGTAATTCCTGGAATGGCCGGTTCTTCGAGCGAGAGGAGCCTCTGGCCCTTGGTAATCCGTCGCCGGCGGAAATTCAAGCGGCGGAAACGCGAAACCCACGGGGGATTTGTTTGTACACGTTACACAGCGGGCGTTGACTGTAGGTAATTGGGATTTCGTTCGCGGATATCACGATTTCTGGATTATTATCGCCGTTGGCCATGTTCAAACGATTCCATGGAACGTGTCATTGGGTCGCCGTGTCGGCATGGAACCGATCGTTTCAGATGCAATAATCGTGTTTTATCCCCGCAATTTCGCTCGAACTTGTCAACATTATGTTCGTACGTCGCGTCGCTTGATGATTTTGACTGTGAAGGTTGATTGGTTTCTTTTTTTTTTTTTTAATTTTTTTTTTAAGCTGTCTACTTATCGAAATCTTCTATAGAGTGGACAAAATGATTGTTTTTTTAATTTGTATTGACATAGAAAGAGGCTAACATTTGTTTTCGTTCGTATCATATTTGTGTGAAATAATGTATTGTTTACATGGTGGAAAAAAGTCTCGCGGGACGGCGAGATGTCCTTCGCTAGGACTGCCTATCCCCACTTCAGGCGCTTTGTTGACAATCCTGAGAGTACACGTTACATAATAGAAGAGGTATAATTTGAATATTCGAAATCGTACATAAATTATTTTTTAGTCAGTATAATCATCTAAGAGTGAAATATTTTCGAAACTATTAATTATTTTGATATCATATTAATACATTTATAGCATGTCTAACTTATTCATATATGTATAATTATTATCTTAATTACTCGAATATAAAATTACATTTATAAATTAAATTATAATTTAAAATCTAATTAGTCTACGCATATCGATTAGAAATAAAAAACATTTTATATTATAGATAGATTATTAGAATTCTCTGGAGTCTATATTTACATTAATGCATCGAGGTTTAGATATTGATCTATATTGATCGTTTTGGATCGTTATATGTGATAAATATCACGGTAGAAACGAGAATGCGTGTAAAAATAGGCGTTTCCTTACAAATTAATTTTTTCTATTCTTTCCGCGAGACTTCTTTCTATCGCTGAATAGTACACTGGAAAGTATTTTATCGATTAACATGGAGTGATATCGACAATGCTGTTTTTGACAGAAGAATTTGGAGGATTCTTGAAATTGTATATTTATTAGAAATACTTCGGTATAGCTAGAATATGAAACATAATCTTGGGATTTGAGAAATGTTCTTATCCTGCTGAAAAGTTCATCAGTTTCCTGGAAATAATGGATTCTGTGGATCTGTATGCTCTTAGCCTAGTTTTGGGAATTTTCCTAGGGTTGCAAGTATAGTTCAGTCAGAGGACTGGTTATCACGGTGTTATTGGTCGCTTATGTATTCCACCTAGAGATCAGTGATCTTGCGGCATGGATATGGAAGAGAGTCAAGAAAATCAGAACCTTATCAAAATCAGAATTTTTAAAACCATAAATTTTTTGAACCTCTGAGCTTTAGAATCTTGTAGATTTAGTAAACCTTCATTAGTATTATGATCGTTCTAAAATGGAATTTTGCTAACAGCGAACTTTGTTATAAATTAATTTTATTTGAGCTAATACTGTATTTAATTTATAATATAATTTATAATATAAAATCTATGAATATACAAAATATTTGATAGAAATGTATACGAACAGTGAATATAATATTTTTCAGAGGATAAGAGGATAATTCATTATTGAATAAATGAATAACAATGTATAAAAACAAAGAAATATTATTCCAATTTAAATAATTAAATAGTATGTTTAATTATTTGTTGTTTTTATTTTATGAAAAATTTGATGAAAGAAATTTTATTTTTTCTTTCTGAATAATTCTAAAAAAAATAAAATTTTTATTTTATGATTGTGCTTTGTAATAATTATTTTAATAAATTTATTATTTTTTATTATCTATGACTTCTTTTGCTTTCTAATTTTTAATACAACAGATGAGATCTGATAATGTTCTCGAATTTATTTTAGCATAATGGTTATTTATTTAATTGTCACAGTAGTCATCTGAAAAATATTATTCTTTTTTTTTTAAATTATGCAATTATATTAGCTATTCATGTTTAAAAACAATTTTGATTTTATGGTTTTATGGAATGACCTTGATGCTATTACTATCATCAACATAACTTTCTTTCAAAGAAATTTTGCTAATGAGTTTGGCTAATGAAAAATAAAAACTGTGTTGAAAAAAAAACTGTGTTGAAACATCCTATTCACCTAGTCTCCAATGACTTTTCTTTGTTCCAAAGGTAAAGAAAATATTGAAAGGAATGCATTTTGATGACGTCAAGAGTTACATGATGCTAACTCTGAAAGCCATTCCACAAAAACATCGTTTCTAAAATTATTTTGAAGGATGATCAAGACGTTGGCATAGTTTTCCAAGGGAAATACCTTGAAGACCATAGCGATATTTAGCAACAAAATATATAATATTTAATTTTATCACAATCAATTCTTGAACTTTATATGAGAATATTATTAAATTTGAATAAATAATTCAAGATAACAGTTGCTTAAAAATGTGAGGTCAAAATTGTTTTGTAGATTATGATTAATTTTGCTCTACAGGCGCGCCTGTTAAGTAGGCAACCAGCCAAGAACTGAATTTTAGAAATTTCAGAAAGGAAAAATAAAGTTCTTTTTTGTATTTTTAATGTTATATAAAATTAAACGAAACAGAAAACGCTACAAATCAATAAAGATTTGAATTTTTGTATAAAACATACATAATAGAAGTTACAAAATATTCAAAATAGAATATATATTACGATATTTGAAAGATGGTTTTTATTTAAATGCTGTTCATAAAAGTGTGAGTTGTGTTTCATAAAAATTTCAACTTGTAACAATTGACAATCAAAATAATAATAGAAAAATTCAAGTCACTTAAACATAACTTTTTTATATCTATTTTATTTTATCTATATTTTAAGAAATAATTTCTTAAAAACAGTTGTTTCGAGAATTTACAAGGAAAATAAGTCCTATAAAGTTAATAAGTCTAATAACAATTGTTATTATTATTATTAAATATCATTTAATATTATTTTAAATTATTTTATCATTACTTTAATTTTATTTTAAATACGTAACGTATATTACAAAACAAAATTTCAACACTTCATTTTTTTCTGTTTTATAAACCGAAATATAATAATTGGCATATTAAACGTAATTGAACAAACAATTCGTTTCTTATTATATGAAACGGTAGATTCGTTCTTATTTATTCGACGAGAAACAACAAATAACGTTGATTTCAATTTTAACAAATAATAATATAATAATTAAAATTATCATTACGTTTTCAATATAATTGTATCATTATTGTTTTGTTAAATTCGAAAATTGCATAGTTCTTCAAGATAATTTTTTTAATAAATATTTTCATATTAAGAAATTATCTTGTTATTAGTTGGAAAATCAGTCGAAAGTTTATGCTGTTCAATTTCAGTGATTTTATTTTAATATCTTGTTAAATAAAATATCTTTAAATTTAATTTTAATTGCAAAGCATTTTTTTGCTCGTGTCTTTTTAGTCTTATTCCTCTCCATCATCATAAATTTTTATGAATTTCGTTTTGAACAGTTTTGTACGTACTTTCTTTTATGACTTTTTCTCAGAACATTAAATTGATATTTTATTTCTCCATAATTTTGTTTTATTTAAATTGATACAATAACGAATGTTATCTTTCTCGTTAAATAAAATTTTTATTTTGTTTCTCTTTTCTTATTTATTATTTTTTATTTATTATATATATATTACAATTACAATAGAATTTCGATTATCGGAATTCGATTATCGAAATTAATGAAACGTTCGATTATTCGAAGAATTTCATTGTGCAACAATGAAAATCATTTCAATTGTATTTCTTTTCTTTTTCTTCTTTTCTCCCTCGTTTTCTTTCTCCGATATTCAACATCTATAGAATATCTTTAGGTTATTGTTAAAACTTATTGTTAAAGTCTACAAAAATAAATTTAGTAGAGAATATTAACTATATTTTTATTTATACTTAATAATCTATTAATTTTTATTTTTAATATTTATTTCCTTATATATATATTTTTTATATATTAAAATAACTTAATTCTTTATAAAGAAATTATTTTGTAGTAGTTTTATATCTTTACACTATTTTTTTTTTACTTAATATTATAATTATCTTTGTACATTTCACATTTATTTCTACAATTTTAAAACATACTGTTAATGTTTAAAGAATATTATTATAATTTAAAAATAATTTAATTTTTCAATTTTAAAAAAAATTTTAAAACTTATCTTCCCATAAAAAATTATTTTACCATTAAATTTAATATTATTTCACAATTTGAAAAGAAAAATGAATAAATATATCCAGCCGGCAAATTATTCCAAGCAGAATCGAAATTTTACAACGTTTAAATCTCCTGTCCCTCTTTCATTCCCAACAGTTCTAAGTACTTTGCAAACGTTATCGCGTTGTCGACAATTCGAAGTTGCAGAATCTACTCCATAGCATAGAGTGTAGAACACACTACGTCAACGACGGAACACGTAACATTTGCAAAGCACTTGGACATCTGGATTTGTTGGAGAGTACTATAACGGTATAAGTGTTCGAGCACGAGGTGATATCCTCTCTTCTCCGTGCTTTACACCAGGATTTACTTTTACCACTACAAAAAGCTAGCCCGGATGATTATCCAATTAAATTTCATTCCAACAATTAATTCCTCATGGAAAATTTAATCCAGGATGTTAAATATAAATAATCCTTGACTACTTAGGAATTCGTGTCGATAAGATTAAGTTTAGTAAGATGGCGGCAACATTTCGGAACGATTCTTCCTGCAAATTGTATTTGTACTTGAAACTTTATAAATGTGTTATGAATTTTCTTATATATTTTCTTCCTCTTTAATTTGGAATTTTAAACTCATGCTTGATCTTTGATTTGTCTTGATTCTTTTATAACATTAGACGATTAAAAATAATATAGTTCAGTAATTTTGTTTTATTAAGTTGTTTTTTTTATTATTATTTCTATTATATGAAAATTAAGAAAATCCAATAAATATTATTGAAAATATTTTATAATATATATAGACCTTCTTTTTTCTTGTAGTTTTCTTTAAAAAACTGTTTAAAAAAGTGCAAAATATTAATTGTCTTTAAAATATTTAATAAAGAAAAAGGAAAAGTCAATATCTCTGTTGAACATTATAAGAATTAATTAATTATTATCTTATAGTATTTAAAATATCTTTAAAATGAGGATAAATTATTTATATTAAATTAATTAATGTATTTTTTTACAGAGTTATTATATTGTAACTGAATTTTAACTTCTTTTTAAATAAATTATTAAATTAACTTTTTAATTCTATTGAATATCAAAAAAAAAAAAAAAATGAAAAGAATATAAAATAAACATGAAAATTTTCGCCTTTATATTAAATATCAAAATAGAAAATTTTTCGTTGAAAAGTAAAATAAATAATTCTCACAATTTTTCATACTATAATAAATCCATCACTTGGATGATTCAATATCCATCGATAATAAAAAAATAAATAAAATTTCGTTTATCCTTTTTACCATCGTATAATTTCACTATTCTCTTTTACCTATATTCAGTCTCGAAACTAAAAACTGTGACAATGACGTTTTTACGATTCAACTATTCAAAACATCAAAATAAAATTTTATTTCACTTTGAAGATATTTTGTAAAATCGAGTGTTATTAAATAAATAAATTTTTATTTTTTACATTTTATTTGTTATACTTTTTTATTTAAAAAATATTATTAATAAATAAATTATTTTTATATTATATACTATTAAATATTATTTCATTATTTATTATTTTTATTTAATCATATTATAAAAATAAATGTTTTTCCATTATGAAATGGCTTTTGTCTTCTACTTTTATTATATTTGGATTTAAATATATTTAGAATTTAATAAATTTAATTTTAAATAAAAAATTTCTTTGCCTAATAACAAATTTATTTTATTTGAATTAATTATTTCTTTTTTTTTATTTCAAATAAAAAATGCCTATTAATAATTATAATATTTTATGTAAAATCCGACATATATATTCACACGCATAATTTTATTTCTCATTATTAATCGATTATTTTCTCAATTATCACTCCAACTTATTTACGAATATTTTTATCCCAAACAAATTTCTTTCTTATTTCAACTAATTATTTCTTAAATAAAATTTATCTGCAAACTAAATATTTCGTATTTTATTCAAACTAATTATTTATCATTCGTTTCAATCACTTTCATTATTTACTAATTTCGTTATTCACTGTCCAACAGAGACAAGTTCAACAAGCAAAATTTCCACCACGATTCATCCCACGAAGCATCGACCAACAACTAGATAATCGGTATCGAATAAAAGGGGACACGGTTAAAATCACGACTTCTCGACCGTGTTCGATAATCGATTCCTCTTAATCGTCGTCGAGAATACGTTCGTCGCGATATCAACGTCGTTTCCAGTTCCGGTTCTCAATATCGGTAGTTACTGGTTTCCAAACTTCGCGAATTCCCTCTCGATCTACTGTCCTCTCGCATTCAGATTGACCTTATAAACCGTTCGCCCGGAAGAATACGTTTCACAAGTCGAATTTACGTCGACGGCCAATTAGATCGACGATTTTTCAACGTATCTGCCTTTTTACCAACCATTTCTTCGCTCTGATTTTTTACAGAGCGAACAAGGTATTATGTCGCACGTATTGTGATATTGAATTCGAGATCATTTTTTTTTAAATAATTTTTTGACAATTTTTTGATGTCAAATTTTGTGTTGATTATGGTTAATTTTCATTTTTTGTTAATCCTCAGTTGCTGCGATAAAATCGAAAGTGAGAAAATTTGTATAAATAAATAATAATTTTTGATAATTTTTTAATAAGTATTTATGATATCTTTTTATCGTAGTTTCGATTTTAATTTTCATTAAGTTTTAAGTATAGACGTGTTGAAATTAAAACATGTCTATTTATAAATAATTTTTTCATGATTCTTTTTTTATTAAATATTTAGCACATTATGTTCTTAGTCTTTTTTAAATTTACCTGTTATTGAAATGTAATAATAATCTCTGAGATGTTTCATCACGCGATTGTTAATTATTATTAACCTAATATTGTGTTTATTTATTGATCTATTTATGTATTTTTTAAATATTTGAATTTCGTAATATTTTTCTACAAACGTGACGAAAATTTTTAATTATTGAAATTGGATCATCATAATGTTAATTTATATGTATGCATATTTAAATATTACTTTACTTTATAATATTGAATAAATTATTGTTATATCGTAATATTCCTGCAAAAAATCTATAAATCCTTTTCAAATTCTTCTGGACATAAAAAAGAATTATTAATGAAATAAACGATTATTTTACTTAAATTATTCACCATTATCTTGATTAATTATTCAATTACTGAATGAATTAGTAAGTACATTATTTGTTTATAGTAAGTGAAACAATTTTGTGTTATTAAAAGTACTTTAGGATGATTAAAGATATATGTTTCTAGTAATTATAATTCCATAATATTAATAAAATAAATAACCAAAGATCATTTCATAGTTTGTTTTTAAAAAACATTTATTTATAAGTATTTAAAGATCCATGATAATTAAATGTATCAATTTGATAAATTATGAGAGATTTTCAATGAAAATTATTTATCTACGAAATTAACTAATTTCAGAGAAAACTGTGCCACTGTGTATCCTGGGGAAAATATTGATTAATTAAATGTCCTATATCTCTAAATATATGAAATTTCGCAACTGTTATGGAGACTAATTAAGTGATTGATTTTCAAACTAAAGTGGTTCTCTTATTCATATCTGTGTATGGAAAATTTCATATTATATTTGTAAATTAAAATATTTTGATATTTTGATAAAATGAAATCATTGATTAAATGATCCGGATGTAAATACAAAATTTAATCATGAAATTATTTAAAATTATATTAAATACCGTTATTATTTAATAATTATTACAATCAGAAAATCATGATACTTATTCGCGAATTATTAATAAAAATATTTTTATATCAAAATAAGATAACTACAATTAATTTTGCAATGAAATAATTCTCTTAGATTAAATCGCAAACTGACACCTTTCAAATCGGATGGTTTTATTAGAAAACGAATTAAACATTATTATTCTGGCTTATATGATATTGAGAAATATAAAATGTAAAAAAAACATATTATAAAATTCATATTAATATTCATATAAATTTTATTATTTTGGGTATAATCCCAAAATAAAAACAAGCAAACTTTGCAAAAAATCCTAAAAAAATAAATTGATATATTTTCAGAATTATAAAATTAAATGTTAAAAAAAAGCTGTACATATTTATTTTTCCAATATACATTTTTGATACAATAATGAAAAATAATTTTTAAATATATAGAGAATCTCTATATCCATCCATCTATATCCAATCCAAACATATTTTATTCATCACATTTCTTGAACAAAAAAAATATTTTGATATTCGTCCAAAAATCAAAAATTTCTTATATGATTCAATTTTTGCTATCACGAGATTCAAATTTTATTTATTTGAACCATGATTCGAGGCTAAATCTATTATTTCTTTTTTCTTTTAATTAATTATTTTAGTAATTATTGATAAAATTGATTTTATGTTCGTTTAATTTTTCAGGATTAACAACGATTTGTATTAAATTATATTTTTATATGAAAAAAGATACTATAGATGTTTTATATAGTACATTTTACATAATATAGATTAATTTCATTAGTATTCATAACACTCGTTTAATACTTACGTAAAAATCTTAGACGTTGCTAATTAAGGCAGCTGGTCCACGATATATTCACAAGAATAAATAAGATCGTCCTCAGCTAAGCTTCAGAACAGAGAAGCTACTTCGAACGATGATCATGGAAATAGCCTTACGAGTTGTAAGCACCTACAGCGCATCAACCTGTAAATTATAGGAATATATTTAAAAATCTATTAAAATTTAAAATAAAATTTAAAAATGTTTGAAAAGTTTATACGTTCTAGGATTGTAATATGATTTTATATTATATAAATTATGATAAAAGTTTTTTGTATTATAGATTTCAGATAAAAGTTATTTTGAAATTTGGAAATATAAATTAATTGTGCAGATTTTTATTACATTTTTAAAAATATTTTCTGGAAAAGTGATCAATAAAATAATTTTTATTTGAAGTTTTAAGAATTTATAATATTTATTAGATTTATACAAAAAATTTTTAATATATATATTTTAAAACCAGAGATGCAATATCAGTATTTTAATTAATTTTTTTTTAGAGGAAAAAATTATTTTGGATTAATCATGTACATGAATGTAATAAAAATATATTTTTTCGTAATTTTTTTTCGTAAAAAGAATATAACATTAAACTTATATTTATTATTCGAATATTTAACAACTAAAATATCATAGTGTGTATTTGGAATATTATATTATTATATTATATTTTATTGTACTTTAATTCTTTTAAAATCAAATTTTTTTAAAGATAAAGAAAAAAATTCTTTCGTAAAAAGAATATATCGTAAAATTATATTAAAATTATATTTATAATTTAATCATTTAATAACTAATTAAAATATTGTATTATTTACATACAATATTAGGTATGAAAGGATTAATAAAAAAATATTAATTTTAGAATTATACCTCGATTAATTAATTTTTAGTTTCCTTAATGAATATTATCCATAAAATTTATAATATCAGTATAATTTATAACTATAAAATATTATTGCTATTTATTATTATGACAGTTATGAACTATCCAGTATTCTAGATTATTAATGATGTAATATTTGAGATATACATTGGAGAGTTTCGAAAGGTAGATTATTACAGGATTTAGACTGGTAGTTGCTTTCAAATGTAATCCACGTCCTTCTAAAACTGGATTTCAACGTTTCCCTGAAATTATAGCTAGCTTCGCCAGGGATATAATGATATGTCATTAGACCTCCTCGAAACGAAATGGTGTGTTTCCGAAAGCTTTGAATAAAGTGAAATATACCTAAAGCTAATCAACTGGAAGTGTTGCTATCCGAATAAAAATAAATATGCATTCATTATATTTAAATGTAAAATTAATATTATTAAGTATTAAAAATAATCAAATGTTGGAATGAAATAAATAAATACAATAAATATATATCCATTATATATTTAAATATAAAATTATGATTCAATTTTTTTTATCTATCTTTAAAAGAAAAAAATAAGAAAAAAGAAAGGGAAGACAAAAATAAATTAAATTATTTCTCTTCAATGTATTTATAATTGATTTTTTTAATTTTCTGCAAAAGATTTGGAGAAGTTAAAATATTTCAACATAGAAAATGGAAAAATATTATAAAATGTTATTTTAACTCTCTTAAAATCAAGTAATCAGAGGTTATGGAAATAAAGTAATGCTTTTTCATCAATATGGATTTTCTGAAATGAAAAATATTTTTCCATGATATAAAGAGATAACACAATAAAGCTTATTAAAGTTTAATATCTTTACTAGAAACATTTATATATTTATTTATTTATTTCCTACACATTTTATATAAGATTACAGATTTTTATGCAATTGAAACAAGTTTAGATATTTGACTAATATATAAAAAATATGTAATGTTTTTTAATATGTCATATAAATATAATTAAATATTATTCGCAAAATATTAATAATTTTATTTTACATAAATTTAACTACATATTATATTTAAAATTATAATAAATTACTATTTTTCTTAAAAATATTAAGTTGAAAAAAATCTGCAAAATACGTTATATTCTTTTTATTTCTTATATAAATAAACTATTTAAAATTTTATCTAATTTATATGACATCACATTCATTTATAACGTTCAATTATCATATGTGAATAAAATTAATATCAAATGAAAAATATCCATTAATGTAACACATTCGTTTAGATTGTTTACATTATGCGCATGCGTAACATTGAGTGCAAAGAACACTCGACTTATAATTAAATTTATTAATAATTATCATACCTAAATAAAATTAATATCAAACGAAGAATATGTATTAACATAATCACTTACGTTGCTTAGATAAAATATATAAAATCAATATAATATAAAAAACAAATATATTTGCAGAAAAATCCGCAATCTATTAATAGCTAATTAAAATATCATGTTGCGCGTGCGCAACATTCAGCATGAAGCGTAATATATCTTCCATCTTTATCAATAGCCCACTAATTCCGAATATCTCTATCTTCCTTCAATTCTCTGTGCCTCGACCAAAGCTCATAGAAATCATTAATGTAGCAAACAGCGTTAATTAAAACATTTTAATATGAATCTCGTTGTCGAACAAATTAGCAATTTTTAGCTTTAGTATCTACGATTTAGATCGTGAATCCTGTCTTATTTCCAATGGTATCATAAGCTCGTAAACTTCGTGCCTATTTGCATTAATTATTACAGGGCCACGATTATACGGTTCGTTGAGCTTGTTCGTTCAATTATGCCGATGATCGAGATGATTCTCACGAGAATTCCGCGATCCTCATTGAAATTTTATGCAAGTTAAATTATACGTATTCGTATGTACCGGGTGATATCTTCGACTTGCTCCGATAAAGAAGAAAGAAAATGATGAAATTTTAGATTTTTCAGAAATACTTTTATCGAAAAGAGTAATACAATAAAAATTGTTCGTGAAATTTATTTCGTGAAAAAGTATTAGTATTATGAATAGTTATAGTAGCATTTGGTTGTTTGTTAACGATCAGGATTAAAATGTATCAATTATTTATCTATCCGAAGTTTTGAGAGATTTTTTAAAAGTTTTCCCTCGATTTTCTGCTATTCACTGTATCCCTAGAAACGAGAGAAAATTGTTGAAAATTGTTGTACATATTTTAAATTCTTAAAGGCACGTTTGCTTCAAAAATTGAATGATTTAAAAAATAAAGTGAGACGATTATTCCATCTCCATCACACTCTCATTTATCTATTCTATCTTCATACAATGAAAACTTCAATTCCTTATAATTTAATAAATGCATTTTAATTAATATTTTTGTTACAAATATTGAACATGATGATATTAGGAATGTCTTAATTCATAGAATTTTAAATTATCAAATAAAAATTACGTAATAACATATTAGAATTTTTAATAAAAAATAAATTATATCTTCGTATATACAAATTTCTGAATCTCCTTTTTTATAATTTCTGCATTTAATTGTGTAAATACAAGGAGAGATCATTGAAAGAGATGAGCATAAATAATTCATTTATGTAAGATTAAAAAAAAAAATAATGCTTAATAATACTTAAAATGAAATTTTTGAAAAAATCGATACCAAGAGCGTCTCGAGTGTTATTAAATCGTTATTGTATCGAATCGTTATTTTTATCGAAAATTTCGCGGGTAGAATATCATCCACTCTGAAGAAATTCTTCAATCCCTGGAAACCATTGAACGTCATATTGGCTTCCGGTTGAAAATTTTTCCGCGACTCTTTCCAATTTTCATCCAACCGGAATATTTCGTCAACGAGACGACAGTTTGTTCCATTGAAATTTATCGGTGAGCCTCGAGGAATTGTTTCACCGTTCGTGAAAAGTCAAAATTAAATCAGATTTGGCCGTATGACCCGTTTCCCTTAGAAAACGTTCCATCAATATCCATTTTTTGAATTTTCATTTACCCGTTAATTCAAGTTCGCGATAAATCTTGTTCTATAATCTCGAAGTTAATAACAATTTCTGGGAATGAAGTTTGTTAAAAATTAAAAAATAAAAAGATAGTTTAAAAGATTAATTGATTATATGACGTTTTATTGTTTTTTTTATCATAATTTATTGTTCAAAACATCCTTATTCCTTTATTTTATTGAGATATTGAGATATTTATTATTTATTAGTCTTTAAGAATATTTTAAAATCTCTTATTAACAATAAATATAACAATTTGATTTTTTTGAGATATATTTATCTTAGGTTTTAAATTATTTATAATAATATTTTAATATATTATTTTAATAATTAAATATTTTTTAATAAATGCAAATCATGAGATAACAATATTTACATATTTTATTTTTCTTTATTTTTTTCTCAGTTTATAATGAAACATAATATATTATGTAGATGCAAATTAATCATTTCATAATAAATTAATTATTAAATTATAATAGAATAAAATTATCATTTTATTACAATTTACTATAAATTTACTTACGATTTTTATATCACCGATAAACCGATTGAATATTTTTATTTTCATTATTAACAGTATTGTAAATATTTGTTTTGAATTATTTAACAAATAAAATATGTAAAACTATGTAATGAATATTTTATAATTAATGATTAACTCACTAATTATTTCTAAAATTATTTATGATATTTTACAAATTCTCCTTTGAAAATTCTGTCCAATAGAATGTCATTCTTTTCTTTTTGTCTTTTCTAATTATTCAACAATGTGATAAAGAAATAACGAAATTGTCGTATTATTATATTAAAATTCGTATTTTGTAAGTTCTCACATTTCTAATTAAAATTTAATATACGAGAAATAAAGATAACATAAGATATAGTTTGACAAAATAAAATCCAATTGTTAGCTTCTGTTAATAATTTTTTAATATAAAGAATTATCATAAAGATATATTTTTTCTAAGAATATTTTTTCGATTTGAATATTTTCAATTTAATAACAACATGATATAAAAAATATAATAAAAAAGAAAAATTAAAAATGAAACATTATAAGTGATTGAGATTTCATCTAACTCAATTAATTGTTGATGAATAAATTTTAACCGACATTTTTGTATATTAATTTTTACGTTTCTTTCGTTCTTTAAAATAATCCTTTCAAAATAGTCCCACAAATATATTTTCACCATTATTTGTAACATTATACATGTACAACATCAATTTCAAATAGATATTCAGATTTGAATAATAAAATGTTTGAATAATACAATAGAAATTCTACTGTATTTTCAACGCCTATCTTCAATTATGTCATGAAATAATAACAAAAAAAAAAAAAATTAAAAATGCAATTCGATCTTAATTATTGAATTACTAGAAACAGTACGGGAAATCAGAGAAATTAACAATATTATGAAAATATTCACGGAGGCAAAAACACATTACAAAATCCATTTAAAACAAGAGATCGAGATAATAAGAAGAGATACTGCAAAATGGGACATAAATCGCGCGGTAATTTCATCGGGAATCAAGTATGAAATTTAATTCGGCCGTGGTGTGTCCCCTCCCCTCCTACGTGATCCACCATTGAAAATTCTGCACCGTTGACCGTTTCCATCGGTTTTTGCGCATTGTTCGGGCACACGCGTGGATTTCACTAATTACTAATTGCGGTGATGAGTTAATCCAGACGTTAACGATCTCACCCCTCTGGATTCTCCATTCCCAAATCTCCTTTGTCCCCGTCAAATTTTCCATAAAGCGAAACAGTAAATTCTTGAATGTAAAGCACGGATCGGTAATAGGTGTAATAATAATTGGCAGTACATATTTGTAAAATGCTTGTAATTCGAAAAATTGTAATTCAAAAGGAAGATTATTAACGATGAAATCAATTTGCAAAATTTTGGCATTTTAATTTCATTTGAAATAGGGATTAAATTTTGAATAGGAAAGAAAAAAAAACGGAAAATGCAAATTTTGAACGTTGATTTCGAGTGATATTTTGTCAGAAAAAAAAACAAATTACTCTGTATGAAGAATTTACTTAAAAAAATAAAAATTTTTATTTTTAATTTTTTCAGCCTATATCACTTAAAATGCTCTTTTCACTTTTTAGATATAACTCTGCGAAATAGAATAAAATTTCAAATTAGGAAATATTTAGAATTAGTGCTCTATCATCGCACTTGTAAAAAAAATTTTCAAACAAAACTAAACAAAATGTTGAAATGTTGCAAGTTAACTTTTCTCTTGATGAAATTTCTTATGTACAAATATATATATATACACACATCGATCAGAATGTTTTGATTAAATAAATTTCCTTGATAAAATAATATACAAAATTTTTCGTCTCCAATTATGTATAGAATTAATGAAAAAAATTTATTTTCTTATAAAAAATATATATATATTTTTTACACAGTATAAAAACAGATAAAAATATATATAAAAATAAATTTCACTTTTCACACAAAAAACACTTAAAATGAATCATATCGAATAATATTCCCCTCAACTTCTTTCAATTAATTACTACACACTCGTTATCCACTCCATAATCTTACTGATTTCAATTGCCACACGTCCAACCTCATAAAAATCTTTTCATCCATACTTAAATTGCACGCTACGGAATTACCAAAAAAAAGAAAAAAAAAAGAAAAAGAAAAAAAAAGAGGCACAAGATTAACTTCTCTCTTCAAACGATCGACTCGCAAACGATAAGAACCGGGAAAGTCTCGCTCGCACAATTAGACCATCGTGTCTCTTCTACTTTTAATTAAATCCTTCCATAATTCAACTAAAAGATCCTCTCTCCTCGGCGAGTGAATGGAAAGCGAGGATAGACACACTGTCGTGGCGAGTTGTCGTTCATGAAACAGCATAAATGAGCGAAGGGAGAGGGAGGGGAGGAGGAGGGGAGAGGAAGGGAGAGGAGGAGTAGGAGGTGGACGATTAAAATTTATAGTATAATTAACAGCTGGTATCGTTGGACCAACGAAAGGGAGAAAAAAATAAAGGGAAAAAAAGGTGAGGGGATGAGAGAGGGGGTGAGGGGCTGTAATCACAGTCTGGCAGGGCGACTCGCGCCTTGTTAATTACCCCGTGGCACGAGTTGTGAGCGTTTAGCAGGGTGTCTTCTTAAATTAACACCGGAGAAGATGGCGTACAAAAGGGATAAAGGAAGAGAAATTTTGAAGGTGTTTAGGTTTTAGTTGGAAAATAAAATGATTGGCACCTGTTGGAAAAATTGTTTTTTTCTTTACATTAAGTCATACCGAGTTAAATGTTTCAGTTGCAGAAAGTTGTTTATTACGTTTTAACGTAAAATTATCATAATTTTGATAAACAAATGATTAATAAAGAGTTATTTTTTATATGACTGTACATGACAAAAATGATGATGAAAATTGTTATTTCTATATCTCATTATTATTTTTTAAACCAATTTTTATTTTATTTTAAAATTTTTTAAATGATAAATTTGTTGAAAATGGATAAATTAAGAAATTAACATATTTTTGAAAAAAATATTAAAAATGCTTGATAAATTAGAAATATGTTATAAATTTATTGTATTTTTATTAATCTTTTTTGATGGATTTTGGAAAATAATAAATTTTTATAAGTTCTAGATCAAAAATATTAATAAAATTATGTCATTAATCTAATGAAAAAATTCTAAAAAAAAGAAAAAATAATTAACGAAAAGAGAACGTAGAAAAAATTATCTGATTTTATAACAAATTCTATTACTTATTATTTTGTAGTTAAAGTCAATTATATATATTTTATATACAATATTATCACTCTTTGTAAACTATAAAAATTTTTGTATGAATCGTTAATAAATTACTACACTAAATATAATAATATTTATTTCAATCTTAAAGTGATTTTAAGTTTTTATTATAGTAAATTATTTCATGGATCTTGAAATTTTTTATTCCATATTCGTAGTTTTTAATATTTGACATTAAGTTCGTCTTATGGACACGAAGCTCTAATTATGTCAAGCAGCATGTATTTCGGGTTAAGTGGAACAATGTCAGAGGACCGAAATCTTATACAAGTAGATTAAAATATAGTACAGAAAATTCTATAAAACTATTTTTCTATAAAACTTGGTAATTTAACAATTAATAAAAATATTTGTAAAATATTTTGTTCAATTATTTATAATTCATTAGTGTTTCTCTTTATTACTCAAATTTTTTTAATTTTTTGAATCTGAGAAACTTTGAATTTTAAAGTATAATATTATCAATTATTTTTTAATCTCATTTTATTTTATATATTGATTGTATTGATTTATTTTATATATTGATTGTACTTTTTAAATAAATCTTTCATTAATATTTATATCTTCTATAAAGTTATAAGTTTTACAATTTTTTAAAATTTACACAAATTTCTATTTTATTTGGAGAAATAAAACCATAATTTAATTTAAAAACAAGTACGTGAATGAAACATATTGTTCATTTTATTTTAAAAGAAGATTTTTCTTTCTACCAATATTTTCTGACTTTTTCGTGAGAAAAATATTATTATCATTTTAATCCCTCCTATTTTAGTATTTATGTTAAATTATTTCAAAAATATAATTTCGCAATAATAACACATTGGATAAAAAAATATTCCATTATATTATTTTATTTCATATTTAAAATAAAATTAATATCCTCTTCTTTTAGGATTCAGGTTAATGTTTTATTTATAAATTATATGAATTATACATGAAAATTATTGATGTACTTATCGTTATATAAATTTTCTGAATTGCAATGAAACATTCTATTGAGTTCTGAATTTCATGTTTTCAGTCAATATGTAACTTTAATTAAATTAAACTTAATTAAATATTTGTAGAATATGAAATAAATTTCATACATCTATTTAAATTGAACTAATTAACATTTTATTTTATTTTGATAAAAGAATTTTTATTCACTTACAATTTTTTATTATTTTTTTTCTGTATCTTTTTAATTATTTGACTTGGAATTTTTTTTATATATCATATATTTCTTCTTTTAAAATTTAGAATAATATTAACTCATAATAAAGAGTTAACTATTTATGTACATTAAAAAAATAATTTATAATTAATATATTAATATATTAATATAATGCATATATATCATTTTAATTTTGAAATTATGCATATTATTTTTTCTTTAAATACTCAAATCATAAATGTATAAATAGAATTATATACAAAAATAAATTTATATACAATTTCTGTTAAAATTTTTATAAAAATTTCTATAAAATCTGTACATGATATTTCATTAAACTCTACTGCAAATTATTACACTTTATATGTATTTTAACAGCAAATTTGAATAGCAAATTTTACACAGCATTTTAAAATTTTGTTAAAATTTTCCCAATTATATTACAATATTTTCTCAAATATTTCTTCTCATCCAATTCAAAAAAGAATAAATTTTACTTTATTTAATTATTCTTATTATTCTTATCCATATTAATTCACATTATTAAATTATTCGAGTTTAAATACTTTCTTCAAATATTAATTTCTATTATATTTCTACTATATATTTCCATTATTTGTTATCACAATTTCAAATTTAATCTCATTTTCATTTTATTGACCATGGAACATTAACTTAAATCATCAAATTATTATATTTTCTATATTAGTACAAATTTTCGAACCATTCCACAAAACAAACCTCAAATATTTATTTTAACTTCATTCTAAAATAGTAATCTTACTATTTAGTATCACATTAATTTCCATTTTATTTATTTTTGCTTCATTATTCTAATATTAATTCATATCGTGAAATTATTATACTTTGTATATCGCATTTATGCCAAAATTTTGCCAATCCTAGAATACTTTTCCCAAAATATCCACTTCCATCCCATTTCAAAAATAATTCTATTATATTTACCAAAGCATCACATTTGACCTCCACCTTCTTTATTTTATTTCATCATTTCTATATTATGTTGCACTTTGTATATTGCTTTCATGCCAAAATTCTCCCAATCTTACATATTTCTCTCAAATCATTCTATTCAAAAATACTATTAATAATATTAATATTAATAATATAAAATACTATTAATACTATTAATACTACCATTATTTACTATTAAAATTTTCTTTTAACTTCATTTAACTTCACATTATTTATTTTATTTCATTCTATTGGTTGTGAAATAATGAATCGTATATTACAAAATTACAAAATTATATTTTTCATACCATTAAAATTTTTCCAATCATTTCATTTTCCAGAAATAAGATCATTATTTATTATCTTAAAAATTGATTTATTATCTATGGAATTTGACTATTCTATTTTCTTTATTTTAATATTAACTAATATGAATCATGAAATTATATATTGTACTTTGTACATAATATTGTATAATATTTGTATATATAATATTCATGTTAAAATTATTTCAGTTCTGTAATATTTTCCTCAAATAATCTTAACTTAAACTTTATTCTGAAAATCCTCTCATTTATCATTATAGTTTCACGTTTATTTATTTTATCTTATTTATATATATTAATTCATATTATAAAATTACACGTTACATTTTGGTATACTACATTTATATTAAAATTACTATAAATATTTCTATAACATTTCTCTTATACAATTATTTTAATTTTGTTCTAAAATCTTGTTATTATATTTTATTTTTGTATATTGCATTCGTCAAAATTCTTATAATAATTGTTTCAAATATTCACTTTTAATTTCAAAAATAATCATATTATTTGCCATTTAACTTGGATACAATTTCACATTTAATCTAGATAATATTTATTTTACTTCATCCTCCATACATTATATTTTATATAAAATATTTATGCTAAAATTCTCAAATCAATTCACATTACTTTCCTTAAATGTGGATTTCTATATCATTACTACCATTTGCTATCAGAATATCAATTTAATTTTTTTTATTTTATCTCATCATACATTGTCGACCATGAAACATTAATTCCCTCAGTCGTGCGAGTTTGAGTTTCTCTCTTTCCGCCATTGTCTTGAGGATCTCGATTCGTCTTCGAAACAGGATTCGCAGACAAAATTTGGCATCCAATTTGAAATTTTATCCTGGATCTTATATTTGTGTTCCTTTAATTATGTTGGCATGAAACACAGGAATAAATTTATTTTTTTTTTTTTGCTTTTATTCATTTTGAATAAAAATTGCTTTTAATGTTTAAATTTCGAGTCATCATATCAAATGTGTTTACTTCATTTTTTTCTTAACGAATCACGTTTATTTTATGAATATACAAAAATGTTAGAGGATGTCTTTCAAAATATTTTTATCTATTCTTATTTTCTAAATTGTTAATGTAATACACGATTGTGAAAGTTTAAATGTTTATGTAATATTTAAATATGCAATCGCATAATTTAATAATTTGAAGAATAAGACAAATTTTTATTTTTAATACCATTTCTTTCAAATTATTTCGTATTTCATAAGAATTATCATTTCACAAGTATTAATTTAAGATATTAATTTGTTCGTTTATAATATTCATATTTATTCATATTTATTTTAAAATGTCAATTTTATAATATAATACTAAACAAAAGAAAATTATTTGATCAATAAATCATTCAAGGTATCACAAATTGTTTAAAAATTATTATTTTCTTTGATCTCGTATAATATAATATAACTAACAAACATAAGTTGAAAACGCCTTAAAGGGGTGGTTCCAAAAAACCATCCAATCAATTTCAAGAAATTTGAGAAATAATTTAGCTCCGCCCACCAAGGGACTGCTTCTTAGCCAAACTTGTGAAGATGAAAAGTCAGTCATCTGCCAACTTTCGAGACGAGCTATTAACCGATCTTGAAACAGCCAATCAAAAAGTTCAGAAGAAAAGAAATATTGAATAAATTTTCCAAAACTAAGATGTATATTCAAAAAATATCTGCTTCCTTAATACATAAAAATAATTTTGGACAAGGAAAAACCTAAAACCTTTGTAACATATCGAAACGGAAAATCATCAGTAAATAAACATTATTAATTTAGTACCATTTTTATTTCAAAATACCAATAAATTTATAACACAAGATTAACAAAAAAAAAAATTAAAATAATCGATACATAAAAACAAGAACAAAATTTCAAAGATTGATAGCAAATTATTCTCATCTTTAGAAAATCATATCGTACAATTTTAATTTTTTTTTTCATTTCATTTTCTAAATACAGACAATTATGATTCGTGGAACAATCGAAGCTAGTGGGTGTGCGAGCCTCGCTGCCAATGACAGCTCGTTGATTGACGGTGCTCAGAATGGTGTGTTTTAAAAATGTGTCTGAAGGCAGAATATTGCACGCTTGGTCGATAGATGCGAGCGTGTGAAATTTTAATTAAAAAATTGAATTAATCGGGCATGACGTAGGCGACCATGTCCACATCGCAGGTGTTTATATCGTGATAGGAATTTTGAATATTATTGGCGAGATATGAACAGAATGTTTGTAATATAATTATTGAGGTATTCGATGAATTCATGATGATTTTTTTCTAAGAGTATTAATAAACAATATAAATATATAATTTATGATGGAAAGTTTTTTGAATAGAGATTTATTTTATTGTAGATATTGATATTCATTTAGTCTGAATTTTTATATAAATATGTGTATTAAAATAGTAAAAAAAAAAAAAAGAGAAAGAAAATTTTTTTAAAATTCTAAATAGGAATAGAATATAAATATTTTCGGAACAATTTATGTTAAAATTGCAGAAAAATATTCGTGTTTTTAGAAAGATCTAATTGTGAAATATTTCTCTTATCCTACAGCAATTTATTCCGAGATGAAAAAAGTTATGAGTTTCCACGATAATTTAAATCTCAAAAACTATCCTCGTTAATGAATCGTATTAATGAGTAGCAAAAAAAAAAAAAAAATATTACATTCAAACAAACAACATTTGAACAATTTTAAAATATATCAACAATATTTCCATCGATTAATCTATAACAAAAAAATTTTATCGTAAATGTTAAAAAAACTGATAAAAAAATTGAATCGTAATAAAAATAAAAAAAAACTTCAAAAAATGCTTTGATGAATGATTTCGAGCAAAATCTCACAATTTTCATTTGAAATGAACATGATAATAATAATGGAGAATAATAAAATAATGATAAAAAATAAAAGATAATAATGAAATATCTAAATATCAGATGAAATATTAAAATAATTCATCTTTCAAATACATTATTTCAAATAACACAACAAATAAAATAAAAATTTCATTCGAATAATTTGTATATGAATTTATTTCGATAAAGAAATCTTAAAAATAATAATACTCCTAATATCTAAGTACAAATTAAAATATTAAATCAATTGATCTTCCAAATACATTATCCAAACACAACGAATGAAATAATAATTTTACTTGGATAATCGAATTGCATAGAAACTTATTTCGATAAATTATAAATATTTCAATAAATTGAAAACTGTTAAAAATAAAAACAAAAATATCTAAATGCCAATCGAAATAAAATATATTAAAACAATTTATTTTCCAAATACGATGAATTATTTATACAATGAATTTTGTCTCCATAAAAATAATCTTAACCTCGAATACAATCGTTCTGGTGTAAGCCATAAAAAACTTTATTATTTGATAATTTCAAACCGCGAAAATCGCAGTTAAAAAGAATCTGTATCAACTATTTCTTAGCAATGTGTTGCAAGGTATCGAAAACTTTTGGAATTTCGAGGAGAGGATCCTGATCGAAGGCCTCGAGGCCAAGAAGAGAAGGAAGAAAGGAAGATCGATCCGCCACTTCCGTTCTCCACAAGATAAGACCGAGAACGAACTTTTCTGATCCGCCATTGTGTCGCGATCGACTTTGTCTCGAGAGCTCTTCACGCTCTTCGTGAGAATTATCTTGCCTCTCGACCTTCTATACCTTTCATGGATCCTCTCTTGTCTTCTTGCTTTTGCTGATAGTTGTGTAAGAAGAAGAAGAAGAAGAAGAAGAAGAAGAAGAAGAAGAAGAAAAAGAAAGAAAATAATAGATGTGTGATGATTTTGTTTGAGAGAGTTGAATTGAGTTGAAACAGGTTTGAGGAAGTTGATGTTTT
Organism: Apis cerana; assembly: GCF_029169275.1. Taxonomy (NCBI): domain Eukaryota; kingdom Metazoa; phylum Arthropoda; class Insecta; order Hymenoptera; family Apidae; genus Apis; species Apis cerana. The sequence goes on along the minus strand of NC_083863.1, from coordinate 1,650,972 downwards.
ATAAAAGTTAGAACGAAGTGTGCTGAGTGAAGTTAATCGTTCAATTTTCAATATTGCGTGTATGTAATGCACAGTTTGTTTAGTTATTAAATAACTATGAATAATAGATATCTATATATTTCAATACCATTATTTTTTTCTGTAAAATAGATCTCACGAATGTTAGTATATTTTTTGTAAAAAATAGATTTGTACAAAGAAATGTATATTTGTCGTTAATAATCGATAAAAAAAGAATTTTTTCTTTAAAAACGTTGTATTCTAAACAGATTAAATTAAAGGCTTCCTAATTTTAATCTTAAGTTTCATCCTTAAAATAATTTTCTTTTGTTACCAGAAATTTGCAAATCATCAAATATGTATTTTTTAAAACTTTATTTTGTTTGATCTTTTTTATATTTGTGCACTTTGTCAACAATACTAAAATATTAAAATCAATTAATCAAATATCATTTCTTTACTATTTCATAATAGAGCATAAAAATCTAATCTAACCTAACCTAAGCCTTTAAAAATTTGTATAAAGTAAAATCTAAACTAAACAATTAAAGAATCGTCAATATCTTCTACTTATCATTATCACTTTTATCATATTAAATAATCCATTTAGGTTAATTGCAGATTCAAGGATTCAAGTTTATGAGAAAGTTTAAAATCCCTCTTCTCAGTGTCCTCTGACGGCATATGAATAAATTATAATAGTACAGATATAATAATTCGATACGTGTACTAAAAAATAATAATAATAAAAATATAGAATATTCATTTTATTTTTTGATATAGGAATATATTATTTTACAATAATAATAAATAATAAATACAAATACACAATACATTAATAGTTAATAATTTAGAGAAAACAATTATTGTCAAAGAAAACTTAAGAAACTATACTATACTCATTTTTCTATCCTACTTCATATATACATTCCTTTTCCTTTAATCTCTAAAGAGTACCATCGTTTAACGAGATCAGACACTAAGACGAAAAATTAAATCAATTAATTGAAGTTTCGAGTATAGTTACTTTGAGTAATAATTTTATCTAAAATACTCGACCAACATTTATTTATTAGCTACTACAACTGATTCTTACAACCTTTTAATACTTTTAATGCTACACTGAAATAATAAATTATTCAGATAATTAATTGGAATAACTTTATTCTTAACTTCAATCGTTAAAATTTTACTCGTTTCTCAATTGAGATAGCTCTGCAATTCTCCTCGACAAGGCTAAAAAAAAAAAAAAAAAGAAAAATAAATAAATATACGAGTCGCGATTCACAATCCTTTTAATTACGATTATCGATTTTTTCCATACTTTATGTTTTTCCTCGTCGAGGAAGGATCGTCTAAGAGGGTATTTTACGAGGATCTGTTCAAGGTTCAGGAAACCATCGCGCCTCGAGCTAAAAAGCTTTCGTCGCCCTTTCGAATTTCACGCTGCACCGTCGTTTTATGATATCACTCGGGCGGCAAAAGGGGTAAGCGAATTTTATAAACCTCCTCAGCCCCGTCCCCCAACTTTTTAGACGTCGTTACGCCCGGCAATAAATGTATCCTCGAATTTATGTACAAAACTTGCAGTGAAAATTACGAGTCAAGTTTTTGTTTTCTCATCCTACCTTCTTTTTATGCACCACGTAATTCTAATGTTTAATTCAGAAAATCGTGTAAATTATTAGATATAAATTATTGATTATATAATAATTATTGTAATAGTGTTTAATTTATTTTTTAAATTGATTATTAGTTGCAATTATGTATTAATATTGACCTTTTGAATAATTTAACTTGATTGGTTTTGCATGTGTTCCTTTAAATAAACAAAAAGCTTTGTGTATGTACTTTATAGAAACTTGAATCTTTAAGTTTAATTTATTATTAGGTGTAATTTAACTGGAATATAAAAAATATATTAAATGATAAAAAATTTAGTAAAAAATTCAATTCGTGTTTTGAAATATTAGTAAATTTTAACTAAAGAAATTATTATTATATTGTAATATCGATACACAAGTCAAATACAATGGCTACAAAAAGTATTTGTACATAATTTCTCCATTTTATTTCCATAATATTAATTTCATTATCATATGGAATATAAATGGAATGTCGATTTTAAATGCCAAAATAATTATATTTGCTCACTTATTAATAAATAAAAATCATTTTTCTAACTTTTATATTTATTTGATTCAAAATCACTATTAATATATTAATACCTTATATAAAATTTACACAATAAATATTCTCAGAAATGTGATAGATATTATCCCAAAATTTTACTTATTTACAGGAAGAAGAAAGTACATAGTACATAATATAATAATAAATATCAAGTTAAATAACGTATAAATTATATTACACTTATATACTAACTATTACTAAATAATGCATTAATTAGAGGAACAAGTAAAAGTAGGAATGCGATAACCATTCCTAATTTTGAAAATGATAATCAGAAATTCACAATTTCATATTCAATTTTAAGCATACCTTAATTCAACATCCTCGAAACAGCGGAGTTAAAGGTGTTCAAGCGAAAAACCAATTACTCTAGACCAGAAGAAACGAGGTTAATAATTTGAACAAGCGAGGACAATTTTATAACGATGGGATTAAAAACGGCCGTATTTGGACCGCACGAATCCCACCTCTCTAAAGCATAAATCTGAAAATCCATTCTCGCCACGGTTCATGTATCAAGAAACACGATTCTATTAAACGAGATTCCCAACCGTTTCCCTCCATTTCGTTTCTACGTTTTCCTTCCCCTCGAATAAAAAAGAAAAAAAAAAAGAAAATGAGAGAGAGAGAAAGAGAGAGAGGGAAAGAGAGAGAGAGAGAGAAAGAGAAGAAATTTCGTCGCGTTTTATCTCCTTTTGCCCCACGTTTTGCGAAATTTCAAAGAAAATCCCCGCTTTGAGTAGATACCGCGCACTCATCCCATTCGACCGTGTTTCGAGGGATGTATAAATCGTCAGACGTTTTATAGCCCCGTCTCTTAAACGCGATTACATCGACCTTCGTCTCCCATTTTCCCATTGTGGATGAAATATTACTGGTCTTGAACTGTGATTCTCAGTTGAACGAGATTATTGTATGTATAAGTAGTTATTAATTTGAATGACATCTAAGCATTTGATTTTGATTGAATGATCAGAATTTGGAATAAAAAGAATAGGTATATTGATTTTAATGATATTTAATTTTAATTGAAAATTTTTATCGACGGAGTTTGAAATAGAAAAATTTGTAATTTTTCATTGGAGATATTCGATTTATTTATTTTCGAATCGAAGATCTTAATTTTGATGAGTTGGGAAAATTTAAAGTAGAAAAATTATATGCGTGTGAATTTTTTAATGGAGATTTTTGTATAATTTTGGTGAGATAGATGAAATGAGTATTTAGGTATGTATTAAAATTTTTGAAATTGAAAATTTTGAGAAATGAATAGGATTTAAAATAGATATTTGGAAATTTTAATTTTGATTGTATTAATGGAATTTAATAGAAAAGTAAGCATATATTAATTTCGATGATAATGAAGCATAATATAAAGAAAATAAATATTTGTTTATAGTTAGATATACATTAATTTTCAAATTGATAAAATTTAAAATAAAAAAATTAATATTAATAAATTTTTTTATTAATAATATTATAGATATTAATATATTAATTATTTATATTAAAATTTTGAAATTGAAACTTTTAATTTTGAGAAATATTTATTAAAACTTTGAAGATTTTGAAAATTGATGTAATTTAATAGAAAACATAATACGTGGAGATTTTTTAATTGGAAATGTCGATTTTGATGAAAAATAAGTATTCGTTAATTTTCTAAAACTAAAAAGTTTTAATGTAAAAAATAAATAAGAAATAAATCTCAAGATAGAAGATTTTAATTTTGATAAATTGGCAGAGAAAATGGAGAATTGCAACTAAAATTAAAAATGGAAAAAAAGAAATTTTTAAATTTTTATTCTATTTTTATGTTATAAAATTTGTATCATATTGTACGAATGTATTTTTATAAAATCTTAAATAGTCATAACAGAAGAAATATTAAAGTTAAAATAATATTATAAGCTTTACGTTAAAACAAGCTATTATATTTTTTAGAATTATTGCTATTTCGTTGACACTTCATCATTACATTGTTGCTGTTTCAAAATGTATTTATATGGAACATTCATGTGGAATAACGCAATCCTCCAAAAGCTTTTATCGAGTTTTAAACCAGAATATTATATTCTCTTGAATTAATAACGGAATTTCAAAATAATTCTGCTATTTCTATTTTGCATATATCTTTGCGGTATTAAAATAATTTTCAAAAATAAAAATATTTTTTCAAATTTAACACAACATAAAATCATTTATTAATCATTTATTAATTTATTATTAAATGATACACGATATATATATTATATATATATAGAATGTTAATATTTTTGAAGAATCTATTCTAAAAATCAAAAGAAACTTGATATATAAAATTATGATTGAGTTTTATTGAGTTATAAGCAATTGAAGTTTACGTTAGATGAAACGAGATGGAGATAGAATTAGCAATAGAATAATACAAGTAGTGTCACTATATTCTTACCGTTGTATTTGTTTTTGTTTCTAGAATTAATTCCGATGTTTCAAGAATATAATATCTTATATAATATTTCACAATTCCAGAAAATCAAACTTTTTTTTCATTATTTAATTTCATTATACTTGCTCCATGATTCAATCTTTATTATTTCTTTATTATTTCTTAATATAAAAATTCTTTATAGAAAATAATATCTATAGCGATAAATTGAAAAATTTCATAGAAATGGAATAAAAGATTTACACTATTTCATTTCAAAAAGTGAAAAAAATTTCCTCATTAAAACATACATTTTATATGCTATTTCATTACATAACAATCATTTCAAATAAAAATTTATTTACAAAATGCAGTAGTGATAAGAAAAAACGAAAATACTTATTCCCACTTATTTATTTTAGAAAAAAAATCTCCAATTTTGATAAATACTCAACAAAATCTCCTCTCCAACTAACCTAATCTTCTATGCATACCAGTATATCCCCATTCACAAAACTCTCAACTTTACGACCCGTAAACCCTACATGGCCATAATAAATCCAAAAAAAAAAAAAATGGTGACAGAATGGATTGTCCACGCACACCTATGAATCATTAGTTCATCAGTGTGGGCCGATATATTCATCGTGACTCTGTCCAAATATTTGCCAGCATTTCCTATGTGCGTTTCGTCCCGTGTTTTACGTAACGCGAGCATAATGCCGCCAGGGGGCAATATATTATCGTGAAAACGATAGTGGCGCCGAGCTGGGAATACGCGGAACGACTCTTGGCTTCGTTTACACGTGAAACTATCGTGCGTCCATTGTGCTGCGCGAGAATTCAGCAAAACTTACCGTGGATATAGAGATGGATAGATAGGTAATAGAGGGAGAAAAGAGAGAGAGAGAGAGAAAAAAAGAAGAGAAAGAGAGAAAGAGAGTGGAATGCCATACGAACGGATTCGGAGTTTATAGACGGTCGTAAAGTTTGTTCTGTTGGTTGCATTTCTGGTATAACGTGAACGATATTTTTCGCGTCACGTGATCGTTGTCGATCTTTTTCTATGTAGTCAGGAATTCTGTTTGACATTTCGTGCAAGTATAGAGGAATTGTTGAAAGGAAACAAGGTTAATTTAAGTTTTTTTTGATGATTTCTTTTATATGTATGTATCATCTCAGATACGAGCTGTGAAGTTTAAGATTAAGTTGAGATCATTGATAATTTTGTTGAGTACTTTTTTATGGATATATAAGATCACAAAAAAACGATAAATTTCATTTGATTTTTAAAATAATTTCGTTCTAGACCAATTAATAGTTATTACTTCGAATGATAATTTTTATTTATCAGCATAAATAAATGTTATCATAGGTAGATTTCTAAGATAATCAAATATATACTTGGATATTTTTCAACAGAACCATGCTATAAAATTAAAATAATTAAAGTAAGTAAAGATTAGTTTAAATTGGATTATTTATACGAGAGGATAGATAGAAAGATCGCGAATAATAGAATTATTAAAAAAAATACGAATCATTTTAACAATATTAAAGTAATATAAATATTATCTATAAACAGAAACTAGAAAACTTTCTGACAAGTTCTTTCCATTCAACGTTGAAAACTATTATCATTGAAACTCTAAGAAGTGAGACAGCATGGTGTGATAATATGACAGAAATGGAACAAATTTTATCACCATCTCTCTTCATTTAATATGAACAAGTGTCATAAAAAAAATTTATATTTTGTATCTAAATATAATTTCCATCATAATTATGTTTTTCACAATTAATTCATTCTTATTATTAATCTTTATAAATTTAAAAATATTTATACGAAAAAACGTAATTTTTTTTTATTATCACTTGTAATTAATTATAACAAAACTACTATAATGTTTCAACTTTAAGCTTTAATATGGAAATATTTTAAACCTGAGGAATTAAATCCAGAAGAAATCCAACCCAGCTACCAATAGAATAAAAAAAGATCTTTCGTTGCCGAGAAAGAGCAGCCAATCAAATCAAATTCCTGTTATGCATACAACAGGGCGCAACATTTACGTAATAACTCGACCGATAATTGAACGCAGGATATTTTATTATTCTTCTCGAGATGGAAAACAACCAAAGATCCTTCATTTCCATAGGAAGGTATACACCAACGGGAAACAGGATAATAAACGATCCACAATGCTCATCATCGATTCCTTTGTTGACTGAATACGAACCAATTTGCAAGATGATCATTAAGCTACGTGGTTCATCGTTTGTAAATAATCTGGCGAGGATCGAGTGGTTGGTTAACTGTACTCTCGGTCCTGAACGACTTCTTTCTGACGTTCGACATCAGGATCCTCGAGGCGAATTTCCATCACTTTAGGATAAAAATAGAGTAGATATCTGCGAGAATGAAGGTAAATCGGATGAATACGATAACACGGGTTATTTCAGGTTGTCTTGGTTGGACTGGATGGCTGGGAGATTGGGCGGAGTGGAGCAAAAGGCACTTGGATGGAGAAAATGAAGCAGCTATTATATGGCGTCGTGTCTCAGTTTAGGGGGTGCGTTAGAGAGCTGTAAAGTGTTTCGTGGTAAGCTGTTTTATTTTATGGCGTGGAAGAATGGATAGTTCTTATAGCTGTGGTATTAGATGCTAATGGAAATTTTGTGAATCGACAAGGAAGATAAATGAAGCGATAAGGGAAAGATAGTCTGAAGTGTAAATAGATCTGGGAGTGAAATTTTCGAGAGCAAATAAATATTGAATGAATGTTAAACGTGTGATATAATAATTCAATTTAACTCTTAATAAAGTATTCATTAATGAAAAGAATATTAGACTTTTTTTCTAGCTTTCATGTCAAATGCTAATGAAAATTTTGTATTTGGAAAGTATATGGAGTGAATGAAAGAAATAGAAAGAAAAGGGCTAAAAAGATATAAATAGATTTGAGAGTAAATAATTGAAATAATAAAGAGAAAAAGGTACAAAATTTGAATCTGTTTTTGAGAATATTTTGCAGAATAAATGAATACTACATTGAAAATCACTGTGTAATTTCACTATATATGGATAAAAGATATTTAAATTTACAATTTGCAATTAATGACAATTATTTTTTTAATGTTTATATTATATTTATAATTGATTCTGTTGAGCCAAGCAATAAGTTTAATAATATACGATAATACTTGTGGTTTTTCTTTAATTTTTTGATTTTTGAAATTTATGTTTTTTCAGGATATTCTTAATTTGATATTGTAAGTATTGACAAATATTAAAAATGTTAAAAAAGAGGCAAAGAAAAGAGATCCAAGATTTTGAGATACAGATATAGAATAAATATGAGAGTAAAACTGTCGAGAGTTGCTATTAAAAGCAACTAAATTTGTAAATGAATACTACGTTGAAAGTGACTGTTCATAAGCAATTTTCATTCTTAACGTAGCGAGAAATGACATTTGAGATTTCAAGATTTATTCTTGAATGCATTGAAATTAGATTACAGTTTCAATAATTTTTTTAAATTTACACTGACAATAATTTCTATTCTTAATGTTCATTTGTGAAAAATGACATTGCAGAATAAATCTCGATAGATTTACTTTCAAATATTAAAATGCTTAGAAACTTGAACTTGATTCTACACAAGAATGGATATTAGATATTTTGATAAAATTTATAAGGAAGATAGATGAAATATAAAAATGTGAAAAATGAAATTCGTGTTTGTAATATCGAAAAACTTAATTTAGATTGTTTAAATATTTTATTAATTTTGAGTGATTATGATCTCCTATAAAAATTCATTTTGTAATAATAATATTGAAAAGAAAAAGATTATAACGTAAAGAAAAAGGACAGTATTTTACTGTTTACAAATTTGATAAGATAAAAAGATACAAAATATGATTCAAATAATTCATTTTTCATCATTTATTATTTATATTTGATATTTCTCGTTAATATTCATTAACTATAATACATATTTACTATTTATTACTCTCGTATATTTTAATTACTTTATCTTTCGTTGTTCAACAATTACTCATTTGTTGTACCATGATTAATTAATATTGTATTACAAAGACCAAAATTTCAAGCATCAAATCAATGTCACTTTCCTAAATAAACTAATTTCAATAATTAATTATATTATTTTGAAAATTAATTTAAATTAAAATACTATCATCAAATTAGAATATAATATTATTATTATAAAAATTAATATAGAAATAAAAATAAGAATAATTACTTGATTTTTGCTCCAAACAAATTTCTTTTATGATAAAAATCATTAATCTTTGCTAATATATGTATTTAAGAAAATATCAGGATAAGAAAGGAATTTTAATCTATATTTTTTTATCAATTATATCTTATGTATGTAATAATGAAAATAAGAGTCCATCTTGTCACACTACGATAACAAAGATAAAAGTAAGAAAAACAAAAAAAGAATGAACCACCATCAGAAAATTCAATTTTCTTTACTCAACCTTCGTCCAAACCAATTTCACCCACATTACCCACAATCTTACGACTATCAATCTTCACTAACCTGTTCAAGAAAATAACAAAGAAAATTCTACTGTAGGAATCTGAAATTTTTCGTTAATCCTCTTATTAATATTAATACTGTATATGAATTTTTATGTTCATAGATTGAATTAGTTAATTAATCTTTTTTATCTCGAAATAATTGTATACTGATTATTTTTATTTTTACTTAATTACACAATTATATCTTGAAATTATATATTTATTCTTTATTTTTTGTTATTTTTTATAATTACAGTATATATTTATGATATTATATAAATTAATTTGATTAATTTTTTTTTTAATTTCATTTGTGTTATTAATAATAAAAGTATTTCAATAGAAGTTAATAGCAATCAATTTTTTTAATGTTGATAATAAAATTACGGCATTTTTAATTTAGAAAGAATATTGAAATCTATTAAATAAATTTTAAAATTGAGAATGGAAAATATTTAATAATATACGATTTTAAAAATATCAATAATATTAAAATGAAATTCGTATATAATATACTTAATTCCATTACGAATTAGTTAAATTAAAAAAGTAATAAAGTTATAAATAATAATTTTAATCATTAAGAAATTTACTTCTTTAAAAACGCATCAAAAATAAATAATAATAAATCTCATTATATTACAATCCAAATATTTAATTAACTACGTACAGAGTGTTGCAACAGAATGGATATTGGAATATTTCCATATTGTTTCATTTGCATCTTGCAGTTGATAACGATGTAAAATCGTGTAAAAATCGTTTTCTACGTCATATTACATGTATAAATGTGAATATGGTCGATTGATATTCATTTTCTCTTGTGGAAATTAACTGAACGAGAAAGCTTTCATCTAATTTTTCTTTTATAGCAAAAGAATTTAATTGAGACTTTCCATTTGTTATTTTTCCACTATCATTCCAAATTAATCCATCATTGCAAAATATGATAATTAAATCTTAAGAAAGTAATATAATTGAATATTGGAATTTATGTATACATGTTTTAATGTGCTATGCTACACTTGCATATATGTATAATAACAAAATTTTTAATTATATAATAATAAAATTTGTATTATATATTCAGTTGTTAATCATAATAGATAATATATATTGTGTATAGTATATTATACATAATATCTATACAAAATATACAGAATACAGAATAAGTCAATTAAGTCAGTATAAAGAATTAGTTTAAAGAATTAGAAAAAAAAAATAAAGATTACTTTCTTATTAGAAATAATAAGTGAGCTTTTTTATTAATAACATCTGACTAACATATCTTCAGTCTGTTAAAGAATCAATCTTTTTAAAGGATCTTTCTATTGAAAGAAGAAGGAAAAAGGATAAATTAGAATTGATATAAAGAGAATAAGACAAAGTCCTTAAATTGACACAAGGCTAGGGGTTTTCACAAGGATTTGGCAAATTTTCTTCATTGAGTTCAAAGAAGGGCAGAAGTGAATCAAGAAGATACCCGATCAAAATTCAACATTTTACTTTAAAATTTACCTCTCTATTTCCTTTATCTTTGAGAAGAAAGTTATTGAGAATTAGATAGAATAAGAAAGATGTTTTAACATAGTTATCTTTTTATATACTTTAATGCAACAAACAGTTTTGAAGGTTATTCCAAGGAACCATCTCCAAAATTGTTTTTAAAAGTGAACAAGATGCTGATATTGTTGCATAGTTTCTCAAAGGAAGGTAATCACATTTCATAATAAAATTCTTGATGATTTTCTTATTGCATATCTTGCATATTTTATATTTAAAATATGTATATTTATTTGAGAAACAAATGGAAAGTCGATTTTTGACGATGAAAGAAACAAAAATTGATAAAAATTTATTAAATTATAAGCAAATTTATCAATATTTAATCTAAAAATTATTAGATTAATTAATATAACGTTATATTATAATAAAATGTTAAGTCCATTCATCAAAATGACAATTAATTGTTTCAAGACATTTTTAAAAAAAAACTTTTAATTAAAATTCAAATGTACGATTGGTAAATTTTCATGCACAACATATTTACAATTACAAGAAAAATCTACAATATAAACCAATTACAATAATGTCCAATTATCTGCCAATTTCTAGAATTGAAATTTTATTCGTTTGAGATATTGAGATACCTTGAATCTAATCTAATATCTTTGGAAATTTAAAATATTTAGCACTACATGTAACAAAAAAAAATTTTTTTCTCTTATAACAATTCTCAGAACAACTAATCTTTCTGAATACATATCTTGTGACAAATAAATAGATACAGATATTATTGTAATGATCAATAATAAAATGATACAAAATAATTTAACGTGCAATAAGAATCTTTTTGTTCAAATTCGCTTTCAAATTCAAAATTGAATAAACTTCTCACAATTTATCGAATTACATTCAATATATATACGGATTTTTATATAAAAAGTTTATGTTTGATATTTTTGAAAATTATTTTCGACATAAATACCATTTGTATTCTTTTGAAATTCTAAAAATGAAATACAAATTTCGATGAAATTTAGATTTTTGGTGGCGATAATCCCTTCGAAGCCCTCAAAGACACCGAGGTTTTGTTTTTGAATATTTTCTAACGCAAGATTGATTTCCAACCACTTCTGAAAACGTGAAAATTTTTTCTCTGAAAGTTTCTCTAACAATAATTTATAGAAGAAAAAAGTATAATAAATTCATACATAAAATAAAATTTTAGAAAAGAAACAAAATTCAAAATTCATTAAAAAATAATCTCTCTAAAAACAACACATCTATATTTATGTCTCATTGTATATTGAAACAAAAAAAAAAAAAAAACCAATTCATATTTCATCCATTCATCATCCAAACTTTTCCCATCTTTATATATCCCCGATAATAATAACATACAAAGAATCCGTTTAAAAATGAAGAGAAAGAATGACAAAAAATTGCAGATAATTAAAACAAAACTTTCCAAAGATATAAAAATATCAAACGATCTCGAACAAACGCAGATCCACGTCAATTTCACGTCGATGGTAATCTAACACGTCTACATCTCTCCACATAAAAAAGCAAACAAATAAAAAATAAAATAAAAAAAATATAATCAATTCACATTTCGTTCATTCATCGTCCAAACTTTTCCCATCCTTATCGAACACGTCGCGAGCAATAAGCAAGAATGCGAGGAATCCGATTGGAAACGGGGGAAAAAGGGGCGGAAAAGAGGGTTTAGGAGGCGTTGAAAATAGAAACGACTCGGCGGGTAAATTGCAGTTAATTAGAATCCAGTCCGTTTATTTCGGTTTCGTGGCGGCCTTAAGGGGATCGCATAATTAGCCGCGCTCGTACGGGCTCATCCAATAAAGGCGAAGCCCTCGCGCGACTGGCCGCAAGCCTGCAAAACGTGGTCGCGAGAAGAAGGTTATCGAGGCGAGTATACGCTTCGAGGAACGCCTCGTGGAGGAGAGACACACGTCGTTTGTGATCGAAGGAAAGCTGCTTTAAATAACTCTTTCCCTCTCTCTCTCTTTCTCTTTCAATCTTTTCGATGTCTCTGTTGCTCTTGCGCGATTTTCTACCACGACCCCGATTTACTTTGTCTCGCCCCCTCTTACTAATGCGACTGGAATGTCGAGACTTACGTTTACTGTGTTAGACTTACCCTAGGTGGATTAGGATTTGTGAAGATATCGTTATTAAGGAGTAATAGTGTTTTGGTATCTTGATGGAACGTGTTGGAAACGATTTAATGAAAATTAAGTCACTTGAAATGTTTTATTATATTCAATTCGATTTCTCTCGTGTTTTGTATAATTTGTAATTATGGATTAATATACGTTATTTTTTGAAAGAGTCAGAGAAATCAGGATGAAGATATTATTCTTATTTATTTCATATTTTTAATGAGATATATTGAGTCAAAGTGACATTATTTATTTTAAATATCATTTGGTTTGCAATAATGTTTGAGAAATATTTTAATGTTTATTTTGAACGTTGTTTATAACGATTCGAGATGAAGAATTGATCAGAAGATATTATTATAAGTTTTTATTTAATATTTTAATGGAATAAGTTAACAAGATTAAATATTATTAGATTTGAGGTAAATCTTCTTAAAAATTCTTAAAAAATTCTTTTTCTTCATAATGTTTCATTAGTATTGATTAGTATATAAGGCTTTAAAAATTTAATAAAAAGAATTGAAAATAAATAATTATTGAATATTATTTGAATTGTTGAAACTTTCCATTATGAACATTTCTTTTCAGGAATTTTTGATGTCATATTTTTAACATATATTTAACATATATTTTGAATCCTCTAATCAATTTTAATAATTGCATTATACATAACATTCCAAATATACCTTTGACGTATATGTTTTCTTATATCTTCTCCAGAATAAATTATGAAAAAACAATTTAACCAAAAGAGATTTCTCCATTAAATCAGTAAAATAATAAATTAGAAAAATAATAAATTTTCTAATTTCTGGTTTTCTATTACGTTATAAAATATAGTACTTTAAAAAATAATTTCCAATTTATGAATCACGACTCATAAGAGGATTACAAAACTATTTTTTAAAACTATTATTTTTAATTGCTAATATACAATAATAATTATTAATAACAATTATTTATTCTTCTAACTTTTCAGGGATTTTAAATTATTAGTTTCCAATTCCTAATTCCTTTCCATATAGTCAATACAAATGTAGACTTTTTAAATTTTTTTTTGTAATTATCTTTAATTTTAGAAAATTAACAATGGATGAAAATGTAATACACTGACTTTGGCCATTAATAATGATATCAAGGTCAGTATCTTACATAGATATTATCCCTAAAGGATTAATACAATTGTATACATTATTATAACTCCTATCTTATAAAGAATATCAAAAAGGTTTTCTCATTAATTATATAAAGAACAATTCTTTTATTATTTATTCCATTATTAATTATTAATTTCCATATCTTATTTAAAAGTGAGAAATTGTAAATGTGTTATCCAGAGTATTAATTTCTTTTAATTTTATTGTTCAAATTCTTTTTATTTATTTCCATATCTTATCTAAAAATGAGCATTGTAAGTAATTTGAATATAAATCAAAACAAGACTGTAATTCAAGAAATTACTATAATGTATATTAATAATTACTATAAAGATTTTACACAAATATATAAAAATTGTAAATGATTTGAATGTAAACTGTAATTCAAATTTCATTTATTATTCCTTAATTCTTTAGGTACTATAATAACATATTCATGATTGCATCAAAAAACTTATATAAGTATTTATAAGTATATATAAAGTATTTACAATTACAAATCACTTGTATGGATTTCATAATTAATCCATACAACTTTGCCATAAAACATCATGATTATTGAATTGAGATGTTTATACAAAATAGAACTTATACAAACAACTTAAATAGAAACTTGTTTTACGTTTTAACTACTTTTACATTATAATATATACCACTTTTTTTTTTAATTCTATAGATTTATATACATTTAAATTTCTTTAGTCCAATGATTAAATTCTCTTCATTATCATATATTAACAGTTTCTATAGATTTTTCATAAATGCATAAACAACCAATCATAACTGCTCACATGTCCATGTTCAAAGATCGGTTAAAACGAACCATCGAAAAAGCTGGAACACAATTAACTTATCAACAAGTCCTGACACTCTTCCGCCAATTCTCTACCATTTTCTACCTGTTGTTAGATCCACCCTTCGAAAGGCTATTTCGAGAATGGGCACGCAATCAACGAATAAGCGTGCATAGGTACCTAGAGGCGAGCCAATTGCATTATAGCACGGTTCCAACTTTCCTCCAGTTCGTAAACTGTCTAATTCACGGGGGGTAGAGACCGCCTCTTAATTGCTAGACGATAATTAAGTTTGAAGCCAGGTGGAGGACACCAGTCCTTCCGACCAGCATCGTTCGTTCCGGTTAATTTTATCGATGATCGACACTTGGCTCGTAATTTCACGAGCTGCTTCCACCATTTTGACGAGTGAAAAGGATGGAACTACGGGGAGGTCAAAGTAGGTGGAAGCGCACAACGTTAACAGTGATAATTATCGTGCTACGATTTGGTTACGGTTGAAATTCCATTTATAATGTTATAACGAGCGTTTTAAAGGACATAATTGAGGTTTTCGCGGTTTTCTCGACGAGTTCTGGTTTTTCGATTTCGGATGAATCGCAATTATACTCAATTAGATGGACCGAGTTTATAATAATTAGAAAATGGAACGTAAATACTGCGGTTCAACGATATTAACCTCTTATGTTTTTTTTTAAATTAGAATTTAAAAATTTTTTAATAATAAAAACAAAAATTTCGAAATTGATAATATTTTATTTTAGTTGATAATCACTGCTTTTTTGAAAATATTGTTTTGCTTTTAATGTTGTCGTAGCAATTGAAGAGGATAAGTATTTGACTAATTAATTTTTTCTAGATATAGCTAAGAAATTTTTGTGAAATTGTCATATTTGCAATTATTTTCAATATTTATTTATTTGATAATTTATAGTTTATGAGAGTTAATGTTGAAAGAAATATTAAACATTTACTATTTCTGGTTTTTTCATTTATTTTTTTAATTTTTATCAGATTTTACGATTGAATTCTATAAATAAAAAAACTTTATTCTGATAAAAATGCATCGTTGAATTAACAAAATTTAGTGAATTTTTTAAAAACTAAAATTGAAATAATAGTAAAATTAAGACCATTGCAATATTTCTTTTGATGAGAAATTTTGTATAAAATTATTTCTTAAAATATTTTATTTATTTATAATGGTAATTTATTTATAAGGTACCAAAGAATTTATATCATATATTATATATATAATATATATCCAATAATGTTACTACGATGCTGCTCTCTAATGATCCATAATATTTAAAATAGAATATTGTTAAAACAGAATAATATATAATATAAATTTATTTTACACAAAAATTCTACCTAAATACTTTACATTATTAAAAAATTACAATTTATTTTAAAATAATTTAATATTTCAAACTAAAATTAAAATAATAAAATTGAAAATAGTTTAGTTGTTTACATTATAATTTTTATTAAATTTGATATAATATTATTTTTCATTTCTGACTTTGTTTCTTTTTTACATTTTATTATGAATTTATTTTATTCTATCTTACAGAAAATCTTTAAAAAACACATTATATTTAAAATTGATTTTAATTAACGAAGTTTCATCTTTAAATGCAGCAATCAAAATTAAGATTATCAGGTAATTTTATCGATGAGATTAAATCAGATTTTTCGATTGTATAAATTTGCTATTTCTAAAACAAGATTACTGTCATCAATTGGGAGTTTGAACACGATAATTCGATATCATTCCACTATAACATACTATATAATACTATGGCATTGAGAGATTCCCGCAAGATAATTGCAATTCATCGTTGATTAACAAAATTACTCGTTGCCTGTTCGATATCGAGAACCCATGGCCATTAATGAATTTATGTATGAGCAAACACTGTGAGTGAAAAAATGAGCAATCCTCTGCGTATAAGGATGCGAAGAATTGGATCGATGAATAATGAATTGTATTTCATATGGTATCATTTACATTTTTACAATAAATTAAAATTTGTAATTTAAATAACGAGAAAAATTTCATGGAAGAAATTCCCAAAGACATAATTTTCTGCAATTTATGTAGAAAATTAATTATATAACTGTGTTTCAAAATATCATAAACAATCTATATTTCAATGTGATAAAAATCTCAGAATTTCCAATTTAGATATTTTAAAAAATTCAATAAAAGATTCATTTATATAAATAATTTATTGGGAAACTATTCATTTGGAAAATTAACACTAATTATATTCTAATTCTAAAATATTTCAAATTATATATATATTTCTATAAATTCTAAAATTCACGATTTAAATATTTTCAAAAGTGATATTTTTAGTAAAAATTCAAAGTAAACTATCCACTAAATGGATAATTTAATTAAAGATTATTTGTTTGATATCTATTTTAAAAGTAATATAACTATATTCTAAAGTTCTAAAATATTTCAAACAAATCAAATTTTTATTTTATGTATTTTAAAATTAAATATTTTTTAATGAAATAATTTACTTATAAATGTGCCATAATTATTTAATATTGGCACATACAATAAATAATATCAAAGATGAAATACATAATTAATACTTGCATTCATTAATATTATAATATTAATATCTATTTATTAACTTCTACATATTGAAAGTTCATCTTTTTACTTTGATTCATTATGAATCCTGCATTTGAAGTGAAATATTTTACAATCAGGTTTCTGAGCACAGTTTATAACTTAAAGTTGGTAAACTAATTAAGCTTGCTCAAATTAACAATTAAATCCTAAAACTTTAGTTACATACTGACTAACTAGGACAGTGCAACAATGACCCTAAACTTCTGAATTAAAATATAATAAAAGAAATCAGATTTCTTTGCCCAAATTTTATCAACAGTTTTACCATAAATGAGAAAAAACTCTGAAATATTTTTTAATATTAATTATATTCCCACTAATATTTTTCTTTTAAATAATCTTAACTATACAAAGAATATCATTAAAATATCTTCCAAACTAATAATATTTTTCTACAAATAGTTCTTTTTATAAAAAATAATGAACTCTTTTTATAAATAATTAGCACATTAGGAAATTAATATTAAAAAAAAATAATTCTATAATAAAAAAAAATGTCCTCTATACGTCCACCTAATGAAAATTCTAATTATACCTATCGAATAAATAAAAATTAATATCGAATTTTTTACATCAAACTAAATTTAATACCAAGTATCATTAAACTTTTTTCTTAAACGATAGAATCAATTTCAAAAATATTTCAATTTGTAATTTTAAATGACTCACCCTGTATAAGAAAAATATGAAGATTATTATCATTTGTCTGCATAATTCCAGGAAGAGAATAGCAACGAGGGAAGCCGTAATCGCATAATGACAAAATCACGCTATTGCTCAAAATGGTATTCGCTAGCTGCGATGTATTCAACAAGAGAGCTCAGCAGGTGGCTCGTTTGCTCGATCGTCAATTTTAAAGCTGTTTTAGTAACATCTGAACACTTTCTACTTCCAATTTCCACTTTCCGTTTATATCGTTCAAAGTACTGAAACAATGATTGAAGATTACTTTCATCGGCCTGAAAATTATTTTCTAATACGACTATAAATATATCTGTAAGCTTAATTAATTCTTAGAGACAGGTCAATCGAAACTTAAAAGCCTGAAAACTTTTAGAAAAAAAGTAACTTTGCTATTGAAGAAATTTAGAAATAATTAAAAATTAAAAAAAAAAAATTCGAGAGAAAAAGAAATATTGAATCTAAATCTAAGAATAAATTTAGAAAAAAAAATACTACATATTGAAGATTCAAAAAAACTAATGTAATTCTTGAATATTTGATTACAATCTTTTAAAATTAAACATGAAATCTTGTATATCCAATTAATTCAATAACACGGATCTTCGATTAAAACATTATCGATAAACTTTTTAATTTCGTCAATGCATCTCTTTTTAATCAAGTTCTTCGATTCCGCCATTTTAACCGAGAAATTAATTTTAGACTTGTCAAACGTGTCGCAAGTACAATGCGTTTCATTTATCGTATTTGAACGTGGAACGAGTTTAAAGTTCCCTTTGGTTACGAGATTAAATTATTACGTGGACAAGTGCGAGCAAGAACACAACACACGTGCACACTTTAAGCACCGACATAATGCACGGTGACGGCCATTGTTGGGCCTTCCAGTTCCGTCTCGATTTTCATCAAACTTTCCAGAACGTCGTTCAAACTCGAGAAACAATTGCATTGTATCTCCATATCCATCCCTGCAGATAAATAAAATGATTGTTTTACTGTAATTGATACGTATCACGTTTTCACGTTTCTTGATTCGTCTTATAGGTTAGAATTTAAGCTATAAAGGTTAGGTCATCAAACTTTACTATAAGTCGTTCTCTGAATAGTTGAACATCGATTATACATTTTTTTAATTGATTTATGATGTTTTTCCAACTATTTCAGATAATTATCGATTATCGATTTTAATTGAAATTATTTTAGAAACGAATAAAAATTGGAATTTGTGTTAATGATAAACTTTTAATAAAATGTCTCCAATGATATTGTTGAAATTAAAAAAAGTAATTAAACCATTGTTATAATTCTTTTATAATATTTAGAAATAATTTTTAAACAATAATTTGCAATTATAAATTAATTTTCCATATCATTTTAACGTATATTTGAAAAACAAGTAGCTTAATCATTCCTATTATGATCTTATTTGATCACTTTATACAATCGAATCACATTTTAATATTACGTTTAATTACGTTTTATTCAAAACAATTACTCAAAAATGACAAAAATGATCCTTCTAATTCACTTTTCTAATCCCAAAACACACTACTCCTTTTCTACTGCTTAAAAAAGCAAAAAGACGTCTCTATATTGTATCTTCACAAAATTTTCACATTACCAAAATAACACAATCCAATAAATCTACATCTAACATTTACCAAACGTATGACACTCATTACCAGAACAACCTAACCAACAAGTCCTCTCTTCCACCTCATCATATAAAATATCTCATCGTTACAACACATCTCAACAAACCAACTCAATTCATCCCCTCTCCTCAATTGCCAACGCCATTAGGAGATCGTCAACGGCAGAAACGGTTAACTATACCCAACTTATACACTCATGCTCATTCGCCTACTTTCGCCATGGTAACGACTGTTCAACCTGTTCTCTCTGTGACTGAATGCAAGTAATCGTTCTCTCTCTCTCTCTCTCTCATTACTCACAGACATTCCGCCAATGCTTATCTGTACTTCCCTGAAGCCTTGGCGGGATGTCATCCCTGTCGAGGAATCCATCATCTGGAAAGCGAGCTCATCTAGCTAGGGTAAATTGACTACGTGCACGAAATATCCTATCTGTTACCGAATGGCCGTCGTTTGAACGTGGAAAAGCGGCAAGATTAACGCATCTCGGGGCGAAACAAGCGGAAACGATGGTTGGGACCATCGGTTTCCGGGTATGCACGAGCCCGGAACATCGGTGTTCGTGTAACGGACCGCGAAATAACGAGAGGGAAAATTAAATCGTGGGATTGGCATTGTTGAAACTGAGGTACATGGAGGATCGAATATTTGATTTTCGATTGTTATATAAGGTGTTCCAAGAAACGTTATAACAAACGAGATTGTTAATTTGGGAATTTTGTTTTCCTTTGCAAAAATTTTCGCTTTGGATTAATTAGTTAATTAACATTAACTCTTGTACAGAGCGTTAATATATTGGTGAAATTCTTTTGGGAAATGAATCGTTTAATCAAAATGAACGTAAAAGTATGTAAAAATTAAGACTTATTTATTAAGTTTTATTATAAATGATTGAAGTAATGAGGGGTTAGAGCAAGTGAGATAAAGTGAAGCAACGGTGTAACAGAGACATAGTGATTTCATCTGTGTCTCGTTTCATCTAATACAACAAACTTCACTTGTTATAAAATTATATTTTATAAACATAATAAATAGTTAGATAGTTATTGAATTGACGAGTTTTATTTTAATTTTTAGTGAGTTTCTCTAATTTGGAATTAACCTGAATTTGCATTAGAAAATATAAAAAAATAAAGAATTATTATTTAATTAAAATTTTTTCATATTAAACATCTTTAATTTTTAGTATTCTATTGCTCTATTGTAAACAAAATTATTTAAAAATGTTGATAAAACAACATACTTTACGTATAATAATGTTCACAAACTTTCATTAAAATGCATTTTAATGAACAAATTTGAAAATTAGTGTCAATAAATATATCAATTATAAATTAATTGTATTAATATATTTAAATAATTGATAGTTCTAAATACTTTATTAATTAATAATCATCCAGCAAATATAAAAATTATATATGAATCCCAAACCAAATCGATTCACCTTCGATTTCGATCAACTGACACAAACTTCCAATAAAATCCATTTTAATAAACAAATTTGAAAACTAGTATCAATAAATACATCAATTATACAATAATTTATAGTTCTAGATACTTCATTAATTAATAAATTATCATCCAGCAAATATAAAAATTATATATATATATGAATCCCAAACCTTCGATTTCGTCGATCAGCTGACATAAACTTTCAATAAAATCCATTTCAATAAACAAATTTAAAAACTATTATCAATAAATATATAAATTATACAATAATTCATAGTTCTAGATACTTCATTAATGAATAAATTATCATCCAGCAAATATAAAAATTATATATATATGAATCTCAAACCTTCGATTTCGTCGATCAGCTGACATAAACTTTCAATAAAATCCATTTCAATAAACAAATTTGAAAACTAACATCAATAAATACATCAATTATACAATAATTCATAGTTCTAGACACTTCATTAATTAATAAATTATCATCCAGCAAACATAAATATTATATATATATGAATCTCAAACCTTCGATTTCGTCGATCAGCTGACATAAATTTTCAATAAAATCCATTTCAATAAACAAATTTGAAAACTAATATCAATAAATATATAAATTATACAATAATTCATAGTTCTAGATACTTCATTAATGAATAAATTATCATCCAGCAAACATAAAAATATATACGAATCGATTCATTTTCGATTTTGTCGATCAGCTGACATAAATTTTCAATAAAATCCATTTCAATAAACAAATTTGAAAACTAACATCAATAAATACATCAATTATACAATAATTCATAGTTCTAGATACTTCATTAATGAATAAATTATCATCCAGCAAACATAAAAATATATACGAATCGATTCACCTTCGATTTCGTCGAAGCAATGAAAATAATTACCAGCTGACGTTGCGAGCGAAACCGCACGCAGCCATCCCGATGCATAATTCATGCCCTGTTCGATACGTGCAATCAACGAGGTATTTGCCAAACGTGGAATTCCTTCCCTTCGATTTACACGAATCCTGTACACACACTCGTGCTCTCTCTCTCTCCCTCTCTCTTCCTCTCTCTCGCTCCCTGTGCCGAAGCCAGCGACAGAAGATGTTGGGTTTCCGCACGGTCGGTTAAAATGGCGTCGAAAGGAAGGTGGAAGGGCAGGGCTCGGTTCACAGCGATGCGAGACGCATTAATATTCATTTACGGAAACCGGCTATATGCTCGAAATCACCCTCGACCTATTTACAGTGGTGGTGATGGTGGTAGTGGTGGTGGGTGCACGCGTGAAAATCCGTACGCGCTCGTTTGGTCGAAACTAGGTTATTCAAGCGACATTACACACCCACCTTCGACGTAAATCCTCCGCTTTACATTAAATATGCAACGATGACTCCTCTCTTTCCCCTTTGTTTCCACTCTTCCCCTCCTCGTTTTCGGTTTTATCGTTGGCAATCCTGAATTGTAGAATTGTTGCGCGAGTGAGAGAGAGAGAAAGGATGAGGAAATAGTTTGGAGAGGCGAATTTATTTATTTTCGTGTTTTATGTAGAGAGAAAAAAGAAGTGACGAATAGAAATTTGGAATCGAATCGAAATTTGGAATTTGAAGAAAAAGTAAGGTTAGAATTTGGTTTGGTTGCTTCTTAGATACCAATTTCTTTCAAGTATAGAAAATAGTGAGAAAACTGTTTTAATGATATCGATGTAATCACATTAGAAAATAATTTGGGATTATTAAAATTTGTAATTTAAAGAAAAAGTTGAGGTTAGAATTTCTTCATACATGAATATTTTTAAAGGATAAGAAAATAAGTTTAAAGACTACTGGAAAATAATTTGGAATCATTATTATATTGAATCTTACAATTTAAGAAAAGTTAGAATTTCATAATTCAGAGAACATTTCCTATATTTAGAATATTTTCAAAAAAAAAAAAAAAACGGAAAGAAAATAATTTTAAAAAGATTGTGTATCTTTTGAAAAATATCTTTTGCAATCATTAAATCGAAACTTGGAATTGTAAAAAAAAATAAGCTTAGATTTTCTATCTAAAAAAGTCTCTAATTCAGACAAACCTCTCTTATTATACTTTATTTTCTTAATACTTTTTCATTATACTCTTATTATTATTGTAAATCTTTCGTTGTTCCATCAGCGATGTTAAAAGCAAGATTCGAGTAAAAGAAACGCAAAGGCGCGTGTAAAGGGTCAAGAGGAAAGTTGGTCGAGCACTGGCCAAGTTACGACTTACGTGGAACCTTTTGTCTCTCGACAATGGTCAACTTACTCCTGTTGAGATGTTCTGGTCGTATACCAGGGGTTTTGCATGTTTTATATAATTAAACCCTATTTCGCGTGCCGTTGGTGTCTTCTGACGGATGGGAGGTTTTACAAACGAGCGTTTCCTCTTCTCTCTTGGCCTCGTTACGTGCAAATGTACAACTATTACAATTTCCGCGTGAAATGAATTTTTTTTTGTTAACCGCGTTTTAATTATTTTAATCTCTGTTCTGTTTAGAATAATCTTTACGAAGTATTCTTGGTTTTAAATAAACTTTCACTTTTTTGGAAATCTTAATATTATCCTATGATTTTCATGTTTTTATTTTTCGAAATTGAGTTTTATAAAATTTATAATTTTTTTTCTCTGAGTGCAAATAAACGTTTTCTTTTTACACTTTTTACACCCTTTATTCGTTTGTTACAATATATGACAATTTATTAAATTAATTCTTTTTAATCTCAATTTAATAAAATACTTTTTATGATATATATAAATCGTGTAATAAGTTCTAGAAACGTAAAATAAGTCTGTGGGATATTTAATATTTCATACGGTAGAATAATTCAGTAAACAACGTGTTAAGAATTTAATAAAATTTACAGAGATATTCAAAATAATGTGTTATTGAATTTATAGCTTTATGAAGCGTAAGCGCAATTATTTAATGAACCATGCGATACCACACAAATATATATTAAGTGAATGTAATATCCTAAAATATTATAGAATTATTTGTCATGAGTTAATGAGATAATTACTTTGGATGTATAATATTTTAATGATAAAATATGACATCACAAATTGAAATAATATTTGTCCTTTGTACCAATATATCAATTTTTAATCCATTAAAAAATGATTTTATCTGATATTTTAAGCTCGAATATGTATTTCAATTTTGCTCTTTTCAGTTTCTTTTTAAACTAACATTACATCACATATAAATATTGTAATCAATATTTCCTATTTGCTCACTTAATTTTTTAACATACGTCTTTCGAAATTTAAAATGCATTATAAAACATCAACTTTTTCATTTGTAAGGAATATTTTTCTCTTTCATCGTACAATGAAATTAATTCAATCAAGAGAAAAATCGTCAATAAAATTTTTACTTCCATCCCAATCTTGCACTGAAATATATTATTTGCAGCATATCATATTCGTAAGATACTTTTAGACCGATTCCAAAAGCCAAAATAAATAATTAATTTAATACTTATATTGTTTACATCTTATAAAATAAACCTTAAAAATAGCATCCAATAATTTTCCAAAACATCTGTAACTGACACATTTTTATGATAATTGTCCAACTTATTGTATATATTTTCATTATAAATAAGAAAAAATATTTAAAGATTGTTCAATTTCTCTCTCACTATATCATACTTCGACTAAATCATCAGCTACTCATCCAATCAGATACCCAATATTTGTACAATTACATGGCCACCTAACAAACTAATAATCAGCAACAGTAATTTAAGAACTGTAACAAAATATATATATATAAAGTATACAAAAATTAATTTTCCTCGAATCTTTTGTTATCCACGAAATATCTCTTTTCAGCTATTTCGATTATCACCATGCCTAAACTATTCATCCAATAGATGCGTTCAAAATCGAGTTATCCGCATATACAACGAAAAATATATCTCTCAATCTCACTATCCACAAGACAGTAGTCCCCCAAACCACATTTCCACAACTCGAAACCATTCATCCGTGCAATCAGAGCCAACCCAATAGCCATATAATCGCGAGACGAGCTAATTGATGTCCAGTTAACCGTCCGTCCCATTGCGCCAGAACAGCTTGATCGAACTTGGATCGATCTAACTCGTCTCGTGGTTGGATCGAATGGTTGACGGTTGGTGAAAAGAAATTGGCCGGATCGGCACGACTGATCGATACCCGATAAAAGAAGCAAGGGTTTAATCGGGCAGAGATTTGTCCGCTAATTTTACATAATTTTCAAGGCGAGCGGAATAGGCGTATTGTTTGCGATCGGGTCGAGAAGCGGGGTTGGCCACGGGCCTAATTACCTCGTCGATCCGTGGAACACGCATGCATCACGAAGTACGGATTGTTTTTGCAATCCGTGTAATTATAGACCAAGCCGAAAACGGCGTCGCGAACGGAATCCTCGATCGATTTACTGCAAGTGTCTACTACGCTAGCAATGGATGTAAGCGTATCGCGAGTACGCTTTTAAAACGTTGATAGATCAGATTTATAAATTTGAGGAAAAATGAGTTTCATTTAATATTAATTATGTTATCGATCGATTTGCTGCAAGTATTTACTATTCTAGCGATGGGTGTAAGCGTATCGCGAGTAGATTTTAAAACGTTGACAGATCAGATTTATAAATTTGAGGAAAAATGAGTTTCATTTAATATTAATTATGTTATCGATCGATTTGCTGCAAGTATTTACTATTCTAGCGATGGGTGTAAGCGTATCGCGAGTAGATTTTAAAACGTTGACAGATCAGATTTATAAATTTGAGGAAAAATGAGTTTCATTTAGTATTAATTATGTCATTAATCGATTTACTGCAAGTATTTACTATTCTAACGATGGGTGTAAGCATATCGCGAGTAGATTTACTGCAAGTATTTACTATTATAGCGATGGGTGTAAGCATATCGCGATTTTAAAACGTTGACAGATCAGATTTATAAATTTGAGGAAAAATGAGTTTTATTTAGTTTCATTAATTATGTTATCAATCGATTTACTGCAAGTATTTACTATCCTAGCGATGGGTGTAAGCGTATCGCGAATAGATTTTAAAACATTGATAGATCAGATTTATAAATTTGAGGAAAAATGAGTTTCATTTAGTGTTAATTATTTGTCATTGATCGATTTACTGCAAGTATTTACTATTATAGCGATGGATATAAGCATATCACGAATAGATTTTAAAACGTTGACAGATCAGATTTATAAATTTCAGGAAAAATGACTTTCATTTAATATTAATTATGTTATCGATCGATTTACTGCAAGTATTTACTATTCTAGCGATGAGTGTAAGCGTATCGCGAGTAGATTTTAAAACGTTGACAGATCAGATTTATAAATTTGAGGAAAAATGACTTTCATTTAATATTAATTATGTTATTGATCGATTTATTGCAAGTATTTACTATTCTAGCGATGGGTGTAAGTATCGTGAGTAGATTTTAAAATATTGATCAGATTTACAAGATTTGAGGAAAAATGAGTTTCATCTAATGTTATCGATTGATTTATTGTGTCTACTATATTAGCAATAGATATAAGAGTATCGTGAGTAGATTTTAAAATATTGATCAGATTTACAAGATTTGAGGAAAAATGATTATATGTATAGTTATGTTGTGGAATATATTGTAAATAGATTACAACATTGACAGATTAGATTGATTGGTGTTTGTTTAGAAATAAAGAAAAGAAATCTGTCTAAAATTGAAATTATAATAATAATGAAGTTAAATATATAAGTGGATAGAATTTTAATATTAGATTCGTTACTGCCTTTTAGATAAATTTAGAAAAGAAAAAGTCGAGTTTGCTTGTATTTATTGGTAGTGATGAGATTTAGCGAATATCGTGAATAGATTTGAACATTGATAAATCAGATATAAAAAACTTGATTTGTAAGTCTATTTAGAAAAAAAAATCTGCTTATTGCTGCTGATGAAACTAAATATATATTGGGAGATTCAAACATTGACTAATTTTATGAATACTTATTTAAAAAAAAATCAAATTTATCCTCTGTTAGTAAGAAGATTGAATATATTGTAAATAGATGACAGAATAAAATATTTATTAGGATATATTTTTGAATGGATTTATAAATTCGATAAGTTTAAAGTTAAAATTAAAAAAATTAATTTCAAATAGAATTAAATATTGAATATCTTCAAAACTTTATCTCATTATTAGTCTTTTAATATTTAAAGAATTAAACATTTATTATTTTAATAATGCCTAACGAATTTTTAAATTTAAAAAAAGAAAGAAAGAAAAATTATATCTAGAGTATTTAAGAAAAAAAAACAATTCTTTACACGATTCAATAATACAACAATAACATAATAATATATAAAATAAAAACTTTCACTCTCACGTACATCATAAATTCCAAAGAATATAACAATTACGATTTTCTATAAACGATCTTTACATGAAGAAAAAAAAAATATTATTGCACCGATTATAAATATAATTCCAATAAATTCTATAATAAGAAAAATATTCTTCGAAATTAATCATCGCGTCAATTTCACAAAATTGAAATTAAAAAGTCACTTTCAGAAGTAATTAATCCCCATTAATTCCACATCCACACGTTCGATCAAGTGCCTGTCGATGGCATGATCCATTAACAGCGTTTCCATGACACATAGGATACACAGGGTTTCTCTCCAACATATTCCATCGGGTGAAAATTTTCAAAAGCGAATCGCGCTCGAAACGCACAACTTTATACGAACTTCATACGTTCCGCGCCCTCGGGGATCGAAAAGGGGAGGGTTGAAAAATACGGTGGAATTATCTCGCGCCTCGATCCCCGTGAATCGAACTTTTCGAGAGGTCTCATCCATCGGAACAAAGGCGTTTCCAGGTCATCGTCGACGTTTCTCGATGATTGCGAAGTACGAAGGTGAAGTATGATGAGCGCATATATCGTTGTTACGTTGCGATCCTTCTTTGATCCATCGCGGCTCAATCCATTCATCAGCGATGCGAAACATAGGTTAGATGAAAAAGTCTCGTGTGATTTTTCTTGAGTCTATCATTTTTATCGAATGGAATTTTGTTTCAAGAATCCGAATATGTAAATTGAAATTAAACGATGACGAATATAATCTCGTTGAATTTTCTTTAAATATATCCATAATGAATATTTGAATCGATTATAATAAAATACTATAATTATTTTAATGTTGTTAAAAACAATAATGTTAAAATCATTAATATATAAATCATTAAAATAGCAAATACGTTATTAATAGCATATGAAATAAATATTATCGATTGAGATTTATGTTTTTGTACCGTTCAAATTGTAGGTTATGTTAATTAGCTTTCGTGCAATATTAATTCATTTGCATCGAATATAACAGATTTTCCATATTTTCTTTTTTTAAATTTTTATAAAGCTATTTTATTTTTCACGTGAAAAGATTTATTTTTTTCATTTTTTTCCTTTTTATCCTCAAGTTATTTCGTTCATTCTGTACATAACCAAAAACGAATAATGAAAATTCAACCAAATATACACGAAAAATATGCAATATGCAAAACATGTTAATTTGCACATATTTAAAAAAAATATATATATATTTAGTATCGTGAAATATAATATCCACCACATTCAACCAAATTTCAAGTTTCCAGCAAACGATCGTTCTTCGTTTTCCCATAAAAACGTGGATCAGATCGCATGGACGAGGATCGTCCTTTAAGACAGCCTCTTCTTTCGAAGCACCGAGTTCCACGGTGAAATATTAGCCGTGATCGGCACTCGCGAGCCAGGATAACGAACGAGGCTAGAATGGATTATCGATCGGTCCATATTTCAGCGGATGGTTAAATTGATAATGAAATCGCCGTCGGTTTACCGTGCTTCCACCTAGCGTTGGCCAATGACGATGGTCATCCGTATATCGATACCTATATCGAGTTTCCATTATGACCTTTAATCCGTGACTTCAAATCGAAAAAAATAAAAAGAAAAAAAAAATGATGAAGTTTTAATAATCGTTATTTCGATATTTTATTTAAACGATTCTCGAATGACTGAGATTTGAATAATAGGAAAATTTTGATCCGAGATATTGTCAGTTTAATGGGGATAAATATTTATTTCTTTTTTTCGTTATAGGTACAAGATGTTAATATATTACATAAAATTTTATTTTTCACGGATAAGCACAAAAGTTGTTAAAAGAACTATTTGTTGAATCATTAGGGATTAAAATTTACGTTAGATGAAATGAAAAGAAGAATGAAACCAGTCTGTCTTTTATATCGTCTCATTTTATGTTCATTTTATTTCATCTAAACTTCAATTGTTAATTTAATAAATAATCCTCAATTTTTGTATATCAACTTTTTGTATTTGTTTTTGTCTTTAGATTCGACTTCGTCCAAAGAATAAATTAATATATAAATATATTATTTTATATATTAGTTTATTAATATCTATATATTATGGAATAAATGTAAAATATTATCAAAGGTTTTATTAATATGAATAATAGATTATATATTATTATATTTTTAGATGTTAAAAAATTTATTCAGAATTAAATTTAATCTTTATTTTGACGTTTATCGAACGATTTTTGAATGATTGCAAAATTTTGAAGAGGAAACGTTGGATTTAAGTATCGTATAATTGGAAATGTATTACTAATGTATTAGTGATTTGATGAAGATGGAATTTTATTAATCACAGATTCGACGTCCTGTCAATCTTTTGGCAACGTTTGTATAAAAAATGTAGAATTGGAAATATCAATTTGATAGAGAAATTTTATTCTCTTTTTTTATGCTATATTTAATTTTCTGAAAAATATGATTGAATTTTTTATTGTATTTAATATATTTTAAATATTAATATAAAAATGATGAATTAAATTTAAGATAAATAAATTTTTTTATTAAATCTCGATGAAATAAATTATGATTTATTAGAAAAATAAAAGAAAAAAAGAAATATTTCTTATTTCATATTCAGTATTTCGAAACTTCACAAAATTTCTGATTCCATCTTAAAATTATTTTAAAATTATTCGAATCATCTTCAATTATTAAATCTTGTTCTTCCAAGTATTAAAAAATATTTCTACATCTATTCAAAACTTCTTAAAATTTCTTAATGAATTCAAACACATCTTATACACAACAAGAGAGATATTCCACATGATAAATCTTGTTTCAAGAGCATCAAGCCTGATACCCAACTGGTATTAATAATAATCGAAAAACCATGATGCTTGATGAATAACGCGATTACGGATTGACTGACACAGAAATTTGAATATCAGCGCGCATAAATTAACGTCCAGTGGCGGTTCCTCGTCCAACTGGTGAATTACTGGCAGAGATTTCGTAGATCATTCGAAACCGGGCAATCTTGTCAATGTGTAACACGTGGCGAATTAATTTTGAATGAAAAATATATCTATCCTTGTCGCTCGTTTCCTGAAATCGTAACTCGTTTGGAAACATATTGTTGCCACAACGTAATTACACAACGTTTCATATAATACGATTACTTTTATCACATTTCTCTTCTTTTTTACAGCAGAGAAACATAATTTGAAGATGTTTAATAATTTAAAAATATCGGAAATTGTGATAGATATTAGAATTGATGTATTAAAATAATTGAATATGGATATACAATTTTTATGTGAAGAAAAATAATAATTTTTCTAAAAATAAAATAAATAGTTTATAATAATTGAAAAAATTGAGATTCGTCAATTATGAAGATATTTTTGATGATATTATTTTTCTACTTTTTTGTTCTTTTCTCCTTGTGAAATTCATCAAAAAATTTTAGTAGTTTTTAAATGATGAATATTTTTGTTTTATTTTGATAAATTTCCAAAATCTTATAATTTATTTTTCAATTTAAGTGAATTAAAAATTAAATATTTCCTTACCTAATAAATAAATAAATAAATAAATTATACATAAAATAGTTGAAGATGGCATTTTAAAAACTTATTTTCTAAAAATAAATAAATACCAAGTGTAATGAAAATCTCAATCCTTCGAAATATCGTTAATTTTAATCGAATTTACTTAAATCGAACAAAGTTTAAGGCAATTTTGAAAATTTCTTTACAGAAATAAATGGAATAAAATCAAATCAATTTAATTCAAAAAAAAAATTTTGCTTGATTCACTATATAATAAGAATAATTAATCCAATCCAATATACGAATATATTTAGCAAAAGAAAATTGAATTTGTAGGAACATTGGCGTTGTTCCACTTAGGAGAGAATGATAAATTTCATCATAAAGAGGATGTGACGCTGTTGATAAGCGTTTGATACTGTTTTTAGCTATCAGCGAGTGATCAGAGGGTGATGGCTAATTGGAGATGTTGGAACTTTGATTAAACTGTCAGGTATGCTGCAAGCTTCCTTGTTTCTTCCTGACGGCATCTGATGTTACATGTGATACTTTAATCTACCGATGAATCAAACTTTGACATACTTTTCATAGATATGTTTAGTTTGAGAAATTCGTTAAACAGAAAGATAATAATGAAGTCGATGACAAACTATTGATAATAGAATATTGAATTGAAAAAGTTCTGTATACTTCTCTATCTTTCATGATAAAAGATACATAATAAAATAAAAAAAAGTATGCGTAAAATATGTGCAACATTTTTTAAATTGTTTTATACAGATACAGCAAATGATTGTCGAGATTGAATATTGGATGTGATATAGATCACGCTTGTTACGTGTATTTTTGTTGTATTGTGATAAAATTGATGAAACATTTCCAAAAAAAGTCGTCAGAGATTCATAGATGGAAATTTTTTGTTCAATTCTCATTTTTTTTAATATTCTTCTTCTTTAATCTTCTTAATAATATTCTAAACGCAAAAATTGATGTACAAAAATGATTAAAAATTATTTGTTAAATTATCGCATATAAACAAATTTTGTTAATCTGGATAATCATCTTTAAAATCAAAAACAAAGGATTTAGAAGAATTTTTTATTTATTGTATACTTACAATTTCATTGAGAATGTACATCTGTAACTACATTTGAAAAATAAAATATAAATTATAGTTATAGGAAATATATTGATAAATAAAATTCTCCTCGTACTTTAATAACAACAAAATTGATAAATAAATAATTAATGACTCAAAATAGAGTATTAATACTTAAAAGAGTATTTTCGTTTAAAACTTTTATTTATAAGTATAGAAATCTGATATTAAACAGAGCTTTAATCTTTTAATGAATTTATGAGTTTTCTAAAATTAATAAATTAATCAAGATTTCACATATATACTTTTTTATTTTATCTCATGATAATCAAATATTTTAATATCTGTCTAAAATAAATACTCTTATTTATTACCCAACATATATCTATTAAAAATGAAAGTTCATATTTAATTAAAAAAAATCATATTTCGATCAGACGAAAAAACTTTATGAAATTAATATTAATTCAAAATTCACATCAAGGAATGGACATATTCTTCTAAAACTTAAATAAACACGATGCACGAGATCTCAATCAATCTTTATACAAGCCACGATGTCGCTAGTAAAATCAGAGATGCGAGATATCGTTGGCAAATAGCCCAAACTTGTAAGATATATTTGCGTGAAAATCTTGTGTCGAGGTGTTGGCAAAACTTGGAGAGATCGATTTGTAACATAGAATTCTTTAGAACGAGTTCTAGTAATCGAAAGCTTCTATTTTCTTCATTTTCTCATAGTCAAAAATCTATACAAGATATTTCATTTCGAAATGAATATTCCTTCGATTTTCAATTGTAAATTATCATTTTTTAGAAAAAAAATCGATTTTTGTAATATAAATTTTTTTAGAATATATTCTATTTAAAAATTTATATTTTCTTCGCTAGATTTAATAATCAAAAATTTATCGTTATTATCATAATTTTCCTAAAACTGAAAATATTTCAAATATTTCATAATTTGATTGCTATTTATAAGTTTAGATTCATTTTAATATCAGTATTAATAATTATAGCGGTGTAATTTCAACCAAGAAAAAATGGAATTAAATAAGTTCAAATTATTTTAAGTCGTTCAATAAAAGTTACAAAGAATATAAATATATTATAAAGAATATTTTTTTCTTAAATATCAATGTTTAAATATATAAATTTTTGATAATAATTTATATGTGATGTAATTCAAGGATTTGCAGTTCTTTAAATACTAAAAACTAAAAACTATATTTTTATAAGCAAAATACTATTTGAATACGCTATTCCATTCAATGTCTAAAGAATTAGATATGATTTAAAACTAAAAATAGATTGACTATTTTAAAATCATTATTTGAAATATTATTTTCTTATATTTCAATAAAATGATGGTAGTATTAAAATATATAATATATTTTAAATATTCTTCATGTAAATACATACTACTTTTACCTTTATTTCCTACATCTTTTTTCATCTACTTCTATTCTTTCACAATTATTCATTTTAAGAATCTATTTTTCCACATTCTCTTTCAATCTAAATATCAGTATCATCAATATTTTATTACATAATCATTTTCGTTTCCACGAATTTCAATCAAAAATATCCAGAAATCTTTCTGAAAAGAAATAGCGAGGCTTCCACGAAGTAATTTTCAAAACAAGAAATAAACTCGGCTGGTAATATAGTGTGTCGATATCAGAGACATCCTTTCGCGACGAATTGTGTTAAAATTGATTCCTTCGAGAAAAGAGACAGCCGAATTCGTTGCCTCGTTGCCAGACAAAGAAACAGGAAAACACGTGACGTGGAATGAGAGCGACAGAGAGCGGTGATCTGATTTCGATACGATATCTATTCCATCCGGGAAAAATCGGAATTCTTCGACGTCACAGATTCTTCCTTATCGATCGCGCTTCTGTGTCGCCTAATATTTTTTCGACTCTATTCGACGCGACTTTACATAATATGCGAGTATAATTTTTTGGATTTTCGCGTTGAGATCTATTTCAATGAGAATTTGAAATTTGATTCGCGTATTGAATTGATTAATTATCCTGCAAACCATATTAAAATGTTATCTCGATTTATTAAATTATTAAATTATTATTTGTGCTTATCGTGTTAACCAGAATTATGACTGAATATTTTTTTTAAATAGTGGCGAATGAAAAAAATTTAGAATTTAGAGACACGAGAGAAATGAAAAAATAAAAATAAATGCATGATGGAATGTAAGAAATATAGTTCAAAAAAATTTTTCGGTATTGTTTTATAAAAATGCGATTATTTTATTTTTGCGAAATTTATTATTATAATTATAAATTTATTAATATAAATGACTTTTGGTTTTAAAATTTTTCTTTGTCATATTGTTTGTGATGTTTGAAGAACGAGATTATAATTAGAGATTAAAAATGGGATCAAAAATAGAATATTGATGCGCTCTTTCAGACAACATATTAAATCACGTTCATAGTAATATTGTAAATATTTTCAATATTTGGATTTGAAGATTATTTTAAAATTTTGAAATGCAGTTTACGTTGAATAATATTTATATTTTGAATATTAAATCAATATTAACAAGTATTTTTAAATGCACTGCATTTATATACTCCCGATACCACATAACGTTCTTTGACGATGTCACGTAATTCTTTTTCTCAATTAAATTTTTATTTTCGATATGTTATTTTCAATGCGCTTCATAGTTTATATCCTATCCTACTTTATTTGGTTATTTTGTATTCATAGGCGAATACAAATTTTATTTATATTTATTCGAATTCGTAGGTGATTGAGAATCGAAAGATGAGTTATGAATATACAACAGCTTTCATTTCGAGGATAAGAGATAAAATAGAGATAGAAATAAATGATACCTATTTTATACAGAGAAAAATAGATGTAGGTAGAATAAAAATTTAATACTTTGATAAAAAAGTAATTTATATACGAATATTATCAAATAAAAATTGATCGATGGAAAATATGTAATTAGAAATGAAAGAAGTAAAATGAAAATAATAAATAATAAAAAGTAATAACTAAATTATGGATATATATATACGGATATATATATTTTAATATCCAAAAATAATGTATAGAATCATATTAAAAAAAAATATATATATATAAATATATATTATAATATTTAAAGTAGAATAAAGTAAATCTTTTTCTTTTTATTTCTATAATTCCATAGAAATTTAAATTTGCATAACATTCATAATTTAATAACTTAAAATTTAGTGACGAAGAATTTCAAGTTTCTTAAATGCATCTTTTTTTTTATATTTTAAGAATAAATTATTTAAAATTAATTTTTTGAAAATTTTTACGAGATATTTACAAAATTCTATAAAATAAAAAAGTTGCAAACAATAACACTAATTATTATTTTTATTTTTAATTATTACTTTTTGTTAATGATAATTTATATGAAATAGTTAATTCATAAAATTATGTAACATCTTTAATTAATTATAAAACAAGTTGGTCAAAATTTATATTGAATACACTTTAATTAAGAAAATTTAAAAAGGAGTTAAGAAAGACGAGAAAGAAGCTTCAAAGCTCAGAAGAATCAAATAATCAATCACATTAGATAAAGGATTAAAGAAGATTTATTTAGAGTTTTATAAGATTAAAGTGGAATTAAAGAGGAATTAATTAAAGATTTCCCAAGGGACAGCTAAGAGATTCATTAAAAGATGCATCATGCATCTTATGGAACTTTATTAAAATCCTTTCCGCTTACTAAGAAATCATTTTCAAAGTTGAACTCTTATTAAAAAAACTACAATATTTTTCAAGAATTGAACTAAAATTGTTCAAAAATAATATTAGTCGATCCACTAAAATTAATACTAATTAAAAAAATTAATTATTATAATGATTATGATCACTTGGACAACGCATTGCCTTCAAAAATCACGTAAAAAGAAAGGATAGAAAAGATTGATTGCATCGTATTTGATTAGAAATTGATCGATATCAATATATTATTTTTTACATTGGTCAATTGAAAATAAATATTAATCGAATATAATTCTCATCATACATCAAACACGCATAAATAAAAAGAAAAAAGATAAAAACAAATAAATAAGACGATATAGAAAATAAATAATAATAAGAAAAGAAATATTATACCGATAATCGATAATCGGTTGACATTTTCAATCAGATGATGAAAATCTAATAGCACACAACAGCGCAGCACGATATTGACA
Source organism: Apis cerana (assembly GCF_029169275.1). Lineage (NCBI taxonomy): Eukaryota > Metazoa > Arthropoda > Insecta > Hymenoptera > Apidae > Apis > Apis cerana. The sequence continues at coordinate 1,614,456 of NC_083863.1, read as the reverse complement.
AAGCAACTGACTTCACTTTAGTTAATGGAAGAACGATTTGGAAAGCATGTCAAGCTGGATCGAGAGGTTATGCTCGAAAGATCACAATGGTTATGTTCTGTAATAATACTATGGCGACCAATGACGCGACAATAGCGCCACGTGGCTATTAGTTATATATATACGTACGTATTCTTTATGCATTCATTTCTTTAATCTATTCATTATTTCTAACTTTTTACTTTTCAAATGTTAAACTATTATATATAACTTTATACAAACAAAAAAATATTTTGTTAATTCTTAAACTGAAAATTATGTTTAAAACTAGCTAGTTTAATTAATTTTAAAATGCATATTATTAATATTAACATGCAAATTACCTTTCAAGCGAGGCTAAAAAAGAAACTGAAAAATTAAAAAATAGAGCAATCGAGCATGGCTTGAGGTTCAAACTCGCTCCAGCATCTATATCTTCTCTGAGCATATTTAATTCCTTAGTATTTAAAGATTCTCCAGACCACAAAATGGAAATCTCTCACAGAAAATCTCTACGAAAAATGCCAAAACTCGAGATTTCTTCAAACAAATTCCTCTAGCAACGAAAACTTACAGCATCGAAACTTCGTTGTGTACGCTTCATTAAAAAAAAAAAAAAAAAAAAGAAAAAAAGAAAAAAAGAAACAAGGCTTGAATTCGCTCCTAGGATACTTTTTTACACACCGGTGTAAAGATACACCACACGTGGCAGACAGGCCTTTCTCTCTTCAAACAAACAAGCGCAATGGATATATATGTACAGTGGAATTACATCTTTGCCACTAACGATCTCTTTCGACAGATACTCTGTCCTTTTTCATTTATTCAAACGACTTTTTTCTTTATTCTGTAGCAAATACTGATTCGAGTATTTCAAGTGATTTTAAAGTGAGATAAAAGTGTATATTGTCAACTGTCATGGCAGAGATAACGGTGTGAATTCAACAGGGTGAAATAATGATATGAAATGCGTGAACACTAATGGATTAAAAAATTAATTAAAATAATAATATAACATTTAATTCGAATAATAAAAAGAGCTATACATATCAATTATAAGGGTGAATGATTCAGAAGAATTCTTATTTATTATTTAATAAATAATAAATAATAAATAATAAATAATAAATAATAAATAATAAATAATAAATAATAAATAATAAATAATAAATAATAAATAAAATTAACATTTTAATTGTAAATAATAAATAACTTTTCATTTACATAAAAAATCGTTTAAATATTTCCAAAAATAATTTATTTCTCATTATTTATTTGTAAATAACATTTTATTTGGAAACGAATTTTACTTTTTATTTTTGTTTTTCATCTAAATCTAAATAATAAATAACATTTTGCTTAAAAAATGTGTTAAACGAAAACATGATTACTCTTCATATAGAAATAGGTTTTAATACTTTCACGTAAGAAGAAAACGTAGAATATTATATTTCCATAAAAGGAAGGATGGAAGAAGTCAAATTAATTTTTTGCGGAATAATGTAATTAAGAGGGGTAGGAAGATTAACTTCATTCGTGGAGAAAATTAAGAAACCTGATAGTTTAATTCTTTCAGAGAAAATGTACAGGATTTTAAACAAGGTAATTGAGAATTGTTAGTCTATATTTAATGTAACATATTCTAGGGTTAAATAATTATTATGTTTTCACAAAAACAAATATTAGACGTATTATTTTACAATACAATAAATTATTTAATTAAAAGTTTTAATATCAAATTTGAAAGATTATTACAATTTTTATTCAACACATATTTTGGAAATTATTTCAGGAACGAATTTTCTATTAAGAAGTAAATGTGATTTATTCAAATAATTTTTTAATTTATTATTTTCTCGAATATTAATCTCAAATTCTTTCATTTAATCAAATAAAAAACACAATCTTAATTAAAATATATTACTTATTAGAGAGTAAATAATTTTATTTAATTCTTATGTCAATAATCAAAATTTTACGTTATTCTGATTTTAATAATTTTCTGATGATAAAATTTTAAATTTAAAATAGTAGTAAATAAATCTTTTGAAAAAGAAAATAATAAATTTTTAATTTTATAGTAAATTAAAAAATATCTGGATATTTATATAAATCAAATTATTATTTGAAATAAATTTTGACCAAGTCTAAAATATTATTTAAAATAAGATAACATCATAAATAAAGAGTAGAATAAAAATTTTATTCGAATAATTATTTCAATCCTATTTTGTCAATTACCTTTAATTTTTTTTATTTTCCACTTCAACGATCTTTCACTTTATCATTAAGATAAATGTATTTACTAACATTCCTCTGATATTAATCGAGATAATATTTACCAGTTAATTTAGAAGTTTCCAACTTCTCGTATATCGTTACAGTTAATTAAAGGATCGTGATCCACTATTCATTATCTTCAAGCAGTCACTGTGACTACAATGTGCCACCTGTGTCAATAAACATTTATAAATACCGCGCAAGAGAAATGCCGACGTACACTGTAATGAGCACTGTTTTCTTAGCAAACAAGAAACGTTCATGGTATGCCGTGGTTCCTTTATTTTATTGAAAAATATGTCAACTGAACAAAAGAAAATGGAAATATATTCAAGTGGTTAATTAATTATGAAATTATATTTAAACGTTATCTTAATTCTAACCTTATCTTAATTATTCCTCGACAATAATATTTTTTTAGCCCAGATTGCAATGAATGCTAAATAATAATGAAAAAAAAGTTTCAATTTTTTAATTTTATTCTTTAAAAAATTTTTATTTTCTTGTTAAATTTAAAAGTTGGAATTAAATAAAAATATAAAATTCATTTTAACTTCATATTCAATTTCATTGAATAATTAATAATATGGTATTTTTAAATTGATGTTTCATTATTATTTTGATGTTAAGTAAATCTCTGAATCTTTCTAAAAAATTTATTAGAGAATTTAAATTGTTGTTTTTAAAGTTATATTAAATTACAGCACAACTCCGTGTATCTGTCAGCGAACAAACATATTCATATTACATTCGTGTAATAGAACTCTACCATAATATATTCAGAAACAATTTAACAAACATACTAACTAATGTTTAACGAATCAAATCACAGATACAATATACATTTCCAATTATATCATATAAAGAACGTTCATATAAATGGAACGATCTATTACAATAATTACAATATTATTCGTTATTATATTTTCCTAACCTATATTCTCTGTTTCTCTCTCAATTGACCCGCAAGACGAGACGACTAATTAAAAATTGAAAAAGATTCACCTCGAAAACAATTAATTGATAATATTATACCCACATTCCACACTCTAATCAAACATTTCGCAATATATCACCAATATTCGAGCTTCGAGTCAACAATCCGTATGAATATGTATCGCACAACGCACAGTGTCACGTGGTTAAAATTTCGGCCAATCAAATTGTTCCAAGTTTACAGAGCGAACCATCGATACGAATCGTTTGCTCTGTAACGTTCCTAGCTGAACTAAATATTCACCTTGAAATAAATATTTAGAAAAAAAAAAAAAAACTCCTTTGCCGTCAACGTTTAATGTAATATGCATCCAGAGGAGTGAACGAAACAACAGGGGCGTGTCGAACGTATCGTGCTCTCTGTCGTCGTTATGAGGTTTGAAATATATGGAGAGAAAATAAGTTGTTAGATTGCATAAATGCACGGAAACAGAGATATCACGAACGAAAGAAATTGTGGAAACTATAGTTATAACTGGAATCGGCCAGGTGAATTGAAACGGTCTACTTTTTGGCAACGCGTATTGCGCGGAATTAGAATTTTATCGGATAGAGATGTGGAGGATTTTTGTGGATGTGGATATGGAATCCTTGTGTGATTTCGATGTTGTTCGATTTGATGGAGCGGATACGGAAGATTTAGAGAGAGACGATAGAATATAAAAGTAAGTTAATAATTGAAGTTATTAAGTAAATTATCCATGAGTAATTTTTATTGTAAAAAAATTATTATTGACTCAAAATTAATGAGCGAATGGATTTGGATTAATTAGAATTGGAATTTTATCAAATATAGATGCGGAATATTTTTATGTTTCAGGTGAATGTTTAAATGATTCGATTTGGAAATGATTTGGAAGATTTAGAAAGAAAAAAATTGAAAATTCTATTGTAAAATATTATTAATGAATTGAGATTAATGATTAATAACGAATCTGAAATAATTAAATAATTAAAGTTTCTTAAATAATATAATATTGTATGGAATTGGAATATCATCGATGAAACAGAGATATTTTTTGATTAAATAATCTAATTAAATAATATAGTAATTGAATTTTTTAATAGATATTAAAACAACTTATGGCTCGATTTAATTTTTAAATGAATGGTTCAAAGAGGAATGATTAATAAATATTCATAAATTAAAATGCAATATTAAAATTTTATTGATACTCGAATAGAGATGTAAATGCTTTTCTGGATAAATGGACAATCAATTTAAATAATGATAACTTGATATTTTGATAAAAATAGGAGAATTCTTCAAAATATAAGAGAACAAATTAAGAAACGTAATATGTATTTAAAAAATATAATATTATATTTATATTTATAAGTTTATAAATATAAAATCTTTTTAAAATGATCTCAATGTAAAATATTATGTAGATATACGAGAAAGAAATATAATATCGAATTCTCATCTCATTACTCGAAATGAAGTCAAGGCAAAAGAATATAAGATCAAAGCTTCATAGATTAAAAATATGCTTATGAATGTATTAAATTATACAAAATTATTCTCATTCAATTCAAAATCAAAGACTTCGTTATATTTATATGATTTTATAAATTTATTTGTGTTAGTTTAAAATTAATTATTTTAATTATTTTAATATAAGAATATAAAAACAATATAACATTTCTTTTTCTCTAAAATACAATAGAAAAGGTTTCCTCGTTAACATAAACAAAACAATAATAGAATTACTATAAAGCTATAATATGCATCTACAATATGTATATAACATGATTACATGTAACATGATTAAATTAAAATGATACAATATCAACAGAAATTCAACTGAACAAAAATCATAATTAGTTATAATTAATTATAATATATTATAAAAAATAATATAATTAATTATATTAAATTATATCTAAATTATAAATACTTGCATTATATTATGGATAAAAAATATAAGATTCTTCTTAAAAAATTAACTTGATAAAAAAATTTTTCATTTATTTTTATCATTTAATTTTATATAATACAAATTTTCTATGATATATTTTTTTAATAGTTTTAATTCTGAATTTTTAATATTATTTTCATCTCAAAATTATTAAAAATAAAAAATCTAAAATTTTTAATAAATTTTCACAGATTTGCCAAATTTCAAAGAAATATATAGTAATCTACAAAAATGGATAAAATTTTAATTAATTATTTTTTCAATAACTCTGGTAATTACACATAAATAATCAAAATCAACATGAAACCTTTTTATATCACTTTAAACAATTTATTAAAAAAAAAAAGAATTCTATTCTTAGCAACAAATAATAGCGATTTAATAACAATTGTCTTTATTTTATACAAAATGAAATCCAATACATTTATGATCATTTAACAAACGTATATTTCAATGTGTCAATTAAACAAATTATTTCTTTCAAATTCAAATATTTAATTACGACAAATTTCTCTCGAATATTCTTTTAATGTTTTATTTCTTTTATTTAAACCTAATACTCCATATAATTACTTTTTATCCCAATCAAGAAAGTTCAAATTAATTTTACAGATTAAAAAAAAAAGTGAAATAAAATCTAAGATTCATTCTCTAATTCTAAGGAAGTAGAGGGCACGCAAGTAGTCAAAGTCAACGAAATGGAACATGGCGAGGAGTAGACAGCGACAAATGTCCCTATGCGTTCAAGAGCATGGTGCACGTTATACAGAAGCCTCGCTTCACCTTCCTCTCTAAGTTCGAAGGTTTCCACTTTTCCCATGGGCCAATTGCAATATTAACGCAACAGTCTCGAGGAATGGAAAGAAGGAGTTCTCTTCCTTGGAGAGGGAGTGCCATTTTAATATTGTAACCCTAAAATCGAATAAGTTGGCAACTAGGGACGGCTTCTCGCTCCCCTATATTCAGGAAAAATGATACCTTTGAGCTTGGCATGGGAAAGGAGGAAGAGGTTCGTTGAGGAAAATTGGAAAAGGAGTTTCGACAAATTGTTGTACGAATTGCGAGGATATTTTAGGTAATAGTTTTTGATTTTGTAATTATTAAAATTAATTAAACTAATAGTTTTTTTTTAATTTATTCATTCGAAATCCAGTTTGGATCAATTCAAGCCATCAAGTATCGATAATCTTCAAACGATAGATCCAAATATAAACACAGATAATTGTACAAATTGTGATTTTACGTGAAAAAAATAAGTCGAAAATATATAGAATAAAATGTTTTCGCAGGTTTTTGAATAAATCAAACTTGAAAATTTTTCAAATATACGTGAAAATGGCTAAATAATAATCAACAGAATAATATCTTAAAGATACGAATACACTAATTCTATAACAAATTGCAAACAAATTTTTTCACTTAAACATTAATTTTCAAGAAAATAAAATTTGAAATATCGTATCATTTACACGACTTAACTGTACATATTTTCCATTTCCATTTTTATTCCTCGTTTCTTATTTAATTTTTTTGCACATAAAATAACTATTTATTTAAATACATTCAAACTTGATTTACTAGGAAAAGACTTTAAATGAGGAAACTATTATTCTCAATTTACGATCAATTTTTCCTATTCTCCCCCCTCCCTCTTATGTTATGCTCCCTTTTCCCTTAAAACTGACTGATTGTCGTTAATAGGAAAAAGATTTTAAGATTTTCTAAAAGAGTTAATGAGAATGGTGGACTGTTCTCCATAAAAGGAGGATGCTGATGACAGATCCTGTGATTGCTCGGGAGCACAGATTTAATGAGGATGCTCCCTATTGCTTTCATATAAGTTATGGATATACCACGTTCTTTGTCTACGTAAATTGCTCAAGTTTCGCTTTGCATTTGCCGGAAATTGTACATCGGCAGGATAAATAGAGTTCTAAGGAAAGGAAATATTTAATTTGGAATTCTCTCTACAATAAAAATGATTCGTTACAAAGTTTATTTCACTATTATTTCGCTTTAAACGATCGTTGCTGAGTTCGAAAAGTAATCCCAGGTTCGCAAAAGGTTCAAAGGAAATGATTTAAAGATCAAATATTTCGAATAATTCAATCCCATTACTGACTTTTTTCGATTCTTCATCTCTCTAACGTGCCAATAACATCTAAAGAAAATTCCTAAAATTGGAACAATGTCCTACGAAAATTAATCTAAGTGTTTGATTGGAAAATGTCTCAAGATCACGTTCACAAAATGTTTCTAAAAAATGTACAATTTCAAGAATCCTCTAAATACTTCTCTCGAAAATGGTACTGACCTTACGCAATGTCATATATCCTTTTTGTTAAATTAATAGTTTCAAAAGATGGGAAAGCAATACATTGTCCTCATTGGTTGAAAAGAATGACAAAGATCGTATCGAGAATGGAACAGAATGATTCACAGCATTGATGTGACCTTCCAATTAAAGTGCTCAATTACAACGATGTTACGTTCATCAAAAGATGAAAGGCAAAGCAATGCGTTCTCATTCTATTTTATCGTTCCTGATATCGTATGCATTGTCTTTATCGATAGAAGATGTATCATGACAAAACGTGTATCGAGACAGAGAGAGGAATGGAATAATTTTTCAGTACTTATCTTTCATTGATTCTTTAAAGTGTCAATTATGAACGAACAGAATTCCTTCTGGAGGAATAACCTGTAAAGACATCATTGTTCTCAGTTAATAATAATAGAAGTAGAATAAAATGAGAAATAAATAAAAATTTATTTCAATTGGGATAACCCAAGGAATATAGTTGATGTATATTGAGATACACATAATATGTGTATATTGACATGAGAAAAGAAACAGATTTAAGAAAATTTGAGAAATAAATAAAAATTTATTAGAGATTCAATTTCAATTGGGATAACTGAATGAATATAGTTAGTGTATATTGAGATACATATAATATGTATACATTGACAGGAGAAAAGAAGCAGATTTAAGAAAATAAAGATTGTGTGATGATGAATTTGTGATTGAATTTATAATAACAATACATATTATATATAATATATATTATAATATATATAATATAATATATATAATAATAATAATAGAAATGGAATAAAATGAGAAATAAATAAAAATTTATTTCCAGGATCAATTTCAATTGGGATAACCCAACGAATATAGTTGGTGTATATTGAGATACACATAATATATATACATTAACAGGAGAAAAGAAGCAGATTTAAGAAAATAAAGATTGTGTGATGACGAATTTCTGATTGAATTTATAATAACAAACGATATTTTTCATTTTTCCCTCCAATATTTTTACTGTAATTTAGAGGATATTCGATGAACTATTGAAGTTTATTGTTAATTCTGCTAAAATAAGCACAAAAATTGATATACATAAGTACCAGATTTATTTAAGTTCGTGTTAGATGAAAGGAAACGATAACTTACACTTAGACGACAATGTAACGAAGAAATAGGGTCAATATCTCACTCTATAAATAAATTTTGTCTGATATTTTACACAAACTTTTTTGTTTGTTTTGGTTTGCACAATCGACCAATGGATATGCCATGATTATATTAATGACATATCGAAATTTGATACTTTTATTTATACTTTTATACTGTAATAGAATGAAATTTTTATTTTTGATTAGCCATTTTCTTTAAGAAAAATGAATAAATTATGTTTATTTTGTGGAACAATATATTTACTAAGTATTTTCCATATTTTGAAAGATAAATAAAGATTTATGTTTTATCTCGAAAATACAATAATTTAATTATATATTATGTAATTTCTTTCGTAATTTTTAGAAAATTCGTTATTCGAAGTAATGGAGAGGAGACACGATAACTATATGGTACGTTTATCTTAAGAATATATATTGCATGTTTCATGGTCATTTTGCCCTAATATTTTTAATTTTTCATTAATATTTATGGACTGATAATATATCTTGTAATGATATTTTTTTGCAAGAAGTTATTTTATCGAAAAAATTGTTGAAATTGTTAGATTTATGTTTAAAATTATTTACTTGTTCCACTTAATGTATGCAGCTTTTTTTTTATATAAATTAATCTAATGATTTATAATCTAATAGATATATTAATTTAATAGAAATTAATAATTTAAATATTTATGGAACTATGAAAGTAAAAGAAATATTTGTGAAATTTATGAAAAATATTTACAATATAAATACAAAAAATTTTGAAAACAGATTTTTCAAAAACTTTTTGAAAAAAACTTAATTCAAAAAATAAACAATATTTATTTAACTAGATCATCAAATAATATTAAAATTTGAAAAGAAATAGACAAAATAAAGGAATAGATAAATTTGACAAGAATACTAATTCTTCATATACAATTTAAATAGTTTACACCCAAAGCAAAATTTAAATTTTTTCAAATGAATTTTTATTCTTTCTAAAAATAAATTTTTTGAAAATTGGATAACAGTATAATAAAATAGACATCGAATATCCAAAAAATTTTTCATTTTTGTGAAGCTGAAGAGGAAAAAATAATCATGAATATAAAAAATACAAAATATTACATTTCAGAATTAATTTTCGAAAACAATTTTTTAACGAAAAATTATATTACGATACTTAATTAGTGAAGAATTTTACATAACAAAGAATATTATTTTTTATCTCATTAGAATCACAGTCTATTTATTGTAAATTATATAAAAGAATAAACTAAAAAAATAGACGAGAACAAAATGTTTAAATGATAAAATTCCATTCATTATCGCAATCAAGAGTAAAGACAGTTCAAAGAGAGAAAAAAAAACGGAAAAGATTTTAACGACGAAGGAATTGAAAAGTTTCGACACGGCAATACGATCCCATCCTATCGAATGAAAAACTAGTTTTGTTGCTTAATTGTTCTCGTTTTAAAGTTGTGTCGATAAAAGTTCGACGATAAAAGGGAAAGTCTGTGAACTTTTAACTTTCTTGTAATGATGTTTGCCTACGTGTAATTTAGGATGATAACCTCCTTGTTTCGAGATATTCGATATGATATGTAAAAAGGCCAAATTTGCATAATAAAATTTGCATTATCGCGTTTATTTAGTCAATTTTCGTGTCACGTATCTGTATAATACATATCGAAATGATTTTATCCAAATTTTTAACGAAATTATTTTATCTTTTATAATTTGGATTTTGTTTATTTTTGCACAGAAAAAATATTGCAGCTAATTATATTTTTTTTACTTTTTTTTACTCAACTTAATTGTTAAAAGCTTAGAATCTTAGAATATTAGAATATAAATATTTTATATTACGAAATTTAAAGTTTTAAACTAAAAACGATTCATTTGTAATATTACATTTTGTAAAGTATCGTATAATTTGAATTCAAAATTAAAATTCAATGAGTGAATTAAGAAAACTTGCAAAATAATAATTTCAATCTATTTCAAATCTAATCCAAACTTCTTTATTCAGAGTTATATTTATATATCAAAAAATATTGTTTATTAATTAATACTAAGAGAAAATAATTCAGCAATTCCCTAATTCTATGGATCATTACAGTCTATCTATTCGAAAACAATTTGTCAATTTGTATTATCTTTGAAAAATTTAATCCAATAATTAATTGCCCTTGTGTTTCGAATTAATTAAAAAAATCACCAAACTAATTATTTTCGCCAATAATATACTAATTATACGTTTCATCTTAACGCCATAATTAACGTATCAATTATCCCACTTTTCATAAGTAAGCATATTATTTTCCTCCGAAACATATCCAAAAATGTTCTTCCTATTAATTCTTGATAAAAATTCCGTTTACTGACTTTACACTTTACCTTTAACTTGTACCTTATTAACCAATAACAAAAATTCGAGACGAAACAACGTTTATACGAAGCTAATTTATTGAATAAATATACCCACCGATTACAAATTAAACGTAGATCAACACTGAATCACGTTAATTCGTCGTATTCTGTACTATTCACGCATTCATTCCCCCCCACTCTCGTCTATTTTCGCCAAGCGCGAGTTATTAGCGGGGTCGCGCACCAAAGTCGACGATGCTCTGTCGCACTTGTTGTCTGGATGTAATAATAGTTCCCCTAACGATAATATTTGCCGGAACAAACAAGTGTACACGGAGCAAGCGCGCGTCTTTAACCTAGCGAGAACCCTCCATGAACGAAATATTAGAGTGGTCAGTAAATTCTCCCTGGGACTGTGTAAATCCAACCTCTCGTATTTTAAGCCACTGTTGGAAACACTCGACGGAGTTTTGGAGTCAACGAGTGTCTTTTTCAGAGGGAGGGAATTTTTTCTTTTTCCCCTTTTTTTTTCTTCTCTTTTCTAAATAATGTAGGTTATAGTTAGAAACGTGTTTGGGTTTCTTGCGCGGAGTTAAGCTTAGGAAAGGAAATAGGCGTGTTTTGCTGTTCGTTTGTTAATTCACGAGGCTTGGAAGAGTTTTTTTTAATATTATTCTTTGGAATTATTTATTATTCGAAATGAATATTATGGAAAATGAATAAATGTATTTGAGATTGAATGGTTTGTTTAACACTTATTATTATTATTGTATATTTTATTCTTATTTTATTATATTTATTATTTATTATATTATATCTTATTTTATTTTTAAGTTATTTCCTCAAATAATCAATTCATTAGTTCAAATTTTAATTGACCAAAGGAGGAACGTAATCTCAATTGAAATTATCATCAATTATTTTTCAATTATTATTATTGAAATAGATATCGTCTCTTTGCAATTAAATCGAGAAAAATAAATTTTCGAAATAGATTTGTCGAAATGAATATTTTTATTTCTTCTAATTTTTCTTTGGGAAAGAAATAATATTCCAGGTATATATTTAAATACCAATTCATGTAAATATATTTCATTGAAATATATCTACATAAAATCTGAAGTATTTCCAACATCGAATTATTTCGAATAAATACTTTTCAAATTTAATAGTATGATATAATCTATCGAAGCTATATTACATGTTGTATACAATACAAGATGCAAAAAATCTCAATTTATATCGAGGTAAACATACGATTTTTAATATTTATTTTGAAATATGTATTTACTATTCTCGATGCATTGCTTTCTGGTGTAAACAGATAAATAAAATTTTTTCGTGATTTAAGCATTTGCTTATGAAAATATTTCCATTTTTATTATTTATTCTTTTTGGAATGGAAATTAATATGAGTTTTCAAATTTTTATGAGAAAGGCTCCAAAAATTTTTTAAAATAAGAGTTTTTTGTATTTTTAGATAATTTTGCATCTTGATTTAATATCAAATAATATTAATAAGATAGAATATTTCGCTGAAGATAATTTAAAAAATATTATGTTCTTAAATATTATAACACGTAATATACTGTATTATAAGGAATCATAGCGTAAAATTTTAAAGGCGGAAATCATTAAGAGTAACGTCGATTTAGTGCAAATGAATTCTTCAGCAAATTAAATTAGTTAAGGAAATTAGTTTGAGTATTAGATCGAGATATTTTAATCGTCATTAATTATTTATTGTAATAAAGTGCTGTAGATGAATTAATATGTATGAATAATAATGTTAATACTTTTAAATTAGTTTAATGTTAAATCGAACTGTTTGACTCATAATTGAACAATTATTATTTTTATCTTAAATTATTAATGTAGATGAATAAATCTAACATTATTAATACCTTTGAATTAAATTAGCAAATCAGCTTGATGTCAAATTGAGATATTTTAATCATAATTGATTCTTTAATATTTTTATCTATAAGTGTTCTAATGGATTAATTGTATATCTAATAATAAAATAGATAATTAAAATACAATTTTGGTTAAGTGATAGTATGCTATAGAAGTTGCTATATAGAAGTTAGAACTTTGTTATTAAACTCTAATGTAACTAAAATTTGAGGAAACTTAGAGGTAAACGAGATATCTTCCATACAAAGTATACACACTCCTATCACTATGCATCATAATAATTTACTCCAAGTTGAATAATAAAATGTTAACAATTAAGAAGAAGATCAAATTGGCCAACGCAAAATAAGATTATTGGCAAATTATATAATTATATTTTATAAATTACTAATTTATAAATTTCTTCGTTTGCAGTTTTAATTCTTTTTGCAAAAAGTTTATATATTAATATTAATTCTTTTTTAGGTAAAACCAATGATATTGTTAACAAAGGTGAAACAAAATATGTTGTGTAAACATTGCAACAGATTCCGACAAAAGTTTCAAACTAGATACAGTTAATGTCATAATGTGAATTCTGTTTGCACATTGTGGTATTAATAGTAAATTCTCGAAATGTGCTTTCTCAGAAAGAGAAAAGGTAAAATGAAATTTGATATTCTCTGTTCATTGTGATATTGTGAAAATAGCTTTTTTTATTTTGTCAAAATAAAATATATTCGATAACAAAGCTATAAAGAAACTACAATAAAATTGCAAGAATAGAATACTGAGAGAATGCAAAAAAATATTGTGATGTAATAAATTCACAAAAAGCGAGAATGAAAACTACGTGAAACGATGAAAAATAAGAAAATAGAAAAGAATTATAAATTAACAATCTAAAATTGTAATAAAATTACAAGAATAAAAGAAGAAAATTTCAACATCTTTTTCAAAATATATATTATTTTAATATTAAAATTTTGCGTGTATTACGTGTGTTATATTTCGAATAAAATTCTAGAAATATATAAATAAATGTAAACAATCATGCAAAATCATAACATGAAATAAAGAAAAATATTTACTAATTGAACGTAATATACCAAAAGTATATCCATAAAATTTTAATATGTTGATAAGATCGATTTTTCAATCGAATATAAATAATATAAATAACATAATAATAATGAGATATAAATACAATAAAAAAGTTGAATTGTTTATATTAATAAATAGGTTTTAATCAAAATTTTTACATAAATTTTATATTATAATTTTATGTCTCGACTCTTCAAAAATCGTCCATAATATACGAATATTAAATAACGCAATATCGAATATTAATTTCGTATTAACCTTTAAATTATTCTTTTAGATAATTCTTTTAATTAATTCAACGGATTGACCATTGATTTATCGTGTGCTAATCACAAAAAGTTAATTAACTAAAAACTATTTGATTAATCAAAGTTAATTAACACTTTAATTAACACTGGTATATATTTTTACATTGATAAAACTTGCGTTTATTAATAAAAAATATTATTATTAAATATTAATATCAAATTCAACTATATCAAAAATTGTTAACATGTTACAGAATTTAATAATTTAAGAAAAAGTTAAATTAGAATTTTATAAATTTTTATAAACTTTTGTTGTAAAATTTATTAAATTGATATTGTTATAATTTAATGTTTAATCATATATTTTGATTTATTTATTTTTAGTATTAATTTTTGAATTAATTACAAACAAAATTAACAAAAGATTCAATATAATTTTAATAGAAAAAATGATAATTTATTTATATTATTAATAAACTATTTATATTTAATCTTACTTATCATAAATGAAACAGTTTTAAATCTCTAAAATAATTAGATTCTTTTTTTTTATATTATTTTTAAAATAAATTCACAAAGTCACCTTCAATTCTTTATAATTTTTTTTTTTATATATACCTCGTATATAATATATAAGATATATTTTTATGCTTACTTTGCTTAACAGAGTTAAATAGAGCACTTAATGTCAAGGGTTAATATTATACAAAGTATGCATCGTTATTTCTGAAATCTACTTTAAGACTTAATCAACCTCTTTCATAAGGTATCCCTATAGAAAATTCAAATTCAATGATAATATATCTTTTCTATATTAATAATAATATTAATAATGTTCTAATATTATAATTGATTTATTTTACTCAAAAAAGAACACAACATAATTTTAAATTTAAAAAATTGCTTAATATAATAAATAATTATAAAAATAATTATAAAAATTACTTAATATTTTTTTCTTAAATTATAAGAAATTAATTTCTTTTTTAACACCAATATAATTTTTTAATTACATAAATTAATATAGCTTATTATTTTCTATATAAAACTAAATATTTAAAAATTATCAAAAGAACAATTCAAAAATTTAGTGACTCATAAAAATATTTGTGCATATATTACAAAGAAATTTATTTAATATAAAAACCTTGATATAAAATTAATAAAAGTTTGCATGGATTTAGAATATAATAAATTTAGAATATAATGAACATATGGAGCAATTTATTTGACAACAACAAATCTTGAAAGGA
Source organism: Apis cerana (assembly GCF_029169275.1). Taxonomy (NCBI): domain Eukaryota; kingdom Metazoa; phylum Arthropoda; class Insecta; order Hymenoptera; family Apidae; genus Apis; species Apis cerana. Next base: position 1,598,913 of record NC_083863.1, on the reverse strand, counting down.
TGAAATCAAAAAATATTTTAAAGTTTCAGCATTTTATCAGATTCTAAATACAATTTTGCCTGAGAATTTTTTTAGAACGGAATAATAGTAGAATTATTGTAAGTTTTGATCTTATTATTTTCCAATTTAAAATTTACTGTATTTTGCATCATTACAAAATTATATTTAAAAAAAATGAAACTTTGAACGTTAATTTTATCTTCTTAAAAAATAAATTGTTCTATATAATATACAAAATATACTTTATATAGTATTTTTTGTATTAGTACAATAATATCTGAAATATCAATGCACATAATTATTTAAAACGAATCAATAACATTTTCTTTTCACATCTTTATGTATGAAGATTATTCTTGAAAATATGATATTGGTTGACGAAGAATTCGATAAACATGATGGAAAGAACAACTGTAACACTATGTCTTCAGCACTGAGGAAGAAAAACATATGCTAATGTTAATACACTTCCGAAAAACTTGTATCCACTGCAGAAGAATTGTTTCAGGAAGTTGTTCATATCAGGAAGAAAAGAATAAATACAAGAAAGAAAAAGAAGAAAGAAAGTTTTTCTTTTTTTTATGAACCACCTGTGAAACTCCATATTCAGATTGAACGATAGTCCAGTTGAAAGATGAAGAAATCAGATTTATCTTAAAGAAAAAAAAGAGAATAAATGAGAAATTAAATTACTGACAAGATTATTGCTTAATTTTTGTCTACCATAAAATACTATTGGAAAATATAAAACTTTCTATATAAAATGGATTATTATTTTTGAAAATAAGAAGAAATCATACTTATTGCTATCTTCAAAGAAAATTTCAGAAATTTCAAACACTTGTCATAACTTTCCAATAACATTTTGATATCAATAATTCGTTGAGAATATATCAGCAATTTTATAAGATTTCTTCTCAACGAGATGTAAAATATCTATCTAAGCAAAGAAGAGAGCAAGAATCCTGAAAAATTTACAATATCTTAACACTCGATGTAGTGGGTCCACTTTTAAAATCAAAAGTGAAAAGCTTATGCCCTGATTGTGACTATTTTACAAAATGGTCTGTGAAGTGATATTGATGCCACATCAGCAAGTAACCACAATCATCCAAGTACTTCTTAAACACGTAATAAATCGTAACGGAATACCTCTGAAGATTCACTTCAATCAAGGACGAAACTTTGAGTCAAGAGTTTTTCAGGATTAATGAGGTTGCTCAGAATCAAGAAAACAAAGAATGACCTCGTTACAGTGCCAACCAGATAGTACAGTTATTTTCCAAACACGAAATCTTACCCTGCTCTTTGTGTACAATTAAAAATACATACGTTTGTTTATAAATTGTAAATAATTGTAAAATAAAACAAGTTATGGAGAATCAATTTTCTCAATCGAATACATACTAAATACACGTACAATTGTATAAAATATACGCGTATATATTTAATTTTAAAGTCTTACTTAATTTTGCTATCTTGATTTTCTTAATGTTATTATTCACAATAAAAACGAGATGAATGTTGTTGACGGTGTTATTGATTTTGTGAATGAATAACGTAAATGTTTTATGTAGATCAACTTCGTTTCTTGGAATAGAATTTTCTATAAAAAAAAGTATTAATTCTTATACCTAAAAATTATTAATTCAATTTGAATTTTATATTGAAAGATAAATTCTTTTATTTTTTATCTTTGATATAAAAATTGTATCAAATAATAATAGAATTTAGCTAATAGAATTTATATCTTTAACATCGTCACATGACCAAAATTTATATTACACTTTTTATTTATAAAAAAAAGATTAATACAATATCAAAATATAATATTATTAATATGAAAAAGATATATTTTTCATCGAATTAATAATCTTACTATTACGCAACAATCCATATAATTAATCAAAAATCAAAAACTGAAAAATTACCCTACCAGCACCAGCCTCTCCCAAATATCCATAACAATATATTCTACAATTTTAACTAATTAATTAATATAAAAAGTATTTAAAAAGATATTAAAATACTTCAATTGTTATTACATTATGTCATTTTTAACTATTTTTAATTATTTAATCGAATAATCGAACGAGTCCAATCTCTCCTAATTATAAATATTATAGCAAGATTCTATATTAATTTGTCACGCATCAATCATCCGAATTATAAATCAAAATTAATCTCAGGCGGAGAAGATTAATTACAAATCCAATGGCCGGCCGTGGAAAAACATGGAAAAAAGTTTTATCGCAGTTTCCTCCGTTGTAAATTACGGCCCATGGTGTTTTTAAAGAGCGGGACAACGATATATTTCATTTCCTAGTGAAAGGAAGAAAGTTGCGTAAATGTCGGCGCGGGCACAGGCGAAAAAAGGTTAACGCGGCAACTTTTGTAATTACGAGTGTCGTCGAAAAAGAAAAATCCCGCCACGAGGAAAACAACGCGGGCCAACTCGATTAAACGTTTCGCACCGTTTCCACGCTGAAAATCGTACGGTTCTCTTTCGCCTCCCTCGTGACAATTAACGGCCATCAACTTCTCTCCCCTTTCTTTTTATGGTTTAAACGTTGGAAATAACTTTCTCGATCTTTCGTTCGCTCTTGATTAATTTTTTTCAATTATGCTATACGGTTTAGAATGGAAATTTTCTGAGTGATTTTTAAGAATTGATTTCAAAATTGCGCATTAAATTTATTATTTCAAAAAAATTGTGAACAATTTTGGGATTGATTAATCTTAAAATTTGCATCGAGTTTGAGAGGAAACGTTATTTGAAGGAAATATGTGAACTAATTATTGTTTCTAATGTTAAGAGGCATATTTTGTTGAAATATTATAATAGATATAGATTTAGATAGTAATATTAATTTAAATAGTAATATAGATAAGATTTAAGGTGAAAATTTAAACAAAATGTATGAACAATGAATTTTTATAATGTATCATATATAATAGTATATAATAGTAAATATATAAATTTAGAATGAAAATTTTTGACTAATTTTAAAATGGGAAATTAGTACTTTGTTTTAGAAATAGAAGATTTATTGTATTTGTTCGAATTATATAATTTGTGGTATTACATAAAGAAAATATTTGAACAATTTGAATATCTATATGATTTATAATATTTGATTAAATTATTAAAACGCTTATAATAATCTATCAATATTAAATTTTGACAATATGATAATTCAGAATGACATAGATATTCAGATTGCATTAAAATATTAAAATCAAGATTCCAAAACTACATCATGTGCTATTATTTTCTATTGCTTTAATTCTTCTAATGAATCTTTGAATATTGTCTATTCAAAAACTAAATTTAAAAACTCGACAATTAAATAATTTAATTAAATAATTTTTCTTTAAAGATTATTATAATTTAAATTTATAAATCCCAATTAATTATATTAAATTATAATATACTAATTTTTATAAATATTTATTAAATAATATTGAAAAATCTATTTGAAGTGAATTGATACTAAGCTACAAATGTAAACCTGTAATGCTAAACCATAAATATGGTGCTTATAATAAATAAAAAAAAGGTAATATTTTTTTAAATTAATATTTTACAATTATTTTCAAACAAAATGAATAAGTAATTAAACAAAGATTATTATTATAATATGAAAAAAAAGTTAAAAAGTAATGAAATTAGAAATAATAATAATGATGACAAGAAATAATCGTAAGTATAAATAATAATAATTAAAATAAAATTGAAATTAATTAGCTTTTTAAAATTAAGATTGCATGTGTTTAAAAGAACAGTCATTTTCGTACATTTCCATTCCGTGTACGAGACTAAGTAGGTATACACGTGTATTTGTTGTCAAAGGACCTAAGTCGACAATAACACGTGAACAGGTCACGCTTTAACTGAAGAAAAAACTTAACTTCGCTATTGCAGCGAGCCTCGATACCACTTTCGAATATTCCTCGTGTAATTTACGCGTAAATTTCACACGGCACTGTCACCGATTCGACTACGTCGCGAAATACCAGTGGCTGCGTTAAGGATTCGTTGCACCGTAGTCACGTGACTACGGTTCGAAATCAATGGCAGCTGATGCGAGATCTATGCGTCGCGTAAACGCGTCACCGCAAGCGTTCGATCGATAACGTTGAACCGTTGAAAAATGGTAAAAGAAAGATGTGTACACAAAAGGAAATAAATAAATATAGACTTGCCAGTGAAGGTTAATCCAGCGTGTCGATGGATCGAACGTTGAGGACCACCACTACGACGACCACGACGACGACAACGACGGTGAAACACTGATTGATCGACTTTTGACTCGACAACGTGGCAATCGAATAAGTTCGCCAGGTTGTGGTGTCGGTGGATGGGTCGATTGGGTTAGGTCGGTCGGTCGGTCGGTGGTAAAAGAGAAGAGAGAGAGAGAGAGAGAAAGAACAGGTATAGGTTCTGGACCTGGATGATGGTACGTGGTGTAGCAGGGCCGGGGGCTGACGCGACACTGTTCACGAGCGCGTATACACGCGCGCTTCATGCGCATCCTGCTACGCGCATCCGGCCTCATCATGTGCGCTGACCGATATAGCCAATCCCGGAAGCGGGATAAAGGACGAGAGGGAAACTCGAATATCGCGAGGCCAGAGGGTAGCTTTAACGAGCGCGGAATTCGAAATATCTTGTGGGATATAACTTGTTCGTGTTAAATGGGGAATAAACGAGAACCGTTTTGAAACGATACAATTCGATAGCGATTTCACTACTGACTTTTTGTGCAATCTCCCATTCCTGTATACGAATATGTACGTATTTTATGGGTGATCGATCGCGGCGAGCTACGACCCCGTTGCGGTGCACCGATTAGATGTATTGTGCAGTCGATGTGTTATTGAAAATTGAAAAATTTGATAGGAGAAATATGAACGAAAAAAAAAGTGATCGTAATAGTATTTCGTTTTTTTATATAGATATAGATTATGGTACAAAGTGAAAATTTGTGTATTATGTAAAAATTAGTTTTTGATATAACATTTTATAATCATTTGTCGGAGGATATTTAGAATCATTACAAGAAAGAAAGAAATAATATTCAATTGATTTAAGCATAATTTTATCATAGTTACAAATTAGTGCCTACAAATACAACTGGTTATCCCTTTAAAGTTTATCGAAAAACCATAAATTAATTTTCTATAATCCATCCATTAAACAATTTATTAACTATATTATTCTTTGTTATTATTTTATTATTACTTCATATATACTCGTACAATTCTTTAATACAATTACTTAATATCATTTACTAATAAAAAATTTTTTTTTACTCTCATTAAAAAAATACATTTACAGGTTTCTATACATCATATTTTTTTCAAAATTCCAAGAATTCAAAAAATTTCGAAAAAAATTCACTTCCATACATACGAAATCTTGCTTTCAATCACGATTGAAGATAACAGAAGCAACATCTGATCTAACGTGTAATGCATAAATGGAAAAATAATGTAGATTCGTTTTTACCTGGAAAAAGATTGCCAATATATCCGTGTGTCCCAGCGCTAATTTCAGCCGAAAGGATGAGAAGGTAGGAAGGAAAGATTATGATGCCTGTGAACTTTGGCCAGTGGAATCTCGATTAAGATCAACAGAGGAGGTCGCAACAGGTGAGGTCGCACGCTTCGCAGGAACACCGTGATCCTCCTTCCAATGTGCACACAGTTCGACTCTCTGGAGCAAGATAAAACTCCGCTGCAAAGGAAAACAACACGAAGATAACGTGGTGTCGAAATTTTGTCTTTGTGCAATAACATACATATGATAAATATTTATAATTATCATTTTTTCAATTAATATACAAGACATATACAAACATTATTTTGAAAAGAGTATTTCATTAAAATATATATATAACAAACTAGATATTTCGAATAAGCAATTTTTAACTTTAATGTCATTATTACATGATAAATTGAAGTCATATTATTGCAAAATATGTATAACATATAAAAAATTCGATCTTTTTATTTAAGGAGTAAGAAATAAAAAATAGAAAATAATTATCATTAACGGTTATTACATTTCAATTAAATTAAATCAAAAATTTATTTAATGAAATTCCATTGTAATTTCTACTTGTAATTATTCATTCAAACAATATTATATAATAATAATATAACATTTCTTCATCTTACTATAACATTGTACTTTCAAATAATGTATATTTGAAAATATTAATTATATATTATTTTTATTTGATTTTTATAGATATTCACTTTTCTATTCATGTATTTCAATTTATTTGAGGGAGAAATTTCAGATCTCTTTAAGATAATATTTCTGTGTGAATTTCGTATCTTTTGAAATAATATTTTAAGTTCCACAGAGAAATGATGGAATTATTCTTTTTCTCTTTGAAGTTCCAGATTTCTTTGATACGATGCTTTACAAAAATTGCAATTTTTTTAAACAGAATTTCACAAATATTCTACCATTTCTATATGAAAGGGAGATTCGTGGGAATTTTTGATACCTTTAGAGTGAAGTATCATAAAAATTTTCCGATTTTCTTTGTGTGAGATTTTATAAAAAATTTAAATCTCTATGCAGTAAAATTTTATAAGAATTACAAATATTTTCGTTTTCAATTTTTTTTTGAATATCAGAAAATATGAATAGAGATATATAATATGCATTAGTATATGTATTAGTATATTATATTAATATATTATTATGTAATATGTATTAGTAAATTTTATATTTTTTTCGAATAATTTAAACAAAATTTTCTTTTTCTTGCTGAAATTGCTATCTTTTTTTTAAAGAACTAATTTAAAAATATAAAATAAATAATTTAATTTCTACGAAATGAAATTTTATAATTGTAAATCTTTTTCCAGAATTTTATAAAATTTAAAGATACAGAATAAATTTTCATAATTGTTTTAGACATTAAATAAAATTTTTTTTCTTTTTCTTACAAAAATCTTTCTCATTTTTTTTTCTTGAAAAAATATCTCTTTATATTAATATTAATCAATGATCTATAAAATATTTAATTTAATAAAAATTCAGATTTCTGTGGAATGAAACTTTATAAGAATTGGAAATCCTCTTAGAAAATTCGAACAGACGTACAAATTAAATTTTCACAATAAATCTCCCATTTTTCTCGGATAAAATAAAATAAAATTTCTCTAAAAAATAATACTTTTCATTAACAATCAACGAATATCCAAAATAATCTGAGAAAATTCGTATCTTTGATGTAAAACGATTTCAAAAATATATGAAAATATAAATCTTTTCTTTCAATGACACACGAGATGTCTCGGTGATTGCATACAAGATGCACAAACAGCCCGTAGGTACGAAGTTTTCAGAGTTATGAGAGAAACATTCTGGTGCTCTGGAGATTCTTTACTTTGCATTTTTGCCTAGCATAAAGTAGCCTTGACGGATTATTCCAGCGGGAAACCAAGGGGGAATATTTGTTGGCCGGTAGCGTAAAATGCAGAAACTTTCGAAACGGTAGCGAAACGTATGAAATCTCACGTTTCTTCCAATATTTTATTTTTCGAGAACAGTGGATATTTACTTTGATTGAAACAAAACTTGGTGATTTTAATATTATTGCGAATCCATTTTTCGATCGTTTCGATCGTCGATACGAGAAAAATATTTTACTTTTTTAATTGAATGATAAAAAAACTGAACGTTGATGATTTGTCAAAATATTTTTGGGAAAGAATAAGGAGGTATTATGGATCTAATTAAAATCGTATTCCAAGTATTTGTAAAGTATCATTTTAAATTATTTTTTTTTTCAACTGGAAATTCAATTTTATGGTATATGAATAGATGTATATTGTTTTTTCTTTTTTTTTCTGAAATTTAAATTACATTATTTAGACAATGTTTTTCAATTTTTTTATAATAGATAAATAAACTGCGATAATTTTCACTCGTTTTCATAATTATAAAAATAAATCGTTGATATAGAATAAAGTACACGTAATATTTTATTTTTAGATATATATATATATATATATATATATATATATATATATATATATATATATATATATATATATATATATTTTAAGATATAAATAGAAATTAAAAAGAGATATCAAAATATGTCAAATTATAGTATAGTTTTTATTTATCAAATTTCTATATAAGTAACTATATAAGTATATTGAAATAATCAAGAAAGAATTTTTTTTATACATATAAATAATTACAAAAATGTGTAATTTTTTCGAATATATAATATTTATATATTAATATCGTATATTATATTTAATTTTTATAATTTATAATATTTCTATTTTCCATTCTATTATTAACAACAATTTTATTAACATTCAATACATGTGATTTATAATAAATTATTTGTTCTTTAATCCAAAATTTAATTTTATGAAGGAAAGTATATGATATTTTATTCAGCCTTAAGCAATAATTTTGCAGCAGATGGAAAATTATTTCATTATTATTAAATTATTATAAAGGTATTTAAATTACATATTTTAAAATGATAAATTTATTATAAAAGATACATTGTTTTATGTAATTTATATTTTAGAACTGATAAATTAAAAAAATAATTTTTCTTTTCTGTTAAATTTCACTATATTATTTCAAGATTGCTAATTATTATTATTTCTATGCTTTCTTCATATGCTTTCTACATTTCCATAAATCGTATTACAATAAATTTATTCACTTTACTTCGTTCAATTATGCGCATAGTTATGTAGAACAATGACTAAAGCAATTCCAATATTCAAATCGTATTCATTGAAAATCAATAATTTTTATTGACTTCAATATGCGATGAAAATATTTTATTTCAACATTCGATGGAATTTATTATTTCTACTATTTAAATAGCAAAATAGATAGAATAAAAGTGCTTTCATTGTACCATCATCGTACTTCATCTTTCATTTAATCCAAATTTTAATTGCAACATTAAATAACATTTGCAACAATTGCAACATAACATTAAATATCAACTTTTATATATTTTTTTTTTTTAGCATCTAGAATCGAATATATTCTTCAAATATATTCATTCGTAGAATTATCAATATAATTATCCCTCTCACTTCAAATAACTGGATCCAATTTAATTCATTTTTTTAAATCATAGAAGATAATCGATTATTTATTTATCGTATCGTTAATTTGAAGAACGAAAAACGAAGTAATTTAAATAAAAATTTCGTTCCAACAAATAGAATTTTCAACAAATACAATTCTTTTATATATAATTTTTTTTTGCCTCACAATTAATTCACACGATGATGTTACTTGCAAACAAACTTCCATCGAATACAGAGGGTGTAAATGAAGACGTGCCCTCGAGAGAGCCAGTAAATGAAGGGTGAAAGGAAGAGAGAGAAAAAAAAAAAAGAACGAACGTGAAGTCGTCAGGAAAACAAGATAGACTCAAGCTTGGTTCCTTGGCAACAGGTGAGAGCTGGTTGTCGAAAAAGGCACGTAACTTTTCCCTAGGTCGACGAGCCTGAATATCGATGCTCGGATTCGTAACCGAAAACTTCCACACTGATCTTGTTCGTGACTTCGGCTGCCAACTTTTCTCGACCACGAAAGAAGAATTGTAATGTTTGAACTGAGTTCACATTTTGTGGATGTTAACTCAATTGGTATCTTGTCCACTCTTTCGAGGTAAGATAATAAGATGAATTGGCCGTTTAACGAGTATTTAATTTAGATATTTGAAAATTTGAATAATTGAACAATTTGAACGACGAAGATATTTTTTGATTTTGAATAATTTTATATTTTCAAAATATTCTTTAATTTCTTTTTCTTGTTGTTGTATTAAGATTGAAAAAAGAAGTTAATTATTAAACAATTTTTTATATTTATTTTTTTCCCGAATGAATTGTTAAAAGAAAATTTTTCAATCATTTAGAGATGTTATGAATTTTGTATTGTAAATTGTTATTTATCTATTTGTAATTTTTTAATCTATTTTTTATAACAAAAATAATTATACTGTTTCGTGAAAAAAGATTATTATAATTATTATAATTATATATAAATAAATAAAAATTTAAGTTTTGTCTAGTATAATAATAACTTAATTACTTCTTATGTATTCTTTAATTTTTAAAAAATCCATTGATGTCCAATAATTGGATTATTAATTTACAAATTCTTTGGATTTACTTTCTTTTACTGTACAAAGAAAAAAAATATAAAGTTTGATTAATAAACATATCTGATGATCTTCTCATTAAAATATGACCTTGAAGAAATTATCCTACCATTGTTACTTACACGTGATTTTTCCATAATTTTGTTTTGATATTTGTGCACTTTTACGTACTATTATTAATATTACATTTATTATTAAAAAAATCCTGGGTTGAATGGATTAATATTTCTATAGCGAGCATTGACACGAATGGTTTATTAACTTTATTCATTGTCACAATAACAAACTTATTTTCGCGTATAGAACAGCATGAACGTAAATATAATATTAAATTATTAATTCTGTCGAGATTGGAAGGAAATAATGAGATTTATTAACTTTTTCGTTTAAGATTATCAATTAATCATCATTTGTAAACCGCACATTATTAATCGTTTAAATTTTAATAATCTGTTAGATGTAATCGTTCAAAAATGTTCTATTTTATTTTTGGAATTTTTTTAAAAATGTAATAATAATAATTTAAAATTCATATTTAAATTATTAATGTAATTTCGTTTATTTAATAAATAATTGCATTAAGCAAGTAAAATTTTTTAATTTGATACTGAATTTTATTTTTAATTATATTTATAAAAATGAATGATTAAAGTTTTTGCGATATATTTCAAAAATATTTGAATTATCTTAAAAAATTTAATAATAAATCTATGAAAAAATAATCAAACAATAAATAGTAAAATAAAAGATATTGAAATTAAAATATTATTTTTAAAAATTTGTATCCAATATCTAGATATAATTTTCTTTAAAAATATTTAATTAACAGTTTACGTTATCAAAAAAAAAAAAAAGATACAAATTTTATCCACACCATCATACCGTATCACGAAAATATTAAACGGTGCACGAACCTTGTGAATTAATTCTAAAATTCTCAATTCGGAAATGTGTGTCAACTCTCATAACCTTTGAACTTTGTAATTTGCCTCCCGTCCATTAAAAGCTGTAATCACGTTTACGCAAAAAAATTAAATTTACTTTTACAAATTTTCTAGGTTAAAATCACACGAGATAGTATTAGTTTCCAAAGATGTAATATCCGCAACGCGTACAAAGTTTCTTACCTCAATTATTCCTATTTTGATTTATTAAATAATTTCAACAACTTCTTGTTCAACAATTTCACGGTTTCGAATTTATTAAAATTTTAAATAATGATTAATCAGAAGACGAAAATTTCATTCTGTTCCATCTTTTAAAGCAATTCGTCTCGTACTCCAAAAGCAGATCGTGGTATAACAAAATCCATTAAATTGCAAGGTTCGTTCGTAGAAACAATATCTTCTTACGGTAATCTATGCATCCCCTGTTGAATCGTTCCTTTTCATAATCTGATTTCATCTGATATCCTTTAACGCTATTTTTACCACTGATCTCCGCCCTCATCATTCCTGGCTCACCTTTATCCCCCGAAGAAATAAGTAATATAGCATTACGTTCTCTGCGCAGTCACCGTATGATGAAATCGATAAGTATCAAAGAATTATCCGATTCTCGACGCGTTCAAATTATTGCGATCGATTTATAGATATTTTAAAGTAGAAATTGTATCGATTTTGAAAAGTTGAAGGAAATAAGATCGATAATTTTAAAATCGAACAATTGAAATTATTTTTAAAAGAAAAATATCTACGATGACAGAAATAAAATTTAAGAACAAATTATTCCTTATTCGTATCTTCTAATTTATTTTATTTTACACTTGACTCCAATTGTAGAAAAATTTTGAAACTATGAAATGAATGAATATGATTTAAAAATAAGAAATATTAAAAAACAGTTTTCGTTAAATAATTAATGACGATTGATGATTTTAAAGTAGAAAATTTTTTTTATGTTAAAGCATGATTACACGACCTTCAATTAAATCGTTAAAATATTATGACAATTTCAATTACACGAATTAGAAGATATTCGAGTAATCTCAAGCATAATTTATCTTGTAATCTTTTACATGAATTTAAAATAATTTTAATTATCATCGATTAGATAATCTTCGACCCAATGATTTTTAAATATTTTCTATATTATAACCAAAGAAAAATAATTTAGGAAAATAAAATATCTCGTTCCATCAACATTCCAATCTTCCAAAAAGAAATCTCAATTCTAAAGTTCAAGCTAAAGTAGAACAAATCACATCCCATAAGGTCCCCTCATGAGCATGAAATCCACTCACCAGACCTCAACCACATACGTTTCAATCTCAAATCCTACAAATTACGCCATTACTGAATAAGAAAGATCTTTATGATGATTGTGTAAAAATCGTGTCGATATCTGAGAAACAAAGGGTGTAAAAATGAAAAATAATCAAAATTACATTTAGAACAATGAAGTATATAATGGAAAATGAAGTGTAAATTCGCAAACTGTTTATATTATTTCTCATTATTAATAATGATAATTAATAAACTGTCAATAAACAATATAATATCAGTTTAATAATTTAATTCAACATTTCACTAGAAATTTTTCACTTGAAAAATCAATTTCATTTTTTTGTATACATACCACGTAATTTTAAAACAAGATCACGTGCAAGCAACGAAATATAATTTACATTTTCCTTAAATTATTTAAGAAACACACCAGTAACAATCGAGATATTGAAGTGATACGATTAAAAAATTTTTACAATTTTCATCATAGAAACATTCTTTCCAACAGAACTCAAATCAATTTTCAAATTAATTCTTCCAATTTAAATGGTTAATTCTCATACCAAAAGGCCAAAAATATTCGATCTCCTTTTCCTCTCAAAATCGTGATTTTCGTTACTCCTTCTTAATGAAAATGATACGCAGAAGAGCGTGCACGAGGATGCGAGACACGGATGGCCAACATTAAAGAGCCTCTCGCAATATCGAGGAGGAGGCACGAGCGGCCAGGACTTAGAGGATACGGAGAGTGTAATGTAAACTAATTAGCAGCGAGTCTACGGCAATTAAGGCCGGTGGAGTGGCTCGCGCTGATGCTCCGCCAACAGGCCATGCCAGACAGCTACCAGCCATTGTCGAACCACGCCACTGGAATGTATCCTAGAACACACCGTGAACACGAGAAACTTGTGACCTGTTCGATCTGATGACAGCTCTTCTTTCGAAGATACAGTCGCTTCAAAAAGCTTCCCGAACATCCGAATTAAAAATTCTGGTTCGAAAAATGAAAATTTTTAAACGTAAATGTAAAATATTACAAGTTGTATACGATCAAAATTTTCATATCAATGAAAATTTGTGTAGAATATTATATATTATTATATTGTAGAATATGTATATATAGTATAATATAGAATGTTATAAATTGTATGTGAATCGTATACGTGAATATGAGAAACCTGTGACCTGTGACGATCTGATAATAGCCCTTTTTTGAAAGATACAGTTTAAAGTTTTTGAATATCTGAATTAAAAATTCTGACTTGAATAAAAATTTGTGAACGTATGTAAAATATTATAAATTATGTATGAATGATGACAATTCTTTTTTGGAAGGTACAATTGCTTCAAAAAGTTTTATATCCGAATTAAAAATCTTAATCTTAATGAAAATTTGTGTATGTGTAGAGTATTGTAAATCTTATATGAATTATATTGAAGATAATTTTGATTTATTTGATTATACTTAAATATTTCTTATTTTTTTTAGATACAACTTTGTTTAAGGATTTTTTCTTATAATAATATAAAGTTGAATATTTCTTATTGAAAAAGTTTTCTATCTATCTTGTATCATTATAGTTGTTAATTAAGAAAATGAAAAAAATTAATGAAATATCGAGCATTGATTTCATCTTGTTTAAGTGAAAATAAAATTTTACTATAAAAGTAGAAAAGAAATTGCTCCATATATAATTTATGGATAATAATTTTCTTCTAAATGTATTAGAAAAAAATGAAAGAGGAAAATATTTTATTGCCTTTAATAATCAATGTGATGGCATATATAAAATTTCGCAATATTTCCAATATTTTTCGAGAAAGATAACCTTTAATGTTTTAAATGGATATTTTTTATTAGCTTAGAAGCTCAATCTTTTCAGAAACGAAAAAAAAAAAAATGTTATAACAACTTTTTTTCTTACTTTTTTTCTTTTTTCGCAGAATCCTTTCTTCCTCGATTATACCACGATTATCATCCTATCTTGTACATAAACTTTCCTTAAAATCTTTCCTTAAAAGGACTTTTGCTTTAGATAAATTTCTTCCAGAATTTTAAAATTTAGATGTATGAAAATTTTTCTACTTTCATAAGAATCGGAAGTAGAAGATTGGCAATGATAAAAGGCGAAGACGATTTAACATAATCTATTTTTTACACAATGTAAGCCAATGGAGGATAGATGTTGGGATAAAAGATTCTGACGAAGATTGACTTTGATGCGTGTCAGATGAGATAGATAGGTGTGGTTAAGAAGTGATTTTTTTGAGTTATCAGATGAAAGATACGAGGAGTGTTCTTCATGTCGATGCAAGGTTGGGTTATGAACTGCTGGAGATTAGCTATTTGTATCAGGTTATTGATCAGGTGACCCTCGAATAACTGGTTAGCTATAATTTACGTTAAATGTCTGAAGAATCTTTATTTAAAATAATAATTATTATCGATGTGCGAAGATCTCGTATGGATCTCGAAAATATTCGATCTTTTTGAATATTTTAATTTATAACTTTTCACCTTCTTTTTGACAATTATTATATATATCATTGTAATATCTCAATTCTTTCATAATGAACATTACTTATTGATTTTTTATAAAATTTTTTAGCATCAGAGAAATTACATTTCTAATTTCTTTTTATATTTTTATCATATCGTGCAAGATATCAGAATATTTAAACACACGTCGAGTGTAATATCTATTATTAATTTTTAAATTGTAATCTAAGAAGAGATCTGAATGTTAACAGTCAGGAGTCTGCAAGTAATTTTTATTATTAAACCAAAATTTAACTTTTTATTTGATTACACAATAGTATTGTTTTTTGTTCATATAAGTGAAACAATTTTTTTAAAAAATTGATAGCCAGGAATCCAATAAAATACACATATGAAAGAAACTTATAATATAGAACTTATATAATATATATAAAATAACCAATAAAATCTGGATATTCTAATTTTATTGAAAAGATAATATAAAAATCTGAATGAACTTTATCGCGAAAAATTATCATTTGGCTATCAACAAATTACCAAAATTCTCATAAAATATTAACTACATCTACGCAACACTTCATCAACTTAAACAATCCCTTATATCGATCTAAAGTCCCATAAACCCTCACTCCTGCTCCTATCTTCCTCGCCGATCTCAATCTCAGTTCGTAACCCTAAATCGACCTGTCGTTTGCCTTCGAGAACCACCCTCGACGCAACCTGGTGTTCGCATGACGCGAAAGGGTTGCCTCTGACTTGGCCCATTACTTTCGACTCACACCTTCTCTTTACCCTTTGCTCCTTATTATTGATTAACATGTGTCATCGTCAATCCACGATCAACAGGACACGTAGAAACACACGGCGCTATTCTAAAGTTGCTAAACTAGTGATGGGTTAGAGTGCGATACAAAATTGAAATACTCTGAATTTGAGCCAAATTTTCTTAACGTATTCTATGGGTTTAAATAAGGGAAAAAATAGGAAATTAAATATGGAATTTGTTTGGATAATCTGTATTCCAATTGATACTATTGATAATACTTTTGGTTATACATTGGCGATTACAATTATGTTTTCTATAAGAATACAATTCGCATCTATTTGAAATTATCGTTTTTTTTTTCAATTTCAAAATTAAAAATTTTTTCCTAAATTAACGCTGCATCATTGCTATCTATTTTTTGGAATTATTATGACAATTATAGAGTTATCACACTGTTCGATTTTCCAAATCCCAGTTCCAATTACTTTGGATAATTGATGTTCTATTATATCTGAATCAGTTTCATCAATATTCATTTAATCCCATCCCTAATTTCGATAATCGACCTTCTATTGTATTGATCGATATTCTACTTTCGGTATACTTGATTCTATCGTTAATTTGGATAAATAATGTTCTCTATTTGAGTTCAAATTCTATCAAATCTTGCTAACAATCATATTGCTTTATATCGATGAAGAATAATATTACAAATTCAAGATTTAAGTCTATTCAAAATCATTCTTATTTTTTCGTATAAATTTCTCTTAAAGATTATCTGAATCAGATCCATTTATATCTATTCGCAACACTCATTCTCATCGTTATTTCGAATAATTTTAATAATACGAATATTGCATTTAAGCCAATTCTATCGATATATAAAACCCATTACCGATCCCATAATTTAAATAATCGACGCTCTAATGTATCTGTACTCTCAACACATTTAATCTCATTGCTAGTTTCGATAATCGATGCTCTATCGAATCCACTCGCAATGCATTTAATCCCATCTAATAATCAATGCTCTATATTCGAATCCACTCTTGACACGCTTAATCCCATCGCTATTTTGGATAATCGACATTCTAATATATTCGAATCAGTTCCAACGATATTCGAATCCATTTTCAAAACGCTAAACTCTATAACGCTCTATTCGAATTTACTCACACTTAATTCCATCGCTAATTTCCATAATTGATGCTCTAATATATTCGAATCAATATATTACGACGACATTTGACAACGATATTTGAATTCACTTTCCACATACATTAATCCCATAACTGATGCTCTATTCAAATTTACTCATATTTAATTCCATTGCTAATTTTGATAATCGACGCTCTAATATATTCGAATCCGTTTTCAATACGTTTAACTTTATAATTAACACTCTATTCGAATTCACTCATATTTAATTCCATTGCTAATTTTGATATTCGATGCTCTAATATATTCGAATCTATTTTCAATGCGTTTAACTCTATAGTTAATGCTCTATTCGAATTTACTCACACTTAATCCCATCGCTAGTTTCGCTAATCAGCTCTAATATATTCGAATCAGTTCCAATGATATTTCAATCTACTATCAATACGCTGAACTCTATAATTAACGCTCTATTCGAATTTACTCATATTTAATTCCATTGCTAATTTTGATAATCGACGCTCTAATATATTCGAATCCGTTTTCAATACGTTTAACTTTATAATTAACACTCTATTCGAATTCACTCATATTTAATTCCATTGCTAATTTTGATATTCGATGCTCTAATATATTCGAATCTATTTTCAATGCGTTTAACTCTATAGTTAATGCTCTATTCGAATTTACTCACACTTAATCCCATCGCTAGTTTCGCTAATCAGCTCTATTATATTCTCTATATATTCGAATAAGTTCCAACGACATTTGAATCCACTTTCAACACAATTAATCCTGTAACTGACGCTGTATTCGAATTTAGTCACGCTTAATCCCATCGCTAGTTTCGATAATCAGCTCTATTATATTCTCTATATATTCGAATCAGTTCCAACTACATTTGAATCCATTTTCAACACAATTAATCCTATAACTGACGCTCTATTCGAATTTACTCACACTTAATTCCATCGCTAATTTCGATAATTGACGCTCTAATATTTTCGAATCAGTTCCAACGACATTTGAATCCACTTTCAACACAATTAATCCTGTAACTGACGCTCTATTCGAATTTAGTCACGTTTAATCCCATCGCTAGTTTCGGTAATCGGCTTTAGTATATTCGAATCAGTTCCAACGACATTCGAATCCACTCTCGACACACTTGGTCCCATCACTAGTCCTACGTTGGCGATCACTTATATCGGGACAGAGTGCCCAGGGGATGTTATACGTCGTGTTATCGACGTACAAAGCGGGTCGAGCTGGCGGCAATCGGACTAACAGCGCGGGTCAGAGTTCGTGTGCCGGGGGGCGCGAGACGATAATAGGAAAACAGTAAATCGGGAAATTACGCTCATCCTCTAACGTCTGCTACACCTGGTTGATCGATCCTGGAACGCAATTATAGCGAACGGGACGCGAGCCGGACTCACGCCCCAAAATCGCCACCGAAACGCTTGTGGACTTCCTGGATGTCCTTTCCTCCCTTTCAGGTGTTCGGTTATTTGCCGCCAGGGGGTTTGGTGTTTGTTGTCTGCGAGACGTTAATTGTTTGCCAGGATAGTGAATTGTAAAGGAGTTGACGTTATGTTATTTGCGGTAAGGTGGAAAGGATGGAATTTATGGCATGACACTTTGATTGTGAAACAGAAGTGTGAAATTGTGTTAGAGGAATGTCTCGATGGAATTTTCATTGTCATTTCAGTTGTAATTTTGTAATTGAAGTTATGATTGGAACGCAGTGTGATATGTAAAGGATATCTAAACAATACTATAATAGAATTGATAATGAATTGTGAAAGAATTCAAAAGTATAATTTTATTGATAGAAAAATGTTTACTATGCAATTATTGGCTGTTATTATTGAGCTATTATAATTAGACTTCGAATGTTTTGTAAAAGTATTTAAAAAATAGTACATTGATGATGAATTATCAAGGAATTATAATTTATAATTTTTAATTGTAATTTTTAATAAAATGAAAAGAATTTAAATGAAACATTTTGAAAGTGTAATTATATTATAACTGTCGGAGGAATATTTATTGTATCATTATTGGAAAGATGACAATACATATTATGAGACAATTCTTGCTACGAAGAAAGTTGTAATTGAACTGGATGTTTATAATTTTCTATAGAATTTGAATATAACAAAACTACAGAGCGTATATGAAAAGATTCAACATATATTACAGTAGAATTATGAAACAATATTAAAAATGTTATTACAGTTAACATAAATTAATTTTTATTATGCCATTAGAGACAGATTATGAGACAATTTTGACTGTGAATAGAATTATAATTAAGCTGAGAATATTTATGATTTTAACGTACAAATATCTATTTGTTAGAACAAATTTCTCATAATTTATCCTTAATTGTTTTATTTTAATGTAGTCTACATGTCCTCTACATATCTAGTAATACTTTTCTTTCTTCTATGATCAAATCAAATTGAGTTGCTTGAATAATCAATTTATTTAGACGTCTAACCAAGAAATTTATCATTTTTACGAGAATATCAAGAAAGTTAGATTTTTTTCTTAAATTCCAATGATTAAATAATCATCAAAAAAATGAAGAAAGAAAAAAAAGAAAATAATAAAATAATTTGGAGGATTTAAAAATATCTTACCACAAATTCCATAAAAATTAATCAACGTAATGCAATGATACGAACGAATCACGAACAACGATATCTAGCGTAATCGATAGGGATGTATCTTGTGACGAGACGTATGATATTTTATTTATAATTCGAGATACGATCCCATGACACCACAGTATAATGTCATTTATATATTACCTAGATACCACCAGATCTCTCTATCTTCCTCTCTTCGTTCTTCTCTTTCTCTCTGATAACGTCTTGCATCCAACACGTGCACCCCCTTGTGAAATTGATTTATAGCTTTATATCTGAGCGAAAATTCGAAGAGCAACCTTGATGCAAGTATATTCAAATTTTAGGATCTTTCGTTCTTTGATAATATCAATTAATTTCAAATTATTCTAATTGTGTTGGAAAATATGTGAATTTATGCAACTTTTTTTATTCACCATTGTTATTATATCGTATTTATGTTCCATGTATTTCGTTATTATTTTTAAAATGATAGTAAAAATTTTACAAAAGATTTTGGATTATAAATTTGTTTATTATATAATATAGTTAAACAATATAGAAGAAGGTCGAACAATTCAATTTTTTATTTCGAAAATATTTAGGTGAACCAGATTTCCTACGAAATGTTGAGGTAAAATATTATTGAAATGCAAGTATAGGGTGTTCAATAAATCATCATTTCTCGAATAACTAATCGACAATGGAAAATCAATATAATCGACAAAAAGATCATATCGAAGTGTAAGAATTTTTGTTAAAATAATATATATTTTTATATTTTACAAATACATTTTATTTTTTATTAGAAAATATATATAAATAATTTATTTGACATATTCGCATTCACAAATTCATATTGAAATAATTTAATATATGCATATGTATATTATTAAAAAGAATTTCACATACAAAAAAAAAATAAAATTAGGGTAATAAAAATATATATTTATCACATTTTATATTAATAAATTATGCATTCATGATTTATTGCATTGCAGAAAAATAAAATGGAAAAATGTAAAAATAAAATTAAAATAATAAATTCTGCATATTTTGTATCAATCAATCATGTATTGATCGTGATTTATCGCATACTGTGTATGTGTTATCCAAAGTACACATCTTGCGACGATCTTCGTTGAAAAATATGTCTCGAATTTCCAACGTTAGAGGTGTAATGGCTATAAAATGAAGAAAAGAGACGACAAATGAAATTGGACAGAAAGACGAATTTTCGTAAGCAAAATAAATAGGTATTTTCTTATTTAGTTACTGTTAAAATTAATAGCATTACATCCATCCAGAATACGATTTAAAAATAAATTTTAATTTCGATGATTATTGAAATGAATTATAAAATTTTTATATTATTTTTATTTAATTTATTACTTTATTTTAAATATATTTAAAAAGTAAATAAATTACTGTAATAAAATTTGCATTCATTAATAAATATTTATTATTTGATTTCATTAAAGGAAAATTTTTATTTTATTTTTATTTAATAACTAATTTTAAATAATTTAATATCGTTTGAATAGTAATATATTTATAAAATATATTTCTTTATAACATTTGTTACTTTATTTAATATCTATTCGATTAATATTTGTTATTTGATTTCATTGCATATGCTATCAAAGAAACTGAAGAAAATATCAACATGTTTTTCTGTGATGGAATTTTTCTTCGAGGAATTTTTCAAAGCTACGTTTCTTTGTCTAGATTTAACCTCGATATATTTCTTTCCTTACTTTTCGATTTATAAACTTCATAATTTAGATGAAATACATAAGATGAAATCTTACTGTATGCAAAGATCTTACCTTTACTATCTGTTATATATATTTTATTTATTATTTGATATTATATTATAAATATAATAAATGAGATATATAAAGAGAATTAGAAAAATTAGAAGAAAATTAAAAGGAAAATTATGGAATATTAATGAAATTGCTGGAAGAAAAATAAATGAATAAATGAAAGTTTGTTCATTCAATTATTTATTGCAACAATATCCTTTCGCATATAAATAATTTAAGATCATAAAGAATAATAAAATCACAACGAATAATTTTCTTATACATTTTTCTTTAGTTTAAATTTTATATTTAGGTTTTTATAAAGATTTAAATTGTTATTTTATTGTCAAGAAAGAAAATTTTATTTATGTCTAATTAAAAATCAATTTTTGCTTAATATCTCTCAATTTGCATCAGTTTCAGAATTAACCTAACCTAAATCCAACATTTCCAAACAAAAACATCTACATTATTAAATTCCTCTTTTCATATTTAATACAAGATTTACGAAAATTCTCACAAATTTGCATGGATCAAATAAATCCACTTAACCTAAATCCAATATTTCCGCACAAAACATCTATTATTGAATTCCTCTCTTCACAAAATACATAAAATCACCTCATTACAAGATCCATCATTTCGTCCAAAATGAAATGAAAAACCTTTCAAAAAATCAATTGAAAAATTTTCTAAAAAATTCTCATAAATTTTGCAAGCATGGAAAAGTGAGAAAATTTCGCATATGTTCATCTAACCTAAATCCAAAATATCCGCATGAAAACATCATTGGATTCTCCTTTTCATATCCAATAAATTATCCATTACCTTACAGAAAATAAAATAGAAAAAAAAAATTCTTGAAAATTCTCACAAGTTTGCACAAATCTCGTCAAGCGTAGATCAAACAGAACCTAACCTAACGTAAACTCTTGAATTCTCCTTTTCATATCCAATAAAATATCCATTACCTTACAGAAAATGAAATGGAAAAAAAAAAATTCTCGAAAATTCTCACAAATTTGCATAAATCTCGGCAAGCATAGATCAAACAGATTCCTAACCTAATTTAAACTCAAAGTATAAAATCATTGTAGTATAAAATCTATTTTTCATATAATAATTCAATAAAAGAATAATTTCATTATTTCATAAAAAATGAAATGAAAAAAAAAAGAAATCCTCGAAAAATCTCGGCAAGCGATCAAACAGATCCCAGAACCTAACCTAACGTAAACTCAAGGTAGAAAACATCATTGGATTCTCCTTTTCATACCCAATAAAATATCCATTATCTTACAGAAAATGAAATGGAAAAAAAAAAAAAAGAAATTCTCGAAAATTCTCACAAATTTGCACAAATCTCGACAAGCGTAGATCAAACAGATCCCTAACCTAATCTAAACTCAAACTATAAAATCTATTTTTCATATAATAATTCAATAAAAGATCCATTATCTTAAAGAAAATGAAAAAAAAAGAAAAGAAAAATTCCTTTGAAAATTTTCGCAAGTTTGCGAAACGGAAGAGAGAGAATATAAGAAATCTCGGGACGAGCTCAGATCAAACAGATCTCGGCCGCAATATTCCTTAAAAACTCGGCTCGGAGAAAGGGGAAATAAATGTTTCTCGTTAGCAAATAAAGGGGCGTCGGTCGGCTCCTCGGTCGTGGAGGGGGAGGGTGGGATATTCGTCGGCCAATTTGTAAACCAAAAGTATCGATCGATCCTTCGCCGAGCTTCGAGGACTTCTCGTCTGGCTGCTTTAACCTCGCGGTTAATAAGGACTTCATTAAGTTAGCGTGATCTGGAGGGGATGGGGTTGGAGAAGGCTGCGCGAGGAGGGGAGAGACGAGTGAGATTGCACGGATTTCGCAGATTATATCGCGAAATTGGCTAACCAACGGGGGCCGGCCAGCCGGGTAATCGCGGGCAAATTTGTGGAAAACTCGGCATTACAAATTGGAAATAAGAGGGATGACGTTTTTAAGGGAACCCTCTTAAAAATTAATCCGCGGTTTATGGGGCTTGCACAGTGACGCCCACGTCTTCCCTGGCTTCTTCCTCGACGACGAACCATTTCGTGGGTATTAAATTTTGATCGAGCGATTAAATGTGAAATTAAAACTGAGGAGAGGGGAGGGGGAAGAGGATGTGACGCGTGGAGCGAACGAATTGGGACGAGTTTATGCGTGTTTCATTAATTCAATAACACTGTTTGGCTCGATGGTTTTTGGCGTGAAAATAGATAAAAGTGTTTGGATATTAATTTTGTACACGGTTTAGGCTTGGAATAGACGAAGAAATAACGAGATTTGAGTAATATAAGAAGTGAATTTTTATTGTTAATAACAGCTATTCGGACTTGTTTATGAAAATGTTATCGTAAGTGAATAATATATATTAATAATATCGATTAATAATAATTAATTATGATACGTATCGATATCACAATAAATTAAAGAAGAATACTAAACTAACAAAAATAGTAATAATTCATGCACAAAGCTTGAATTTTCTTCATTAAGTTATGATCAAAGTTTGCGTTAAAGATGCGAACTTAAATTGCTTATAACTTAAATAAACGAGCCTCGACCAACTCGTATTTTTGTACGTTCAACTTTTTGTTTCGATCTCTCACGAGTATACACATATATGTTAACGCAACAGGAAAATTATAATAACAAAACAAAAGGAAGAAAGCATAACTAAATATCGCTCGACCTCAACTTTTAATTTATCAATAATAAACTAAACGAGAGAAAACTTAACAAGCAACGAAACTACGAAACAAAATTTTCGCATCGACGCAAACAATTTCGACCAATAAACGAGCGGATCGATCCCAAAGAGGAGGCCAAAGGGGAAGTTTCGTGACTTTCCAATAATTGTGCCCTTTGTTCTTCGAATTTCCACCCTCCCTCCCCCCTTCGGCCGCCGTTTTATCGTCGTCAGGCCACCGTTTTACGTAATTCCGTCATTTCCCAACTCCGCCCGGGTGAAATATGAAGAATCACGAACTTTCAATTCCACTTGCCGCATTATCTTCCCATTGGGGGGAAGACTTTCGATCTTCAATCGAGCCACCGTTATTAACGCCACGATTGCGCGCCCCCATCCAGATTAATGGATTCTTGTTTGTCTATCGGCCCGTTCAACGTCCATCGTCTTCACGGATTCTCACGAGCCACCTCGCGTCCTCCGCCATTTTTAATTAAGATCGCGCGAATAGTGTCCACAGACATCGTGGACGCGTTTTCGTAGGGGAAAAATGGAAAAAATAGAAGGAGGAAGTAATGGTAAATCGTGAAAGTAGAGAGTAGGTCTTTTTTGAATTTAAATTTTGAAATTTTGTTGAACAAGATAGCTTATAGAAAAGTGACAAGTGTCGATAAAAATTATCTCAAACAAATAAACAATCTAAAATAACTGATTTATCGATATTACTTTTCGAAATTTTTAACAAATAATAAACTAATAAAATTATTCTCTATAATTGAAAAATAATAATTCAATATAAATATACAATAATCAATCATTGAAAAAAGTAATAACAAGGTAACGAAAAATAATATATCACGAAAGAATTCTTGTTATTCGAGATCACAGAAGAAACCATTATTCCCGATAATACGAATAATCTCTCGACTATTATTTTCGTACAATTCCGCACACGCTCAACATCCAGATGCCCTTATAAACGAATTAATTGCGGCGACAAACAATTTAATTCACTTTCCGCAACACCAACTCCATCTAATTAATTTATCTTAACATCAGAATGCAGTTGCTATAAAACGAGCTGCACGCGAGATCGCGCGCCCCCTTAAAATTACGTAAGCAACTTATCGTTATTATCATTAGAACTTTTAACGCGCCTCTCGCGGAGAAAGCACGAAGCTTCGGCGTCCCTCTGGGTCTGATCTAGAATAGATCGAGTCGATAAACGGAGCGACGAGACGGATGAATTAAATTATTAATTTTCTTTACAAAAAAATATTTAGAACATAATACTCTTGACGGATAAATCGATAATTGGATAATTTATCAACTCTGCCCTCCTTTGAATTTATTAATTTTAATACTACGATCACATATCGGATCATTTTGAATGGATCAAAAGGGAATGATTCTTATATTTAATCTGAAGCAAGGATCTCGAGGAAAATCAATTAAATCGACAAGATTGAGAATACATTGGATACATTAAGCCAAATTTATTCAAGTAGTAATATCGTAAACAAGTTAGACAGGATGATAAAGTAGTATTTAGGTATCGCAATCATCCAAGGATCAAGAAGGTTGGCAACTCATGATGGGTCACTTGAAAAGCTTATTAAACCAGGCTTACGTGTCCAGGCCAAACGGAATGATAAACTAGATGATAAATAACTAGACATGAACATTACACATCTATCTTCCAGATATTGAAACTATTGTGACGCATAGTGAATCAGTCGAACGTTGTAAGATAAAAGTAGCATTCACAAATTTATCTTTTGTAACAATTGAAACAGACTATAAAAGATTGAGAGCTCAAATTATTAAGTCTGGTTTATCCTACACAAGTGTATTTTCACTAAGTTGAGTATAATAAAAATGATATAAAATAACCTATCTTAAAGATCAAAGATTAAACCAGGTTCGTTGCCAATATTTATATATTTATTGGTCAAACCAGATAAGTTACTACAACATTCTATTAAATTAGATTTGTTGTACGTATCTGTATTTGTATATAAATAATAATATAAAGTAAAATGAACGAAAGAAATTATAGAATTAGAAATGAGCATTATTTCACACGTTTCCTTTTCAGACACACTATCTTTCCAATCTACAAACTATTGTCTATCTCGAACATCATTATTTATCGAGTTGAATTTGTCATACGTATATTTATCGGCCAAGCCAGATAGATTATATTAATTAATCACTTGGACACCAGACTATTCAGATGATCTTATTAAATCACAACCATATCAAAGTTACAAAAAGCAAAAACCAAAAAACAAATACATGTTGTAAGATAGCTTCAGCTCATTATCCAACAATGAATAATGATATCGTTGCCACACATAATAATATACAACAAAGGATGACAAAATAATCTAATCTTTAACCGTGTTTAAAAGCCTAGAGAACTCCTGATGACTGTGACACTCGAACGGCCCATTGTCATAACTCCATGTTTATCGTGTCAATATCGGACAAAATATAACGAAAGATGGTGAAACAAGAAACGGCGATGAGCATTATACCTCGCGCACACACCCTCCCTCCAGACCTCGAAAGGGACTGTACACGGCCAGGTCAGGGACTGTACGTCTGCCTCTCCAATCTGCAGGCTATTGTGACACTCCTCCAGTTCTCTGACTCCCCCTTCCCACCCCCTTTTTCTTTCTTCACCAAAACCCCCTCCTCCTCCCCCCACCACCTCCAGCTCCGCTTCTGTTCCAGCCTCTCTTCTTCGCCGCCCCTACGAGTTCTTCTTTCACCCCTTCTTCCCCTCCACCCCTGTCGAGGAAGCACGAGAGGAGCTTGCATACCGGGCCACCCTTTCCTAGAGCAGACGGACTGTCCCCTTTTCTCCACGTCCGGACGCCTCGACGCGAAAATTATTTACGTTTTCATCTTTCCTTCCCCTCCCTGTCTCTTTTCCTTCCTTCCTCCCCCTTCCCCTCCCCCTTCCTCCCCTCTCATGGGTGCGAACGGGTAATATAGTATATGGAAACAACCGAGAAAGATTTTCCTTTTCCAGGTTGGGTTTTAGGGGACTATTGGGGAGGGTGGGATAAGAGTCTCAGGATTCGGAGGTTGAATTATTCTGGGGGCGGCGATTTGTCGGTTTTGCAAGCGTGGACTTGGTTTGGAGTTTGATTTAGAAATGGGGGTAACCGGGTTAATGCGATGCGTTGCGGGAAATGGAGGAAACTCGAAGGTGGCTTCTGAGTGAATTATAGAGCTGAGATGTAGAGAGACAGAGAGAGAGAGAGAGAGAGAGAGAGAGAAAAAAGAGAGAAATGTGGCCGAGAAATGTTTTTGGGTAGTCGAGATTTTTATCTGGATCGATGCGAAAGGGTAATATAATAATTTTTGGGTTTGTAATTGTAATATTTGAAGTGAATGATTTATAATGCTTTACTATTTAAATCATATTTTAAGAAATTCGAGAATTCTGATTCGAATAAAAATTTGTGTATAATAAATTATGGAACAATTTTCTCTTTTGCTTGTTTACAATTTTTGTTCAGTTGTAATTAAAATTTAGAATGATATATTGTATAATGGATCACAAAATATTTTAAGAAATTCGGAAATTTTAATTCGAACAAAAGTTTGTGTATAATTATGGAACAATTTTCTTTTGTGTTTATTTATAATTTTTGTTCAGTTGTAATTAAAATTTAGAATGATATATGTATTGTATAATAAATCACAAAATATTTGAATAATATTTTAAGAAATTCCAAAATTTTTATTCGAACGAAAATTTATATATAATACATTATGGAGAAATTTTCTTTTATGTTTGTTTACAATTTTTGTTCAATTGTAATTAAAATTTAAAATGATATATGCATTGTATAATGGATCACAAAAAAATTTAAGAAATTCGAAAATTTTGATTCAAACGAAAGTTTGTTTATAATGAATTATGGAGCAATTTTCTTTTGTGTTTGTTTACAATTTTTGTTCAATTATAATTAAAATTTAGAGTAAATGATATGTGCAATGTATAATGCAAATATTTGAATAATATTTTAAGAAATTCGAAAATTCTGATTCGAACGAAAGTTTGAGTATAATGGGTTACATATGGATCATTTTAATGGCCATTAAAACCATTAGCGGAGGTAAATAACGAGGTATCTTACGAAATGATCTATAATAATGTTTAACAATTCATTTTTAAGAGCAAGAAAATTCTCTTTAAAAATAGGTATTGTTGATGAATAAATGATTCTATGAGTATATTTTCTATTATATTGTTACATCCACTCAGAAGAAAAGAATTGCAGGAGCATAGAAGATATAGGAAGGACTAGGCAAGGTTAAAAAGGCTTTTAGCTTCTACTTTTCCTTAAGAAGTTGGTTGTTAAAGATAAAGGTTATCACAAAAAATAAAATGGAATGTACGTTCCCAACCAGTTGGAAGTTATGTTCTATTTTCATGGCTTCTAATGGAGAAATTTCCCTTGTAAAACTACTAGTTTTTAAAAACATCGTTACTTCAATTTCTATTTTCAATTATTGGAAAAACTTTTAATATATCGTATTTTGATAAAGAATATAAAAGCATATACGAGGATTTTTTTTTACATTTCAAAAAAATCATTCGTATGCATTTAATAAGAATATTCGAAACTTCAAAAATTTTCTTTTTTCGTGTTAATCTCTCGAATCAGATCGAGATTCCACCAAGTTTTAAATTTTTATTGTATGGATTTAAAAATTACCTCCGTTTTAATAACAAAACGGAAAATACGAAATTTTAAACTTGCATCAACTTTAATTTCACCAATAAATTTTTAAATTCCCAATTGATACATTTCATCTCTATTCTAACATGACAGAAGAAAATACACAATCTCGTGGAAATTGGCACATTTCGTTCTATACTAGAAAAAAATCTGAAAGGAAAAAGATGGCGTTGAAAACCGAAATTCGGCCAATCAGATCGCCATTATAAAATCCATCGATCGCGATTCTTCGAGATGGCGCTGCTCGATAACAGCCTCAGCCTACTTGGACAAACTGGAACGGCCGAATTTTGGCATATCAATCGAGCAAAAACTTTTTCCCCCGTTTGTCTATGGCCGCGTCACGTGCGTACCAATTGCTCCATCGACAGATGATAAACGACAGAGAAATTTCCACTGCTGACGACCGTGCATCGATGGGGCCCCATTTGTCATGGAGACCTCATCTTTTTTCAACAACACAGGTTTTCCATCCGAATGGTTTGTTCCCATTCGCTGTGGCAACAGGAATTGCTCGTTGCCAAGTCACTAGATGTGTGTTTCCATCGAAAGTTATTCCACGATAAAGATCTGTATACATATGATGATTTTTAAAACGAACGATTTTTCTTTCGTTCTGTTATCGTTTTATTCCTCCTATATCTTGATCGAATTAATTGAACATTTATTGAATTCAATCGATTGCTTTTTTAAAAATTTACGATTGAAATGTTGTAGAATTATTAAACAACGAATGATATATTGTGTCGTTTAATATTTAAATGATATTATATAATAGAAATTTTAAACGTACAAAATATATACAAAATGCAAAATAAAATATATATTATTGTACAGTAATTGATAACGAGATTTCTTTCTGTTAATTAAATTTCCTTTTTTCTAACTTGGGAATTAGCTATAATTTATTATCGATCGAAATGGAATTAACACATTTTAAAATTTTCAAGCTCGATCGTTCAGGTTAGGTTATAATTTCATAACCTCAAAAAATTCTTTCATAAAAAATCTATTCAGAATTCGAATAAAATTAATGGAAGATTTTATTATTTATGTGTAAAAAATTATCAGCTTTTGTTTTGTAATTTTAAAAATTACATTGAAAATTATATTTGACTTGTATCACTTTTTTAACATATTTGAATATTGTAAAAATCACATATTGATGAAAATTCAAGTATCATTATTATATATATAAATATATAAATATATATTAATTTTGTTACTAAGTTTCATTTAAGAGTATAAACTATTGTACCAAAATATAAAATTAAGCGAAATAAATTTTTCAATTCTTACCACATCGTACTTTTAATATAAGAAAAAAAGTAATCATCCATTTCTCTCTTTAATGGACTCGCAGAACAGATTTATTCATACAATGATAATACTTAAAGCTACCACTTATGCATTCCTTTTCTTTCTGCGATAACTATGAAAACACTATTTCACTCTAAATAATGGAACTATCTTAAAAACTCTCTCGAATATACGATCATTCAGCATTACATTGTACGTACTACTATTATATCTTTGCTGGAGTTCCATATGTTCAATCCTTTCTATTCAACATACTTTCGACAATACATTCAGCCACGGATTAAACGAGGGCCACCCTTTTTAGCCCCCTTCCCCCCTTCCTTATTCAAAGCTGAAAATTTAAAACGTTGATACGGGTTCGTGCGCGAAACGAACATCCTATACCTTTGCCAAAGATATTTTATTTCGATTCCTCCTCCTTCTCTTAATGCCACCGTCGAACCGTGCACGTGCAATCATTAAGTTTCGATCATATAATAATGACAAATGTTAGACACTGGAATTATCGCGTGTCATTTGATACGAGTGCGTTGCATCAACCAGGGTTCTTGCGATAAAGCAGTAACAGTTGCTCCTCTTTCTTGCATTATTAACGTCAGAATGAGTGATAGTTTGCGAGCAATCGAAGAAACGAACGATTTATACAGATTTATTGCAGACGATTTATTATCTTATTTCTTGTACAATATATTTTTTTGCTCTATTAATATAATCTTTGAAACTTTAAATTACAAATTCTCACATATTGAGAGTATTTATTATATTTTTTTCTTAAAATTATACTCACTACTATATGAAATAGTAATTGGTGAAGTAATATTTTATTTTTTAATTTTTGAATCTTTAAAGTAAAAATTCTATATTTTTAACTAAATAGAAAAAATATTCCAATCAGATATTTAATTATGAAATGGAATTATGAACAATTCAATTATATAATTATACGCTTTTAATTATTTTAATTTTTCAAAGAGGAAAGTCGAAAAACGCGAATATCAGACTATTAAAAAGTTGGAATATTTTTTAATCCATTACAAAGAGCTAATAGTTCATTAAAAATTACTTTTATATTTATTATTTTATGATATTTTATTGATATATGTTATAACATTTTATTATTTTTATTGATCTGCACAATATTACATACTAATATTATTATATATTCCTTTTTCTTTCTTATTCTATGCACATATTCTCAGAAATGATTTATTAAAAATTATGAACTTTTATCTATGACACTTTATTACTATATCATGATTATTATACATTTATGTATTATTTTTTATTGAAATATGAATAACATTATACATTCTTTGAAAAAAATACAACAAAAATTGTAAAATATTGTAAAATAAAAATTCCAAGTATCTTTCACTTTCAAAATCAAGGTGTTTCGTAATAATAATTATCACGAATAAATGCATCATAACGATATCACGGTACAAATCAAACGTGTCTTATCATTTTTCGTTCAAAAAATTCTTACAAAATTCTTACACGACTTTTCCAAAACGATGACCATCTCGTCATTCCAAAATGACGTGCAATAGATGAAATCCCTGAATCTGGAAAAAGTTGGCCTTAAATATCGATTCGAGCTACGTTTTATTACCTTCTTTCAAGAGGGCGCTCATCAAGGAGGGGGCACAAAAGCTGGACGAAAAGTCGTCGAATCGGAATTAACTATCAAATTTTGCAGATACAGCTCCGCCCAGATGGTGTTTACTTTCCAACAAAGTTTCCATCGAACGGCCTTTCCTTTCTGCAACCCCTGCGCGAGTTTTCAATTCAACCCTCAACTATGTGGCAACTACAACCGAACTCTATTTGCCAACACTCTGATGGATGAAAGATGAACATTTTCGGTCATTTAACTATTTTTTTCCCCTTTTTCTTGCTAGATAATAACTGCAATTACAATTGTATATCGAGTTATCGTTGATTCTCTCGTTTTGCTTTATTTTATATTTATTTTTCTATCGTTTTTATTGACAATTTTTTATACAGGGTGTGTCGAATAAAAAGAGCTGTTTTCTTCAGAATTTAAGATCGATAAAGATATCGATTTCATTTGTGTTGAAAACTGGGGGAGGGAATATTAATTTTTGAATTTTGTATTCTTCGAAATGAATAATATTTATTTGAATCATTTTTGTTTGAAGAGAATTGCAACGAAATATTTTTTTCAACTGAAAAATATTAGTAGAATAATGTTATTCTACTAAATCCTTGGGATATTTATTAAGTATTTTAGAAATATTTTCTTAAGTAATTTATAATATTAAAGGATAAAAGTATATACTTTTCGTTCATTGATTATTTTTTTGAAAGAGTATTCGTACAAGAATTTTTTTAAAAACTAATAAGAAACGATAATTCTTCGATAATGTAATTGGATTTTTAAAATGACAATACTTGTAATCTAATATGAAACGATTCACGTTTCATATTATTCATGTGTTTCGTCAAAACATGTACACAAGTATTTATCTTTTTCGACTTTGTTTTAGAACCAATTAAATCGCAAATTTTTTTGGTATCGATCATTATAACAATATTTCCCAGAATTCCTTTCAAGATACCATCTTCTTTTATAAAAACCAAATAAGCTTTGATCTCGTTTCCTTCGCATAATTATATAAAAATAGATTTTCAATATTTTCCTTAATGAAATGATTATATATGAAAATTTCAGAAAAAAATACAGAAGCTTAATTCAAAACTTAAATCGCCCTTAAAAATACGATATTTAAGTAACGATAGAAATATATGAAAATCAAACGAAACAATAGATCAAAGAAGAAAAAAGAGAAAATGAATAAAAACAAAAAAAAAAAAAGATCCATCAATTTGTCTATTTTCTAAGCTCAAAAATCATATCCTACGCTAAATTCATCTAATGGTTACAAAAGAATCAATCTCACTTGAAATCGAATTCAAAAAACGAACCAATAAATCAAAGAAAAAAAAAGAAAAAAGGAATAAAAAAGGATCCATTTATCTCTTTCCTACACTAAAAACTATTTCCTCAGTTCTAATCTAAAAAAAAAAAAAAAAGAAAAACAAAACAAACAAACCGATCGAAAAAACGAAAAGGGAAAAGGAATACAAAAAATCCATTTATTTCTCTTTTTTTCTATTTCTCTGTTAAAAACTACATTATTAACTTCGTTAAATTCATTTACTCTTCGCTTGAAAATCAATCTCACACATTCACGATTTATCTAATCTTAAAAATCAATATGAAAAATCGAAATGTGAAGAAGGAATAGAATAAATCCATCCATTTCTCTATTTTATAAATGAAAATCTGTAAATGTATTAATCTTTGTTCGTTTGAAATCTTATCTCATCTATTATCTCAAATCCAAAAACAAATAAAAAACAATAACTAAGGTAAAAAAGAAATCATCCATTTTTCTTTTTCCGATGTTAAAATTGCATCAAATTTAATTTCACTTAATCAAATCGTTAAAACCCAATCCCATTTCAACTCTAATCTAAAAACGAATCAACAAATCGAAAAAATAGTAATAATAAAGAAAGAAAAAAGAGAGAGAGAGAGAGACAAAATAAAAAAAAAGAAACCATTTCCCTTTTCCCTAAACTGAAACCGCCTTAAACTAATCACTTGAACTTCAATCTCATCAGCTTCAAAATCGAAAAATGAACCAGACCAAACCAAATCAAACCAAATCAAATAAAAAGAAAAAAACAAATCCATTCCACTTTTCCCCAACGTTAAAAACCGTAATCACTTAAAAATTCAATCTCCTCGATCTTCCCCAAAATTCGAAACTCCAAATCGAGAAAAAGAATCAAAAAAAAGAGAGAGAGAGAAAGAGAAAGAAAAGACTTTGAAAAGAATCCATCCACTAAGTCTTTCCTCCTCCACGTTAAAAACTTTCGACCCACGAAATTTTTCCCTCCGATGGCCATCGCCGTTTCTTCGCGTCTAGCCACCCCCGACTCCCCCTCCCCCTAATTTCTGGCTTCCGATTTCGATGGGAACTTTCGTCCCTGAAACTTGCATTTCCCCATTCTCGGTCGTCTGGATGCTTGGAACAGGAAGAAGTCCGTCTCGGGGTCGGTTTGGATGCCGTAGCTCTGGGGCGTAATATTGATCATGGCGTGGGTGGCCTGCACTAGGGAGGGGGAGGGGGATGTCTGCGCGATCCCCCTTACTCCCCCTGCATCCAGTCGCAGCCTGCACCCCTGCTGCCTCCTCCCCTCCTCCTCCTCCTCCTCCTCGGCCTCTTCTCTCTTCGGGGGTGAAGTCGTCGGGGAGGAGGGGGTGGAAGAGGGACTAGCTGAAGCGTTACAACGGGCCCACTCGTTGCATACGCTCCTCGAATCTGTAACGGGTGGCCGTTGAATAACACGAAAGACGAAGGAATTGTTTCTGCTTGTTTGCTCGAGTTCAGAGTGGATTTTTGATGATTTTTAATAACGATTATTGAGAAAGTATTCTTGTTGCGGTAATCGTCGAATGATCGTCGAATAGGGGGATTGAAAGTTGTTGAGGAGTTGATGATTTTCGTAATTATTTAATTGGTAAAAGAAAAATAATTGTTTTCGTTTGGGATCGTTGGAATAATGGATCGAGTGAATACGCGAGATTTTTATCGATCGTTATTTGTATAAATCGTATCGAACGAATATTGATTATTGTAAAAATAACCGTTGAATAATTGAGTTGTCCTCGTTAAAAATTGGACAATAACCTATAATCGTGTATTAAAAGTAATCGAATAAGAGAAAAAGGGAAATTGTTTTTGGTCAGAGTTGGACAATCGTCGAGCAGATTTTAATCTCTGGTTAACAATCGTTGAATGTACGAATTTCAATTCGTTATTGTAATTTCACTGGTGAAAGTGATCGTTGAATTATTACTTGAACGATAGGCAAAGTTGGACGATTAATCAATCGAACCTCTTATGAAAACTACTTTCTTTAAAAAAAAACTATTTCTCTATGAAAGTGTTCCTCTTTCTCTCGCAATTCAATTACATTTTACCCTTCGTTATCTTTAATCTCTTACACTATAACTCACTTGTGACACGACGCTTCATATAATTAATACAATAAATCAAAACCTGTGGGAACGAAACATATCCTTACTTTGAAATTTATTTAAATTTTATAGTACTCAATAAATGGGATCTTCATCCCATTATTAAAGACTCCAATGTTTCTAAAGTAATTTAAAATGTTTTTTTTTCTTTCAAATACTTAAATAATAATAATAATTATTATTATTATAGAATCAAAATGGTCAATTGCCTTCAACGAATGCTATGCGTTGAAAAAAAGAACATGTTTTTCATATTTTGTTTATATAAAAACGTATCAGTATTGATTAAAATTATTATCATAATAACAATTAAATTACATTGTTTTATTTCTTTTATCAGTTAAATATAATACGAAAATAAGGATGCCTCGAATAAAAAGAAAACAATCAGTAATTAATTGAGCATGAAAATAGTGACTACTATGAAAATATATGGCAAAAATGTAACATATAAAATTTAGAGAAAAATTATCGATGACTCTAATCAAAGACCTTCCAATACAAAAACCCGATCGATTGTCCACACAGGATGATACTATCCAACGTTTAGATGAGAAGACTCGTTTTATTTTTTCTCATAAAAAACACAAGGATTGTATAGTGTGTTCCAATTAGAAGATCAAAGGAAAAAGGAAAGAAACAACGTTCTATTGTGATACTTGTGATAGGAAGCCCGGTATTCATCCAGGAGAATGTTTTAAAAAGTTTCATACTTTGAAAAATTATAAATAATTCAAATAAATTTGTTGAATATATAATATATATAATTTATTTATTTTTCTAGCATATTATACTATTATACTTCTAGCATATTCTGCACTGTTTCACACAATATTTCATTGAGACCTTCTTTTTAGATCCTTTTTGTAAATGAATAAAGGAGTTATTGCTACGTAAAAAAAAAAAAAAAAAACAATTGTAAAAGAGTGCAAGGTATCAAAATCTCGCAATATTCCTTTTAATTGTAATCGTTGAATGCAATAAGTGAAAATCTCTATAATCTTTAGAAAAATAATTCCTTAGCCAGCGTTGATTTACAATACTAATCCAATAAAAAGAATCTTACGATTAATCGTTCCGCTCGAAAAGAATCTTCTTTTTCTCGCGTCTCGCGACTCGATACAATTTCATATCGGGTTTAATGGAAAATATCGAGCGATCCAGCCGTAAATAATTTATTTTTTACGGAAGTCGTCGACTGTTCATCGCTCAACGCTCGTGTAAACGCAGTCAACAAACAGCAGTTTATGACCGTGGAACGGACGAAGCGGCCAAGTTCCGCATGCAAATAACACCGTGCGCGAAATTAATATGGATGTTAAAAGCTGTTACACGTATCGCTCGAAACGAATCGGGATAAACGAAATTACTGCAATCCCAAGCGCCGGCGCTGTTCGTCGATTCAAGGGAGAGGGGGCAGGGCGGGGAGAGGGCGAAGTAGAAAGATAAAATTTATCGCCCGGTGAAAGTGAAAAAGGACGGTTGGAACGTTCCAATTTTGCCAATTGTGCGTATACGTAGGGAAGAATTGATAAATAAGTAAAATAAGTAAGATTGATCGATACACGTTCGTTTATTTTCTGATTATTTTTGCGATACGATGAACGGTGAATCGATGGTATAATAAGAAATAATAAAAGGAGAATTTCGAAATCAGAATTATTATGAGAATCAGTTTCGAATTTAAAGTTTACATTAATGATATTTGTTATTTTAAAATTCGAGGGAATAGACGGAATATCGTATCTAAAACGTTAGAATTTTTATTGGGTGTAAGAAGTTGAAAATATATTTCTTCTGAATATTTTAAAAATTATTTTGACGATAAAAATGCAATTATCTTGGCCAATATTGATTTACAATTCGCAATAATTTATGAAGAAAAATAATTTAATTAAATGTTTCACTCGGAAAAATTTTACTATGCTGTCCAAAGGGTTAAGGCAAAATTTGTACAATTTTCGTGAATAATGTGAAATTTAGTTCAGTCTGATTAATATTAGTAACAAATAAGTAAATAGTATGAAAATTTATACTATAATTTTAATTTTAAACTAATTTTATAAATATTTACATGATATTTAAAAAGTAGTTTTTAATTTATTGATTTAACAGTGAAAAATATTAATGAATAATTTTTCAAACATATATGGAACAATTCTTTTTTATCGAAATTTTATTTCAAGAAAAAAAATGGCTCAAATTTCGAACAAATTATTGTTCGAGCAAGTACAAAATTTTTAAAAAATTACCATTTATTTCAAATACATATAATCAGAATATTTATCTTAACAAATAATCAATATAATTATAATATTTATAGTTACCAATAATTAACAATAATTTGAATAATACTCTGTTAAAAAAAAACGAAAAAATGTTGAAACTTCAATTTCATCTCCCTTAATCTATTATATCCTACAAAAACTAAAAATTTTCAAATTAAATAAACTTTCCTCTAAAACGGTATCTGCATAAAAAGAAAAAAAAAACTTTTTCTCAACTTGACCACCATAAAATTCAAACAGGCGAAATTTCCAGACAATTTTGGCGATGGGACACAAACGACGCGATAAAAATCAAAAACTTTTGTGTAGACAGTGAAAACGACGTGAATAGCGTCGTCACAGTTCACTAAGATCGTTGATAAAAAGGAAAGTATGGAACAGGTGCATCCAAGAGTAATTTTACAACGAAAATACCGTACTAAACTATATTTCCTAGTATATCTTTTTCACAGAGTAAAAATGCGTTCTATCGAACGATCGGTCAGTAGAAGTACGAGTGGAAATTTATTGCCTCTGGTAGAACTATAAATTCCACTATAAGAGTTAGTTGTTAAAAGATTAGTTGATTGCAACTGTCAGTGTGTATCTGGCATTTCTGTCGAATGTCCATTAGGAATAAGTAGTACATCAATGGCCAAAAATTTGTAATCGTTTAGGAGAATCGATGAACTTGGTTGCAAAAGTTAGGTTATGTTAATTTCTTAACCTGAAAAATATAATGCTTAAAAAATTGGGAAAGGATATTTTTTTATTTTTTAACGGAATGTTAATGAATAATTGTTTAATTTCGATAGGTTTTATATTGAGCTAAATATATAAATATGTTTTAAATTCGATGATAGTTTAGAATTTAATGTAAAAAAAAATTCTCAATCAAAATTTTCAAAAAACGTGAAAAGGATTGATTTTAAGAATTTTCGAAAAATTTATAATTTATTATACTTATACGAATTTTCATTAGATGAATTTCCCTGTAAAAAATTGTCGATTGTCAAATGAATATTACTATCTATTTTTGCAATATTAATTTTTAATTAAATAATAAAATTAAAAGATTGGATATGGCTGTAATAAGTGATTCCAAATTTTTAGCCAGTACTGTACATTGTTGCGTAGGTATAATGATAATTGTGAAAGGTGAAACTCGTAAAGATTCGAATAATTGTACTCACTTTCCCTTTTCATTTGTCTATGCATATCAGTGTTTTCCATATGATCGTGATTTCTAAATTATTATTCAAAATTATTTATATATTCTCTCCATCATGATAGAGATTAAAAAGTATTAAAAATTCATTGTAAATATTAAGTATCTCATATTTTTAAATTCCTTTATTTTCAACTTCTGAGATATTTTAATATTTTAGAAAAAAATATTTGAATAAAATATGTCTCCATTTCTTTTGACAACTATCGATATGATAAATAAGAAAAATTATATTAATAAAATAACTATCGTCCATTTTCTAAATATAAAAATTCTTTCATCATAAATTTCAAAATTTTCTATCTTATCTATATATGCAATTCGCACACATTTCTAAAAGTATTTTTATATTTATTTTATTTTATTGAAAGTACAATAATTGAAACAAAATTGAAAATACTTAAGAAATTAAAAAATGATGAGAAAATTATAAAATTGGCAAAAAGAATAAAATGAAAAATTAATTTACAAAAAATAATGCATATACTTTTAATATATTAAACAATTTATATAAGATTCATAATGGAAATCATTTTCTAATTTTTCTTAAAATATAGAAGAATTGATTTAGAAAAAGAAAAACCTGAGTTCCATTATCCAAGAAAATTTTGAATTTCCTTCTGTTTTGCTATTAGTTTGGATTAATCTATATCTGAATATAAATGACAATTTTTTATTGTATGATTAATATCAAGAATACGTTTTTAACAACAAAATATTACACTAGTTGCAAAACTAGGTATATTCTTTATGTTATGTTATATTCTTAACCTGAAAAAATATAATGCTTAAAAAATTATGAAAGCATATTTTTTTTTTATTTTTTATTATATTATAGAACCCCTATTGACCTTAACACGCGATATGCATAATAAGTTGAAATTTAATTATAATCCACTTATATCGTTTTCACGAGATTTTACCTTCGAACAAAATCCAATAAAAGTTGTAAACTATTGTTGTTAATGATATAATAATAGTCGTAATATTTCTTCGAAACTTAAGATGCTAACCAGTTTCTTTTTAATCTGTTGCGACCTCGATTTAATTTTTGCATCGATAGCAAAAACTCATGAGAGAAAAATAGTACGAAATACTTCTCCCATACGAAGATATTAATTCTAAAGACGCGAATAGTGAAATTCATTAGACGATCTTTAATTTGTGAAATATATGAGGCGCAAAAATTTTCAAGATTCTTCAAGATTTAAAAAATTTTCCTCAAAGATCAGGAATGATAAAGTTTTAAACGAGTTTCTCAAGAGAGTTTCTTGGGGAAATAAAAATTCGTAAAAAGATTCGTAAAAAGATATCTTTTATGATTTGTATTTGGTTCCACGGCAACATGAAAATTTGTTGCTATTTCCTATTTGAAGATAATTTTTGAAAATTATTTAATGTCGAAATTTGTTTTATTTCGTGGATGTCGATACAAAATATCGGTACTAAAAAATATTTGAAATATATATATATGTATTATATATATGTATCATTCGATGAGATAACGAGAGACTTTAAAAATTTAAAGAGAGACATTATATAAAATTCTCAATAAAATATAATTGTTAAGAATAAAAAATAATTTATTGTTTTAATTATAATTCATATGATATTCAAACTTATCTTTCTATGTGTGAAATTATGAATACATCAAAGTTTAAAGAGTATAAAGTTTATAGAAAAGAAATTTATTATTACTATTATTTAGTTATTCATAAAAGTGATCTTACAAGGAAATTCATTTAACTCGAAAATCTTGATTTTAATGAATATACGAAGAGAATCATACGTGCAACAATTTCTTTTTCCAGAAAAACTCTTTCGACGCATAAAATCAATATTTTATATAATATTTTAAAAGTAACAGAGCATTAAAATATGAAAATTTAAAGTTTCTTTATCTCATAAAATTAAAAAATCGAATTAAAAAAAAAAGATATTAAAATTATGAAGTAATGTATCTCTTATTATTTCATTAATAAAATTGCTCCATATATAAGTGCTTACTCTTTAGGTAATCGTAAAATTTCATACAAAACAAAAATTACAAAAATTATTGTTTGTTTTTATAATACATAAACTTGTTAGATGAACTCGTAAGATGTAAAGATTTTTACGACTGACTGGTATACATATACAGGATATACAGCAGAATAATCTTTGAGTTACTAAAAAATTGAATTTTAAATTTTTCTTAGAATATAGAAAAATATATACAATATCATTTACTTTTTACTTTATTTTAAAAATAAGCATTTCAAATATTATTATTAAAACAATCGTAATTTCAAAACAAAATTTAAATTAATTTGATGCATCATATACTTTCATATTCCAAGAAAAATTTTATTTAAAATCTTACAACAATTTCCTTTTGTATTCAAAATTGAAAGGATTATTTTACTGTACTTTACTAATAACCTGTAAAATTAAAATTTCAATAAAAGAATTTCAAATTCAACGAAAGAGCACAAAATAAACAAGAAATATATTCAATCCTTCAGGAAAAAAAAAACAAAATTCACTTTTGCCTGTATGATTAAAATTTTATTTAAAGAAAAAGAGTATAAAATAAAGGAAAAAATCAGTTTCCAGACTTGCAACAAAAAGAAAGCACGACAAAATTTTAATCCTTCTCCCGACTGCAGTCACAAAAAAGAAAATTCATTTTCCCTACAAAATGAGATTTTATTAATTTTATAAAATTTAAAAAAATTTATTAATTCTATTATTATAAAATTTTACTCAAAAAGAAGCATAATATAAACAACAAAATTTCAATTATTCTCTTCCACTTCGCTTTCGCTATAAATACTATACGATTCAAAATTTTATTTAAAAAAAAATCCACAAAAGGTAAACAACAAAATTTCGATCATTCTTTAAACGGAGAAAAATTTATCAAAATAAAAAAAGAACACCACCAAGCAAAATTCCAAGCATCCTCTTCCACAAACAAGTAAAAAAAAAAGAGAAAAAGAAAAAGAAAAGAATCAAAGAATAAAATTCACTTTCGCAACCATCCCGATAGTCATGAACGTCGTCATACCCGCGTATATACCCCCCCCTCTCTCTCTCTCTCTCGTTTCCTCTTTCCCGCGTTCCTCATTCACATCTCCACCCCAGTGTCTCGACAGCGACCCCCTATGTCTCGTATCTCCGTCCCAACCCCGTCGATACGACGATACCGAGGCATCGCGAATTCGTCCGAGGCCTGACCCTTTAAGCCAGACAGGGCTTTTCTATGGCCTCCACCTGCAAAAGCTGTATTGTAGTACACCCCCTCCATTCCCTCGGCCGCCACCCTTCGCAAAAGAGTTTTTTGCTCCCGCACACCGACACACGGCCACGCCGCGATTATTCCTCTCAATACGCGGGTGCACGCGCAGACACGAGCGCGGAGGAGAGAAGCAGACACGCGTGTGTACACACGGGCCGCGATATCCCCATATCGTTCCCGCTCGGGCACAGAAATCCACCCCCAAGAGCGGGAGAGACAGGGAGGAGGGGGGGAAGGGAGAGTGCTTTCGAAGCTCGCGCCTCTCGGCCAGACTGTCATTTCGATCCCGAAAGAGAGTCAGCGGTTCTCAGCGAGTTGTGCGGGGGTTGGAAAAGAAGGATGTGATGAGAGGAGAGGAGAGAGAGAGAGAAAGAGAGAGAGAAAAAGAAAAATGGAAAGATCGTGAAACGGTGAAATGATCGATTATGCGGATTTCGGCTGTTCGGTGATCGATTCGAATTAGGTAGCTATTCGATGACACTGAAAGAAACTCAGTGGTTCTCAAAGGGGAATTTTATAGAGATTGGAAAAGGAGGATGTGGGGGAAGAGGAGATAAGTAAAATATCGATTATGTGAATTTCGATCGTTCAGTGATTGGTTTTAACATGGATGGTTCAGTGTCATTCGATGACACTGAAAGAAATTCAGTGGTTCTCAGTGATCAGAAGGGAATTTTTTAGAGATTGGAAAAGAAGGATGTGGGGGAAAGAGGAGATTGCAGTAAAGTATCGATTATGTGAATTTCAATTGTTCGGTGATTGGTTTTAATATAAATGATTGTCATTCGGTGTCACTGAAACTCAATGGTTCTCAGTAACCAGAGAAGAATTTTGCAAAAAAGAAAGGAAATGAGGAGGGAAAGAAAGATTGAGTAAAATATCGATTATGTAAATTTTGATTGACTGATTTTAATATAAATGATTGTCATTTGATAACACTGAAAGAAACTCAGTGGTTCTCAACAACGAGAGGTGAATTTTTAAAGATTGGAAGGAAAGAGAAGATTGCAATAAAATATCAATTTTAATATAGATGATTATCGTTTGATGATACTGAAATAAACTCAGTGGTTCTCAACGATGAATTCACGTAAGAATTAAAAAAAAATCGAAGTTAAATGTTTATAGATTTTAGAAAAGTAAAACATTTGTGAATTTCGGTTCCAGTGATTTAAATAACATAGATGACTGTCATTTGATCACTATGTTGAAGGATTTGGAAAAAAAGATGGAGAAAAGAGAGAAAAGAAAAATCAATCAATATTTATATGACTTTGGGTATTGCATTCTTGTAGAAATTATGGACAATATTTAAATTATATTATTGTTTTGTAATGATTGAAAAAATTCGATTCTAAATTGTAAATTTAGTATGCGAAAGATAATTTTCTTAAAATTAATTTTTAGAAAGTTTTTTTATAATTTTTTTATAGAAGAAAATTTGAAGTTTTAAATTTTTGCTTGTAAATTTGATAATAATATGTAAGTATATATAATTTTCTAAATTTTTTTAATATGATAACAGTATAATTCTATTATCATTGAATTAAAAATCTTCAAATTTTAGATATATTTATAAAGAATTCTTTCAGTTTTTATAATTTCAGTTATTGCATGACATATTGTAATATTTAAGATATAACTATGAAAGAGTTAATTATACAAGAATATATTGTCATAGACGCAATTCTCTTTTTACTTAGCATAATGAAAGCATTTAATATAGCAGGAAATATTACATTTGATCAGATCAAATTCATTCAAAAATATTAAATACTAAATATGAAATAATATGAAATTATATATTTAAATTTAATTAATTAATAAATGAATTTTATGATGAACAGTGTTCAAATCTTTTCTTTTACTGCATTCAATAATTTAAAATAATTTTCACATAATTCTTTGCATTTTTGCCAACGATTAACTAATTCCATTATTTCAACAAATTCAAACTTCAAAGTTAATCAACATTAAAAAGTGAAATCAATATTGAAATTAATTATTATATTTAAATTTTTATTAAAAAAAACTATAAAATTAATTATTTTTCTTTAATTCACATTCGTTTATAAATCATATTTAAAAATATATAATTTTTCTATAACACTTGCATATACTTCACACTCTCAATTTCACATTCATGTATATTCACATTTTCATTCAATTCAATCATTACGCGTGATTAAATTTTGAATTATATTTCCTGAAAAATATGTCCATATACTTTTGAGAGCTAGTGTACACACGAGAGATGGAAAATGAATGTGCGGGTGAGTGCAAGGATGAAACAGGGGGTGAGAAAGTGAAGGAGTAAGAAAATGAATGTAGACGCTCTCTCTCTCTCTCTCTCACTCGCGTGCGCGCAAGTGTGCAGACGTGCGAGCGAGAGAACGAATGTGTGCATAAGTGAATGAGAAAGCGGACGTGTATGAAGGTGGTTGAGAGAACACGCATCGGAAGTAATAACTCGGTGATTAATGTCTGCCTCCTGATTTCGTGGAATCAGAGATGCGATATCGTAATTTCGTGTGAAAGCTGTGATAACGAAAATGCAGCGTGGCCAATGTGTACACTGGTTTTTTGCTCAATTAAGTACCATTTTTAGGCTAAAGTTTTTAAACTTAACATAGATTCGAGATTGAAATTTGTTTTTGTATATTTATTATAAATATTACGTATTATTTGACGATCGATTTTTTAAAAGTTATAATTATAAATCTGTAAATTGTCAGCTTTTTGGTAT
This sequence comes from Apis cerana, assembly GCF_029169275.1. Taxonomy (NCBI): domain Eukaryota; kingdom Metazoa; phylum Arthropoda; class Insecta; order Hymenoptera; family Apidae; genus Apis; species Apis cerana. Next base: position 1,554,238 of record NC_083863.1, on the reverse strand, counting down.
CAGTAGAGATCGAAATTTAAAATTTTATATAAAGAATTTCGAAAATCATTGAAATTTTTAAAATAATGATATTTTATTACCAATTTTATTTATTTGGTATCGAAATCGAGATTTATTAAAATTTTAAATCGAAAATCGATAGGATTCATAATGATATATCTAAATTTTAATATATGAAAATTTGAAATTTTGAATTATTAGAATTCTCAAAATAACGATATGCATAAATTGGTAATTTTATTTATTTGGTAGAAATCGGTAGAATTTGGTAGAGATTTATTAGAATTTTGAATCGAAAATCGATAGAATTTAGAAAATAACGATCTATCTAAATTTTGATATATGATATCGAAATTTTGAATCGAGAGTTATTAGAATTCTTAAAATAGCGATATGCATAAATTGGCAACTATATTTATTTGATATTGGTAGAAATCGAGATTTATTAGAATTTTAAATATATATAATGGAAAAGAATTAAATGAAAGAAAAAATTATACTTTAAAATGAAAAATGGACAAATAAATTTTAAATTTTAATCTTTGATAATTAGCATACATATAAATACATTATTAGAAACTTATTCATCTCCAAAATTAAAAAACAGAGAAAATCAAAAAAGAGTTTTCCACCTCTCAAAATTCGTTACTTTTACAAAATCAACGTTTATAATTAATTTTTCTGTCAAACAAGTTAAAAAGTAATTATTTTAACGAATAAAAACTTATTGCTTGTATTTATATTCCATTCTTTTCCACAAGAAAACTTAAACATAACGTTTACTTAATACACGATGTCAGATATAAATGATGAGAAAGAAGTTGAACGTTAATGACAGGATGAAATATTGTTACATGATCAGAGTGATGTCTTTCGATTTTGAACGAGGACTTAGATAGAATAGATGGCTTATATAACGAGATATACGTACTTAAACCAGATTACTTCGTTACGAAATTTATTATCAATGTGAAAGATTATTGATTTAAATTGTACTTATAAAATTTTCTTCTGTGTATGTACGTTAGATAAGATCTGAATATAATTTTGAATCATTGAATCTTCAAATTTTATATTATTCGTGCTGATTATTGATTTGGAATCTAATTTATGAATTGATTTTATTCAATTTTCATAATTAAGAATATATATACATGAATTTCATAGTGAGAAGATACATAGGTACGAAAGTTTGAATACTTGGCTATCGATCACGTACGAGAACCACAATTAGGATACCCTAATTATTATCATAACCCTAAGGATACTAATCTAGTTCAAGTATACTTGTCTCTCGTATATAATATATTAGGTCGATGAGAAATAAGTGGAAAATTTGATTTGGAAACTGTTGAAAACTTCGTGTAAATAACTCGATTATTAAGGACTGGGAAGAGATTTAAAATTTTATTTCCTCAATTATCAAAAGATTGTAACAATTGTCCTTTTTCTTATTATAATTGATTTTTTTAATATAATCTAGGAAAAGTAATTTAATACCAAAAGAATCTATCTTTTATATACTTACCACTTTGGATATATTCTTTAATTTTAAATATTGGAATATTATTTTGAAGAAAATCATATATACAGTAATTTGTTATTAATCTCTCCTCATTACATTTTATTTTTTCCAGTTTACTTATTTATCTTGACGAAGTCTCAAAAATCTTAAAGATATTATAGAGATTCCTTGTGCCAACCTTTCCATTTCAGCTTCATCTCCTAAAATATCTCCAATATATTTAGGAAAAATAAATATTTATCACTTTGGATATATTCTTTAATTTTAAATATTGGAATATTATTTTTCTCATTGATATAAATATCAATTTTTGAGCAAGAAAAAGTATTTTCCCCTCGATAAAAAGTCGCAAAAATTTTAAGTTTCTTAAACAAGTATCGCTCAATTCTCACCTCATTGTATTTAATTTTCTCCAAATTATCCCAATAATTAAATTACACGATCTTAACAAAGCCTTAAAAACAAAAATCTTAGAGATTCCTTGCGCCAACCTTGCCATTCCCTTTTCCACTTTACCCTTCAACCCCTAAAAATATCCCCAATAACTACATTAACCGCCCAACATACGAACGCATAATACCTTACCAGCAAAAATTTCCCATGATCAATCCGACGACGCTCTCTTTTAATTGCCTATTCACTCTCCACCAGAGCGTCGCCCCCCTCTCGACAACAGCCCAATACCGGAAATATAATTATTATTTCTCACGGATATCGGAAGTGAACCGGTTAGTTAGCAGGCGCACGCGGGAAAAACTGGCGGAAAATTGGGTTTTCCCCCGGCGACGAGCCGAAGAAAATGAAGTTCCCCCGTCGATAGGAGGTGCATCGTGGCGTGATTAAAAAAATTCTCTCCCCCTCCTCTCTCTCTCTCTTTATCGTCGTTCTCCTCCTCTTTGCGCCCCCTCTCGATGCACGTGAAACGCACTGTTTGAAGTTTAATTACAAACTTGGTGTTCCCGCCTCGCAGCGTCGTCGTCGGCCCCTTTTAAGGGGGAGGGGAGGGAGAGGGAGAGGGAGAGCAGTCGTGGATACTGTGACGATTATATTCGAGACTCGAGGATACCTCGAGTTTGCGTTTAAGCCGAGTGAAACGCGTCGAGACGGACGCGTGGAGAGGTTAGTAACGAGGATGAGGTTATGGGACGAGTTATTTGAGGTTATGATTGTGGGAATGGGGTTTTTTTTCTTTCTTGTTTCGTTTTTCTCGCGCGTATATTCGATGGCGATTGGGAAACTTTAAAGAGAATAATTAATAGAAATATTAATTTATTGGTGCGATTTTGATTGAGAAATATGTAGGATTTGGCGACGTGTTAGTAAGGATGATTTTGATCGAGTTCGTTCGTCGATTGAATTTGATTTTTAAGAAGATTTTTAAAGAATGAGTTTAATGAATAATTAAGTATTTTAGTATAATTAGTACTTCTTTCTTTTTAAAAATTAAATTGTGCATCTGATTGTGCATTTAATTAAAACATTTAAAAAAGTTGTAATCTTATTCGAAAAAGTTGAATTAAGTTGTTAATTTTATTTTATTGTTAGAATTAGACAAAGGGAGTTGGTTATGATTATTTTAAGAGTTTGATAAAGTTTTTTTTTTGCATAAGAATAGTCTTCTTTTTTTCCTTTTATAAATAAGAAATCGAAGGAATTGACGATCTAATTTAAAATTTTCAATCAAATTATCATTTCATTCTTTTTAACTGCAAGTTTTAATTTATCTCAAAATGACTGAGAATAATAATAAAAAGAGAAATAGGTTAAGTATAATTATACTTATAAAAGTGAATTCTTGATATATAAGAATAGTTAATGTATGAAATTCAATTGTAACTTCACTTTTATTGAATGTCAGTTTTATCTTAGATTAGCTTAATAATAGAGAAAGAAATAAAAAATTCAACTTCAATCAAACGTACTCTACTTATTAACGAATTAAAAATTCAAATAAAATTCAAACTCATTTGCAGTGTAAAATTTCCCTTGCAGCATGATATTTTTTCATCATTTACTACATTGACGCATTAATGATACTCTCATTTCGGACAGACAAGTCCAAAAATCAGCACGTCCCATTTCAGTCATTAAAAAGAACGAACTGTGTCCATTCGCAATGTTCGCGGGACAAGCTTCCCCTATATGATTCCAACCACCATACATATTATATGAAGGAAGGAGACAAAAATGAGTGTAGACATTTCCCATAAATCTACTGTTTCTCGCCCCATTCTCTCCAAAAAAGGATAAAAAAAATAAAAAATAAAAAAAGAAATTTTAGTTTTTTTCTTTTAGAAGAAAAGAAAAAAGAATAATAAATGAAGGAGTTGATGAGAGAATCATGTAGAAAAGGAATAAGTTTGATTGGGATCATAAATTTATTACTCTTCACTCTCCTCTTTCCAAATAAAATAAAAGGAAAAGGGAAAATGATAGAAAGAAAGAAGAAATAAGTTTGGTTTAATCCATAACTTTAATATTTTTCGATCAAAAATAAAAATAACAAAAATAGAAAAAAAAATACATTAAATTAAGACCCATAAACACTATTTAAGTTAAAGAAAATAATAAAAATCAAAAGTATTAAAAAAGAAGAGAAAAGAAAAAATATGAATAAAGAAAAAGGTATTATTTCTAATTTAAAAAAAAAGAAAGAAATATAAAAAAGAATTTAAAAAACTTAAAATAGTAAAACAAAAGAAGTAGATTAGATTATGTTTATAAACTTTCCATTTCTTATTCGAAAAAAAAAAAAATACAAAAAGAAAAAGAAAATTTAAAAAATAGTAAAAAAAAACGAAGAAAGAATTTCACGACGATACAGTCATATAGAAAAGGAAATTGATGAAGAGGGCGCCCCCATACGTGGCGGGGAATGAATACTGACAAAAGGGTGTGTAGCCCCCGTGGTTCAGACCTCTCCAATTACCGGGCTTGACTTTCCCTACGCGTGACGTAGATGTTTCATTAATTTTAATTAAATATTTTTAATTCTCACCGGTGAAAGAGGCGTCGGGGAAAAGAAGGAGAGTCAGTTACACGCGAAACACCGAGGAAGAGGGGAAGGAGAACGAAATCGCGAATGAGAAATCCAAGAAAAAGATACGTAAACGAATCAACGAGGAATGCAACGGCGTTATTTCGATTGTCAGAAGATGTATCTGTGAAATTGCTACGAATTACCATGATTTGAAAAAAATAAAACGTGGAATTATTATAATTATGATGATTGCAAGATTGAGATCAGATTAGATTTTTTTAATAATTTAAATACACAAGATAATTGAATGAAGGATAGATTAAAGTATATTAAATATAAAATTCATAATGTTTAAAGAATTTTATACGATTGTCTTTTTATTCTACAATTAAATTTTGTTATCGTGAATCTAAGAATTCCAATAAATTCGTGAATTTGTTTTTGTTAAAGAGATAGAATCAATAGTTATAAATTTAATGGAGAAAATTTGTTTCATAAAATTTGGATAGTTTTAACGATTGGTCTTAACGATTGGTATAAAAATATAATAATCATTTTAATATTTGTTGAAATATTTCACACAGATAGATTTCAAATCGGAGCGAATAAATATTTGCAAATAAATATTTTCGAAAATCTATCATTTTGAATATATTGATTAAAATTAACGTACCATAAAGATAATTAAAATCAGCATTTTTAATTTTCCTGATCTCTGTAACATGTACTGTCGATTTAAATAAAAAAATCTGTGAAATTCCATCGGATTTAATCTCATTTTCAGAATAACAAATGTGATAAATATTTTGATAAGAAAGAAAATCAAAATTATAAAAATTCAATTTTTTTCTAAATTAATTATACAATGTATTTAAGAAAACATTCAAACATTTTTATATTTTTTAACGAAATATTGATAATTTTTGTATTCTCAATTTTGTAATTTTATAGTGTGTAGAACGAGTCAGCAATTTCTTTTTACCATAAATATCACTTTAACAAGATGAAATCAAAGTTTTAAAGCGCTTTTCGTTTTTTTAAATATAACTTCATAATGATGATGGAGGAAAATTTTAAATTGCAAAATATTCAGAATTTAGTGCTCAACTGCACTGAAAGAAATTGCCAGGTTAAATTATACTTAAAAAAAAAAATGAAGAAATGTAGAAACTTTGGAGGTTGATTTCATTTTGTTTGTCTTGAGTAATATTGCTCTACTATTAACCGTAAAATAACATTCAAAAATATTTTCACGATCCAAGATATATTAAACGTCAACAAAAAAGTATCGAATTACATTGATATCGAATTGCCAATTACAGAGTCACACGTCAGACATAACCTAAACATCAATCGCCATTTTTTAATAATTCAATTTATAACCTCACTTCGATATCTCGTTACTCGTACTATATAAATCTAAATGATTCGAAAGCACGATCGAAAAATGGTAGATGCGAGAAAATTATCCGTAAAATTTGTCTAAAAATTATCTATAAAATATTTAATTGAATCGTTTTCTTGCCCTGCACAAAGGGACCACAAATGCGCGCGCATAATCGAATGGCCGATGTTTGCCTCAAAGCGAATCAGGCTATGACGATAATTAAGAGCGCTGGTGTTGCAGAAAAAGAACGCTTTGAGGATCGTTTCGACGGAGAAATTAACGTGATTAATTAGTGATCGCGAATAGTCATACGATCTCGAGAGTTCCATTCTACTTTCAAATGTTACATTATCCTGAATCTGAAAAAGACTTTGAATCCTTTTAATGAAAGGAATTGACGTGGAATATTTTTTTTTATTTTCTCATATTTTCTCAAGAGATTGATAAAAATCTATCTATTATATCGAATAAAATATATGCAAAACAATTTTTTAATATTTAATGTACACGTTTCTTTCGAATTAATACTTTGACATTGAATAATTTATTTTAATCACCTAGTCAAATGATTTATAACTATTTAATGAAATATACAAATAATATTAATATAAACAGAGGATTTATTTATATTGTGATACTTATCGTTATGCCATTAATTATCTTTTGAAAATTTATATTTTCATAAGCAAAAATAACTTGGACATATGTTTATAATTATATAAACTTTTTTCGTTACTTTCTTATGATTTAAAATTGATAAAGTTTACCACGAAAGTATCCAACCATATACAATATTTTATAACAAAATCGATAAAAAAAAAAGTTCGATATTTTTGACAAGTATATTCATTATACATTTATTTTTAAAAAGAATATACAATCACAAAGAGACAAACCTAACCTAATCTATACTAACCTTATTCGTTAAATATGAAATATTCGCAAAATCAATTACTCTTGGTATTAACTTAAAGTCTCATATAAAAATTACACCTTCGAATATTTATGTTTATGAATTTAAACAATCTAATCACAAATCTTTTATCTACTATATACTATATATTAACCTAACCTATTCGTATACTAACCTAACCTATTCGTTAAATATGAAATATTCGTAAAATCAATTACTCTTGGTATTAACTGTACTCGAGTCTTATACGAATATAAAAATTATCGCACCTTCGAATACGTAATCACAAATCTTTTATCATATTTATTACATCACCAGTAAATTAAAATAATTGTTCAAACGGAAGAAAATCATTATTATTTTTATCCTAACCTCAAACTTTTGGAATACTTTAGGAAGAAAGAAAAAAAAAAATTTCACGTGCACCAATCACAATTTCAAAGAGGCTTTCGCCAGCGTGTTCCGTTAAACGGAGAGGAAACGAGCCACCTTATTACCACAGCCCACTTAACGCGCCAACTACCACCCGTGTTTAGATGAAAATTTCGTTTGGATTAATTGCTGCCGCTTGAGCGTGCACCTTTCAACTGCGCTAAATAATTTTCCACGCTTTTCATCGCGACAACGCATTCGTCATTAACGGGCGGCCAATCGAATCCTTCGTTAATGCGTGTCAATTACGTTAATTAATACGCGTGCGATTCAGACACGGTAATTAACTCGTTATCGTCAACTTTACGCGGCTTGTTATCGAATAACGGGTCGTTACTTTTTGTTTTCGACACCGGCCAATGATCCTCGATTAGGGAATTGGGTGCTAATTTCGTCGTTGTTTCGATTAATGGTGTTGTATATGCGCATGTATGCGTGTATCTTACATTTTATTTTGTTTTGTTTTTTAATTAAAATATTTTTTTTTTCCATTATTTTTATTCCTTTTTATTCAATTTGTTGGAATCGAGAGTTTTATTCGGATCGTTTGTTTTTGCAATTATTAAAAAGCAATGTTTTTACCGGGTATTAATAATGAATTCGTTTTATTTATTTATTTTTTTTTATTTTATTTTAAATGTTTCTTTTAATTAAATTTTTTTCTCTAATTTTATCATGATATCTTAATACAGAGAGTATTAAATTTTTTGGAGAAAATTAAAAATTTTATATTTTTGTTTTTTGTTGATTACTAAAATGTTCGCAAGTGTTTTTGCACCAGGATTATAATGAATTCTTTTTTTATTTTTTTTTAACGTTTTAAGTGTTTTTTTTTGCCCTGATTTTTTACAATATTTTAACACGACAATTGTATCAATGCATGAAATTACATACCTGATAAAAATTATAATTATTATAAATTACAATAAAAAAATATAATTCTTTGAGGAATATTATTAGTCCAATTTTTATTTTATTCCTCTATTTATATGGATATACATATGGATTAGATTTGTAATTTCAATGTTAATTAATTTTTTAATACGACATTGACTTTTATATTTAAAATAAATAAAATTTAAATATATGCAAAATACAGATTTCTACATTATTTACAAAGGAAACAGAAATATTGTGAATATTTTAAATTAATACAACAGTCGAATAAATATTAAATAAATAATGTAAAAAACAGTTTTAATATTTACTGTTTCGATCAATGTTTTAATTTAAAAATAATTTCTTTCTATCCTATTAAATGATTCGGAATATCAAAAGATATAAGAAAATATAATGAAATTTCACTTATTTACAAGAGTTATTATTTATTTTTAACAATCTCTTTATTCAGCTTGAATTATACGGTAATTGTTTGTTACATAAACAAATATTTTAAATTAAATATTATTCTTTGATCTCGTGATGAAAAATTATGCTCGATATTAATATTATTCATAAACTTAAACATTACGTATAATAAAACTACGAATTCTCGAATCTCTTGAAACCTTTTTTAAACTATCTTCGTGGATCCCAATCTCTTGAATTCCAGAAATCAAAATGCATTAAAATCTCACTTTCCTATATAATACTTTCTATACGAAAAAAAAAGAAAAGAAAAAATATTATCGATATTTTAAATTTCGAAAAAGCTTTTCAAATTCAATTCGTATCGTTAACAACGATAAGACGAACGATCTGTCTAAAAACGATCCAAAACAAAAGCATTCATAGCAAATAAACTCGAAATGAAGTTCACAGTCGAAGCACCAGAAAACCGTTTTAAAATCCTTTTATCATCTCCTCGAAATAAAGCATCGAGCGGACGTGCCACCTAAAACTGAATCGAATCCACGACACCGAACCTTGATTCGCAATATAAACGTTCCGTCAGCTCTGGGTAACGCGAAACTACGTTATTCCGCGCGATTCGATGAAGTACGGCGCGGCCAGGAAATTCCATTACGTTCTAATTATCCCGCGTGAAGCGCGAGCTAGATGGCGCGACTGAGTTAAGCGGCATCGCAGTCCAATGTGAACGCATTTCAATTACTTTCCGCGACCGGACCGAGTTATTAATGTTTCAGAAAATGCATTAATACCGTGTTTGATGCATGCACGTACACACACATACACACATCAGGGCATTAATTGTGCCAACAAGGGGGGAGAAGGGGGGCAAAGTGTACTTTGCGGCTTCGTTTCGCCTTTCAACCTCTTTCTCCCGCTCTGTTTAACTCGCGGGGAAGCTTCGAAGCGTGGTACAAAGGCACGCATGATCGTTCCGTTGAGTCGTACGAAAGTTTGAAGTTCTGCAACGAATTCTGACATGGCGTTGTGATTGTTGCAAGTAGGAGAAATATGACTGCATTAACTATGTTATGATTGCATTTGTGATTAAGTGTAAAGAATTATTGGATTGTGACAATTTTTATATTTTAGATACAGGAGGAAGTAAATTTAAAAACTTCGTGGATTTAATTGATTCAAATGTTTCTTTTTTTTTCTTCTTTCTTGTATTGTATATTAAATTTTTAAATTTACTCGGAAAATAAATTTTCTTTGTCAAATTCGAGGAAATGGAATATTTTAAAAATGAAAATTGTTGAAACATATTTAATATATTCATGGATGCGTTGTTGAAGAGTTAATTTTAAAGGCCAAAATGAACACGAAAGCTGATATATAAATTTGTCGATTGTAAATATATTAAAATTATATTTTTATTATATTTTAATAAATATAGGTACAAATAATTTATTTCACTATTAAGTATTATCATAAATACTATACTTTAGATATTTTACATTTACTTTTTAATACTATATGCATTTTTAAATTTCCTTTAAATGCATAAATAAACAATTCGCATTAAACGAGACATGAAATTAGAAATTAGAATCTATCTCTTCATCTTCTTTAAGCATATCTTACGAATATATCAACACGAATCTTATCTACACAACAAGTTTCTAATAATTTCTCTTTACTTGACTTACTTACAATTGATTTAACTTTTATCAGGCCACATTAGGCAACCAACATATATCTTATAAATCTAATAAAGCAACAAAAAATCAATATTCGAAGATCGCCAATCAATGATTAACTACGTAATTAAAGAGGAAATTCGATTAAGAAGTATCCGTGATAATTAGTTTCGAAAGAAGCACGATAAATTTTCCTCTCCTCAACCAATCCCGTATCTTGTGCCAACGAAAAACGAGCCCCTTAATGACTCGATTTAATTCGATCACGGCTTAATTATTCAATCACGACGAAACGTCCCGTTGCGGAAAACGCGGCGAGGGATCGAAATAACCGCGCATAAAACAGCAATGGCGGCTCCTCATTTCGTGGAACGAGAAGATATCATAAATATGATAATCGGTTTAGATTCGTCGCGTGTTCGGCATATCGATCAGTTTCTCATCGATTCGTTCTTCTGTTGTCGATCCTTGTCTCACAATTTGAATTAGTAATTCGTTTGACGATGCACGATTGCTCGCAAGAAGGGATGCTAAGATGAAAAGAGATATTTCATGGTAAATTGTTAAGAATAAGAAATGGATAATGTGAATGTCAAATGTTGTTCTTCTTTATTTTTCTTTTTATCATTTTCGTACTTATTTTTTCTGTTGTAATAATTGTAATAGTTGGTTATTTAAAATTTGGTTATTGGTGGTTCGAATTAATGATTATTCATGAATGTTGATTATTTGAAATTTGGCTATTCGTAACTTTAAAATTATTCAAATATCAATTATTCAAACTTTGTATTCGAATTTTTGATTATTGATTATTTAAATTTTGGTTATTCGAACGTTAATTATTCAAACTTTAGCTATTCAAATTTTAGTTATTCGAATGTCGATCATTCAAACTTTGGATTAACAATTAAATATTGATTATTCAAACTTTGCTTATTCGAATGTCGATTATTCGAATTTTGATTACTCAAATTATCAATTATTCGAAATTTAATTATTCAAATAACGAATTATTCGAATGTTAATTATTCAATTTAATTCGAATGGCAATTATCCAATGCAAAATGTATTTTCAATTAAATAACTCGAATAATTCATAATCATTTTCATTGATCATTGATTTTATATAACATTGTCTATAGGCAAATTTTAAATTAAAAAATTCATTTACAAACAAAAAATGAAATTATATTTATAATTTATTAATCAACGATAAAATCATCTCGAAAATCATTTCAATTGTCAAGTTATTCAATCAATTTAATGAATTATTCAATATGAAACTGAAACATCTAAATATCGTTCGTTTGAAACTTCAAGAAATAACTCTATTCTTGCACAAGTGCGAAGCAACTTCGGGATAAGTTGTTGGAACAACACTGGAGGTAAAAGTCTTTCATTTCCAGCATCATCGGATCGTTTGTAAGCGCACGAAAGCTCTTTTATTGGTTTAAGCAAGATTGATCGTTCGAAATGTATAGTTCGAAGGATTATTTTCTCTTCTTCTCGATCATTCACCAAAATAAAACGGTCAATCGTGTTATCTAACGCTTTTTTGTATATTTCATTTCCTGATCGTCTTATTTTTACAAAAATTCTTTTATATTTTTTTAACACACAATAATATCCTGTGATCTTCTATTCTATTCTATTTCATTCGAATCTATATATGCACTATATATGCATGAAAAAAAATAAAGATTTGTATTGTACGTTGAATTTTTTTAATCTGACAATTATACAAAATAGTAACAATTATATTAATATTTTCTTTTTAATATGGATTTTCAAAAGGAATTTTAATTAATTTTATATAATAAATGTATTATATGTAAAGAATTAAAATTATATACAGATTTTTATTTAAATATTTTCAATATTGTTAAATCATTTTATGCTATAAGATAAAAAATTTATCAGAATTTATCAAATTAAAAGACTATTGAACATTTAAAAGATCAATAAGATAATGGATTAATTGGAAAAACTTTTATATATAAACGTTCTGTATTTTCATTCGAATATTTTATTATCGTATAATAAATCGTTCCATCGGTAAACTTCATTTATCAAGATTAAACAATCCATCCTTCTGTTTTAATCGGTAATTTTTCTTCTTCCGTTTATTTTTAAGTGTTTCAAGAGAGCTTGAGGGAGAAATTCGATGAGACCTATCTAATCGAGAAATTTAAAAATTTTATTATTCCTCATTTCAAGAGAATCTTATTTTTCTGACGATAATGGCGATAGAAAATATTTTGAAATCGTTTCAATATTATACAAATCATAAAAAAGGAAGAAATAAAAATAAAAATAAGAATCTATGATACGAAATAATAAATAGAAAAGCCCCAATATCAAAATCCAATCAATCATATTCGCTACAGTCACCGAAACAAACTCATTCATATAAATAAAAAAAAAAATCAAAATTACTTCAAAATCTATCATCTTTCCATTAGAAAGATCGAAGCATACATTTCCACATACACGAACGAACCTCAAAAAGAGAAGAGATAAAACTAAGAATTATACGTTCATGGAGAATAGTAACTAAAGAAGTTCCAACATCAAAATCATAAACCACTCACTCGTTAACAAATCGAATCTTCTCCTAAAAATTAATCGAACAAATACTTCGAAATCTGTCATCGTTCCAAAACGATTATCGCGCTGCAAAAATGGAATCGCGTGTATGGACGAGCCAAAAAAAAAAAAAAAGAAAAAAGTGGACAGAGACGAAGCCAAAAAAAATTATGCACGCAAATGGCACGGACAGCGTCGCGAATAGGGAAGCTTTACGCCACTGGAAGGGGAGGGGGAGAGAGGAGCGTAACAAAATTCGACGCAACAACGAAGGGGCGTTCTGAGAGACGGTAGTGAGAGAAATCAAGGCGGAAAACCACGTAACCGCGAAATCGTTTGAACGTGCCTATACCAAATCCCTCCAGTGCATTTTTTTTTGCACGCAGTTTTAAGCGGTGTCACGGGTGGCGGGTGTCCGCATGAATGTTTCATGAGGCACCACCCCCTACTACACGACTTGCACGCACCTGCGAGTGCCCTCGTTTCGATACCATACCCCGTAAATCATTGTCTCGACAGGGGATGCTTCACCTTATAAAAACCTATCGTATAGTGTGATTTTTCTTTTTTTTTTTTTGTTTGGTTGTTCGTTTTTCGTGCGAGCGGGAGAATAATGATACAATACAGGTGGAATCGTAAATTTTTGGCCACGTATGTTATCGATCTCTGTTGAATTTTTCTCGCAATATGTAATAACGAAAATATTCGAGAAAAGATTACGAGATCGTTATGGGCTTGCCAGATCCACCTGCCATCTGGCGGTTAAGCAATTACACACTTATGAGATTACACACTTATGAGATTACAATGGACGTTAAAAGAGTATGTTCATGTTATTTAGTCTGTTTAGATTGTTGAATGTGAAATGAGCAATTTCGTTAATTTGTGAAATTAACAATAAATAAAAAATAAAGGACAAAAATTAAAAAATTATTCTATCGAATAATTGTACATTTGTAATTTAGAAGATAGATTTGAATACTATTTGAATATATTATTTTAAATATTGTAGTGAACTACAGTTCAATCAGCGTGTTTTCGTAATCATAAGAATCATAAGAAATGAAGAATTATTAAATTAATCAAATTGATTGTGATAATTTTAACTTTAACTTTTTCGATGAACAAAATATATTGATGTTATTTTATTATTAAATAAATAATATAAAAATGAAGAAATAATAATATTATTCTCGATTATTGCATTACCGAGACTTTTCGTAGATAGATTACTGAATTTGCAAAGTTTTTTGATATATAGAGTTCAGTTAATAAAAGTTAGCCAACCTGAGATGACAGATAGATTGATGCTGAGTTATGTAAACATTCTGACCTTAGGTTAAAGTTTCATATTACATTACTCGATATAATTTTACATAAACGTTTTTCATCATCCAATATTGTAGCAAAGTAGATAAAATTTTAAGAAAATCATCAAAACTTCCTTCTGACAGATTTTATATTAAAAAATAACCTTTTATCCTTCTTCTTAATTTTTCATTCTTTCCAACAACGAGAATCTTTACAATTCTTTACAACTCCCTATGATACTTTCTAATTTCACAATTGTACTATATAAAATCAATAACAAAAACATAGTTTTTCAAATTATTCTCGAACGATACTCTTCAATATTTCTGAGAAAATGGATAATTTAAAATTCGCAAATACGTAAAAGAATTCTAAACGACAACAAGGAATATTTTTCACAAAAATATCGAGAAATCACAGGACGAAAAGTGAAAAGTGAAACCCTCAAATTAGCAATAACATAAATCTCTCCTTTCGCAACTTTCTAACTTATTTATATCGGGCCATATATCAAACTCGTTTATTTCCAGTATTGTCGATTTTTATTATCGGGCGCCAGTTGAAAAAGAATGCAGCGCGAAACGATGATAGATGTGTAACAGGAAAAATCACTTTCGCGAAATGAATCGAAAAATAAATAAGTCCGGCTTATAGTCCACCCTCCCCCATGCTCTATATGCGTGAAATCGAGCATGGTGAAATCTCGGTTGCGAAAAACTGTTTATTGAAACAAGTCTGGACGCGATGTTACGTTACGAGATGAAAAAGCTAAAACGGTAAATATTCATCAACTGGGATTGGACGGGAGGAAATGGAGAGAAAAGTTAAAAGGAAATAATTCGTGTATAAATAAAGAAATGATCCAGTGACACGTAAGTTGTGTAAAGCGAAGGATGAAGGGGGAAGGAGGGAGAAGAAAAAGTTTGATTTACACTGAAAGTGGTAATTTATTTTTTTAACGGGGGTTTCGTTATTATTTTTTGAAACTAATTGTGGAGAGTGAAGGAGAGAAATGTTAAATTATAATAAAAATTTAATTATTGCGAATTAATAATTTTAATTTAAAATAAGAAGTTTAAAGATCTTAAATTTATTGTTTTAAAATTTTTTTAAAAATAATTTTCTTTTTAATGTAAAGTGTAATTAAATGAATATTTAAATGATTTTAAAGATCATTCTATTAAATTTTTATCAGGAAAGAAAAGAGAGAGTGAAATAAAATTTCGACGAAAAGTATATCACTCTATTGTTTGGAAGATTATTGTAAGTCTTTAACGTTTGATTTGTGATAATATAATTTAAACTGTAATCTACTTTAATCTATATAATAAAATGTCAAATAAATTTAGTCAAATATTTACTATTATTAATTTTCTTAATAAATAGTAAAAACTTCATCAAGATTAAAACCAACAATTATTACAAATAAAGCTAACAACAAATATTCAAAAAATGATAAAAAATTTCATGATCTTCTACCAAAGTTTCTCACTTTCAAAAAATACATACGATAAATTAAAATTAAATATCATATACAGCATGAAACTAACAATACAATCTTTTTCATTCCAATAGTTATTAGAAAGAAAAAATTTCATTTACAATAGTATTATTAGAAAAGTCCAATTACTTTTCATTAACTTTCTACTTTTGCATTTGCATTTATAAAATACTATCTCAAGGGAATCCCATATATATGTATATATACATATATAAAATTTCCTTAAATCATCGGGAGGAAAAGTTGAATTCAGACCATATGAATGTAATATCGATGAATTTTTATGGAAAAGGGGAATCGAAGAATTGGTTCGAGTCGAAGAAAAGAAAATTGGAGCGAACCCTGTCGAGGCGGCAACAAAGTAAGTATAGGTTATGTTGAATCGTGTGCCACTGCCACCTTTCGGAAGATTGACTCTGCCAACACGCGTCGAACGAACGTCTGCAAACAATGCTGACGAAACGTTACACGACGTTCTTTGACATCGCTCGCTTCGTTTCTTCCTTTCTTTTCTTTCTTTTAACGAATCTTTATGCAGAAATCGCATCGCCATCTTTGTCTCCGATATCCTATTGGAGAAAGTTGTCGCTTTTGTGCAAACGTTTAATTGGATCAGTAATTTTGTACGATATATTATAGTTTGCTAGTTTAATATTGGATTGCTCGATCGATAAATGTGTATTCGTTTTAAACGTGTTATAAGATACGTGTTGCATAGGTAATTAAATTCAATAATAATATTTAGACGTAGGTGTAAACGTAATTGTTAATCAAATATTTTTAAACATTCAAATATTTCTCGATTTTTTTTTCGATTCAAGGTCATTGAATTAATTTTATTATATTAGAATAAAAATATGCGATGTTTAGAAAGTAACATTTAAAGCTATAAATATTTAAAATATTTCTAATAATCATAAAATAAAATGATGATTCGTAAAATTATTTGTAAAACGGTTGTTATAAAAGTTGTAATATTATGTTTAATATCATTTTTAGAATATTTATAATGCAATTATTTAACATGACTTCAACGGATATTTATATGTATGATTGAAAATTTATTCAGAATGTTGATTTTGACAATTGATGAGTCCTTTTTTCTGTGCAATTAATATTATAGTGAACATCCAATTCATCAATACGAAATATTCAATAAAAATTTTCTATAATGATAATAATTGCTGCAATCGTATTTATAACAATTACAAAAAGAAAAAAACAATCCCCGAATTTATCAAAGAAATCTACAATACAATTATTTTATGAAAATTTTATTTTATGATATTTTATGATATCAATGTAACTCAATCTTGACTATAGATGCGATAATTACAGAAATTTTTATAGGATGAATTTAACATTGAGTTTGAGTATTTGTTAAATTTTTTGATTGAGATCAAAAATTATAATTAACAATTAGTTAGATTAGTTAAATTAGAAATAAGAATTTCCTTATTTATTTACTTATATTCAATTTACTATTTATATTCAATTTAATACAAAATTTGCAATTTTTTTTAATAAATTATATTTGTTAAATTTTTCTTTACTCTTTTGAATAAAATTAATGTATTCTTTTTTCTACTGTTTTTTTTTATTGTCTAAACCTTATAATATATGACTTAGAATAATTCAAATATTTGTACGATTATATATTTATGATGAATTAATTTTTATAAACCACCAAAAATATATTGAAAATCTTATATTTTTGGAGTAAATTTCTCCAACAAAATAATATTTAAATTATTTTAATTGTTTAATATTAACATTTTAAAATTGTACAAACTTTTTCGAAGAATATATTTACAATTTTAAAATTTCATTCTGACAAATTTAAAATTTATATTCTTTCTTTCTAAATTTATATTATTAACATTAAGTTATTACAACTATAATAAATGATAAACAATTATCAGCCGAAAACGATTCATGAAAACGAATCAAACGTTTCAACTCAAATTCGCAATAAAATCATCACCATCACCATATCCATATCGAATCCATAAATAAATCGACAATGCAGCTCCATCGAAACAACGCTCGATTAATTCCACGCATTATTTCTGGCGCCGTATGCGCGCTCACGAGCCGATTAAACGCGAGTAAACGCGTGGATTCGAAAGCGATCGTTCTGGTCCAGGAACGAACGAATCAACCTGATCCTATTGGACATGGAACGTATTTGTGATAGTAATTAATAGCCTTAGACGAGGATCAATGGCAGATGGCGTAACTGTGTTATCGATACATCTTCAGTAGCGAGGATCGAGCATTGGTCAGTCGACAAAAGAAATTAGTTTAAACGAGTATTTCTTTAGAGAGAACGAGAATGAGAAACTTAGATTTGGCTATCTATTTTCTTCTCGAAAGCGAATAAGGAATGAGCGATTATTTTTCGTTGTACATTTTCAATACGTATTTTTCTTTTTACAGTATATATATTTTTGAATTCATAGTTATAATTTATTGAAATTGATAATGATGTGGTTTAAGTGTATCATTTACTATAATGACTCAGAAATAAGAATTTTTTCTGATTTTTTATTAATAGAACTTTATAAAGCTTTTAAACATCCCTTTGAAGCTTTCAATTTGAAACTTTAATATGATGTTCTTGTAATTTGAAACTCATTTTTTCTAAAATTATGATTTTAACAAATGAATGACACGTTATATAGAACATTCTTCGAATTAATTTTCAGCTTTTAATTCATTGTTTTTAGAAAGCTATTAACGAAAAATATTTATGGTTAATATTTTACATTTTTTCTTGTTGTATAAATTGAAATATTGAGCTTAGATTTATCTACTTTAATCAACTACTTTAATTCATAACAAGAGGAAATAAAATCTTTTCAAGTTTTTTAAAATCATGATATAGAAGATCGTGGAACTTGACAAGAACACAACAAATAATAGGTAACACTACTTTATAATTTCAATAAAAAAAAACTGAATTAATTTTAATTAAAAAAAAATTACATGTACGAATATCCTGTATGTAATATAAATTCATTGAAATTAACATTCATAAACTATATAATTATTATTTCATGAAAAATAAAAATAAATAAAATAATTAAAGCACAGTTAAGAAACTTTTTAAAAATTTTGAAAAAATTCAAAATTACTCAATTCTTTTCCCACATACAATTAACAATTATTGTACAATTTGAATTGAATTATTAAAAGATCCTTTCTGTCACATGCAACAGTAATAATTAATAGCCTTGCTAGGAACATAACTGCGTTATCGATACATTTCCAGTAGCGCGGATCGGGCATTAGTCAGCCGCCCAACAACTTCAGCCCTAGGAATGCAAATAGCACGTATACGCAACGCGTAGTTGCGAATTATTAACGTCCACCAGTATGGTAACATGGTACACCGGGTCCACGTGTGCATCAGGTGTCGAGTGTGCGCTCTGGTGTATCATGGAAATTTCAGAATTTGATTGTTGAGGCAACAATTGAACGAGGGGATAGATGGGGATGAAATTTGGTGGGAATGGATAAAACTTTGGGAAGTGAAGAAGTGCATTTTGGAATAATAGTATTTGAAATAAAAAATGAAAATTGTTATGTAAAAGTAAGTATAAATGATGATTAAAAGGAGTGGATTCTTATCAATATTTTCCTTTGAATTTAACTTAAATTTTTTTTTTAACAAAATATTTAACGTATATCGTTACGTGAATATTATCTGAAATTATTATATTAAAGAATATATGTATTTAATTAAATCATGAAAATGTGTATCTTATGATTGGAATTAGATAGGGGTCCTTTTGTTTGGATACTTCTCAACTTGTTTTCACATTAATTAAGATATCTTTACAAGTATATAATTTAATTATTCATTTTAGTTATATTTCTTTAATGTGAACATGAAATAGTTAATGTTTAATCAAATTTGTAAATTCTTAGGGAATCTTTAAGTAGCAATATGTTATGAATTTGTTGCAAAATTGCATTTATATTATATATAATAAAATTATATAATAAAATTGAATTATTTAGGTCACAACATCTTGAAATGCAAACTTTTTACAAAACAATAAATTTTTTTTCTTATGCTATGAGATATTATTAATTTTCAATATGTGTATACAATATAGAAAAAAATAAAGAAATATATATGTTTACATTAAGAGAAAGAAATATTGAAAACAAGAAAATAATCCAAATAATTCTGTGCTTTTATAATCAATGAAGTTATTTAAAACTTATAAAAGAATATAAATTATTATTGTTCTCATGAATTACAATAATCTTAATGGAACATTACATTTTTATTATGAATAAGTAATATTTTCAGAATTACTTATATAATGTTCAGTGTCATACATCTGTAAGAATTAAAACAGATTTTTAAACTTTTATATTTAATTCTACGCAAAACTTTCTACTTAAGAAATGACCCAATTAAAAAATTAAATACAACAATATTATGAGAAAATGCATTTCTTTCTTAAATGGAATCTTTTCCTCTCATAAATATATAAATTTTATTCAATGTTAAATAATAATTTCTTAATAATTATATCTTGGAAATAATAAGATTTAATTTAATTGTTATAAATATTTTATTTTTCAATATTTTTCTTTATTTTATTAAATTTTTTAACATTCACTTTCTTATTTCTATTACATAATTTTTATAATATTAATTTTTTTTATAATTTATTATATTCTATTACAACCTATTACAATTTATTTTAAATAGTAAAACATTTAAATCAAGTGAATATGTGCGTGATGGAATATTTGAATAGCAGAATTTTAGAAACTAAATAATTTAAATTCAAACATTTAATTATGATCAATATTTATGAATAATAAAATGTTCAAATAATAAAATGCATAAATAGTGAAATATTTGTTTCTATTGATAAAATGCTTGGAGTGTAGAACATTTGAATTATAAAATACTCGAAAAATTTAAATAATAGAATATCCATACAATGAAACATTTTAATACATTTAAATACTTGAATGACAAAATATTTGAATAATAAAATGTAGAACATTTTAATAAGTAGAACGTTTAAATAATAAAATATTCCAATAATAGAAGATTAAACTAGAATTTCTGAATTATACAACAAATAATAAAATATTTAAATAATAATAATAGTACACATATTTGAATAACATAATCATTAACCAATCAGTTTTTATAAATATCGATACAAAATTGATCTCAAACAATCATATCCAATAAATCTATGCATTATATATATCACTTATCTTTCTACTGATGTTCTTTCAATTTTTTACAATTATCAATTATTCTCGAGCAACATATCGGACGGAAACGTCGATTTCTCCATTTAACTCGAGTCTTTACAATCGCAGAGATGAAACAAACCTTTCTTTCCTTAGTGGAAAATTATTCATAATATACGAAGCATTGTAAATTTATCATGTCACGGACATAAATCTGTACACGAACGAGGAAAATCAAATTTTCCATTAAAGGGAAGGAAACGATGAACAACGTTAAACATCGAGCAAAAATAAATCCGTGGAAATAATAGTTCAGAGATAAACCTCTCAACGTGATATTATCTGTCTCAATTTTTCTTTTTTCCAATGGTTTCTTACAAATAAAAACGAAACTAAATGGAACAAAAAAAGTTTTTTGAGATGAATAATTTCACAGTAATTTTTGCAATAAATAGCATTTTAAGTATTTTATTGATGTAGGAAAGGAAATAGTAGTTATTTGAAAGGAATTTCTAAATATAAAATATTATATCGAAGTATAATAAATAATATTTGTTCGTGATTTGAAAATTAAATGAAAAAATATTTTCAAATAGCATAAATTCATGAAAATGTTATAGAACTTAATATCTTGTTTCAGACTATTTTAAATTTTCCTTAGGTCTGATATTTTATTAATAAGTTATAATTAAAGTATAAAATTTGTTGTAGAGTTGAAAATATTCAAATAATTAAAAATATATATATATCAATCGTATATTAATATTGAAATTATAACATTTTTCAATTATTTACACATAATATTAAAAAGTATTTAAAAGAATTCCTGAATATTGATGTTTCCTCGAATTCTCTCGCGATGTAATATTTTCCCACGGAACAATATTTTTCCTCGTATTGACACAGTAAGTTATGAAAAAAATGTATACGAACAAATATCATTTGTTTTGAAAAGCGTTTTCTGAAACTGCAAAAATTTGTGTACCATTCCATCATGGAACAAAGATAAAAAAATGGAGCAGAATATCCATTTTTTTTCTAAAAGTTTATGAGGACAGTAACAAAACAGTACATAAAAAAAAAAAGAAAGAAAGAAATGATAATTTTTTGTATTTTACTTTCATTCTAATAACATAGCAAAATAAAAATAATAATTTTGAATACAATATTCGTTTAATTAAAAATGGGAAAATATATAAGATATTATTTTTAGAATTTATTCTATCTAGAGTCAAATTATTTGAATCAAATTATCTGAGAATATGTACAAGAAAAATATATATTCCTGTTAAACTTTATATAACTAAAACTTGTTATAACTTTAAAAAATCTATGTGTTACATCAGCTTCTTTTATTGTCAAAATGAATAGTTTCTACATTTTTTTGTAAGTTTTATTTTAAAGTATAAACATATCTATTCAATTATCCTTTCAGCACCAATTATTATAACAATAAAACTTATCATCTCTCTTTATTTCATTATTGGATAATTATTTATTTTTCAAAATATAGAAACATATTATATCATTATTATATATCAATTTCTTCGCAAAATGAATAATTCGTATATTTTCTCTAAATTTCATACAATATATGACAAATACACAATTATTTTAAAATTCAATTATTCCTTCAGAGATACATATATTCAAAGATATATCTTTTTGTAATTATGCCATTCAATTATCTTTTAAGTTTTGTCATCATAAATGTTGTCATCATGTATAATAATTTACAATCCCATTATATTGTGAAAATCTCTTCATTCAATAATTATTTACTTTTCAAAATGAAAAAAAACACATATATATTATATCAGCTTCCTTTATTTTTATAACGAACAATGAATTTTTCATTTTCTATAAATTTCATGGAATATAACACGCACTTTTGTTTCAGAATTCAATTATTCCTTCAGAGAATATATACATTCAAAAATATAGCTTTTTGTAAACATCCATTCAATTATCTTTTAAGTATTAATATTGTCATCATGTATAATAATTTACAATCCTATTATATTGTGAAAATTTACTATGTCTCAACATATAAAAGTACATTGTCCCATCTCTTCATTCAATAATTATTTACTTTTCAAAATGAAAAAAACACATATATATTATATCAGCTTCCTTTATTTTTATAACGAACAATGAATTTTTCATTTTCTATAAATTTCATGGAATATAACACGCACCTTTGTTTCAGAATTCAATTATTCCTTCAGAGATATACACATCCAATGATATACCTTTTAGTAATTATCCATTCAATTATCTTTAAAGTATTAATATGTACAATAATTTAAATTCAATAATTACTTTTACTTTTCAAAATGAAAGAAACATATACATCAACTTTATTTCTTCAACCAACAACGAATAATTCTTACATTTTCTACAAATTTCATACAACACATATCCTACACACCCCTCTCTACCGCGAAAACCTGCTATAAAACCTCCACCTCTAAAAAAAAAGCACCTCCAATTTTTCCAAAGCCAAACCGCACCTCCCTTCCCAATTATCCTTTCATCACCGACCATTGTCGCCAAAACCTGCTCCACCTCTGAAAAAAAGAAAAAAAAAAAGAAAGAAAAACACCTCCATCCTTTTATCTTTCCAAAGCCAAACCGCGCGGATCAAACCAAACCGAAAAATCAACTATCATCCAACCTCTCCCCTTCGAAAACCCCTTCGAAGCAGTGCGCACGCGTTTTCGCGCGGGCTGGGGAAACGCAATCCGCGGGGAATAAACTGCATTCACGGGGACGCAACAGAGCAGAGTCGGTTTATCCGTAAACAATGAGGCGGCGCTGCGCGCAACTGTGTTCCGGCCTACGCTGTCACGAGTTATCTCCTCTCACTTTTCGCCCTCGCTATCGCCCCCTCCCCCTTCTCCTCCAGCCCTCGTGCCGCCGTGCTACTCTATTCAATTACACCGGAGACCAGAGAGTCGGCACACAGGTTGCAACTGCGCCGGCGGACGCATTCAACGCGCACAGAATGCGCTCGTCTGCGTCTTCGCGTGCATTCAGCCGCTCTCTGGTAAACGACGCACCGACGAACTCCACAGATACGCTCCCTCTCTCTCTCTGTGTGTATGTTTATACGGCGAGGAGTTCTCCACGAGCGTTTCGACGCTTGCGAAGCTTTGTCTACCGGGTAAGCGTCTGAGAGATGGACTGATTTTTGTAATTGCGCTGGGTGCATCTCGGATGGATGGAGCAGAAGAATGTCGGGGGATGAAAGGCATAATAGGAATTCGATTGTTTTCGAAGCGTGTATTCGAGCGGGGAGATCCGTGTTTAGATTATGTAAACGGTGTCCCAAAATTTACAAGATGTAATTTTGATAGAAAACACACAGGTTTATAATTAAAAATTGTAAATTGATTCGTAGAGTATACATAAATGGCTTTGTTGGCGCTCTTTTGTTGAGATTTTTCATCACTGTAAGTTTAGATCTTAAACTTCAAAAAAGCCCAAAGAAAAAAGTCCAACGGCGTTAAATCGCACGATCTGGACCAATTATGATGATCAAAACAGAAAATTATAGAAAATGATTGTTTGTAACGTCGTCTATATCCATGTCTTGAAATTTAGACACGAAAAACTTATTATCATGTCTCGATAGCGAGCACCATTAATTGTTATCGCCTATGCCAGCCCAAAATCCGCACCAAATGTTGTGGATGCATTATTTTTTCAATTAATCGTGAATTTTTTGAACCCCAAATGCGACAATTTTGCCCATTAAATCCATCAAAGATGAAGATGATTTTTTTCGAAAAACTTTCGTTATTTTAAAATATTGTTCAACAACGAAAACTCAAAAATTCAAATTTTGCGTAAATTCTGGAATATCCTTTGTATGTAAGATAATTAATCTTTTCGAATGTTCGAGTGAAAAGAATATAATTGATTGCTTGGAATTTAATTATTTCTATAATGTTTGTTGAAATCTTTTGGACGATAGAGAGTTAGATTAGAGAATAGAATGAGAAAAGTGTCGTTTTTAAATGGATAATTGTTCTAAGAATTCATTAATTTATGAGATATTTCAAGATGAATTTCCAGTAAGATGCTCTAAAGACGAGGAAAGTGAGATAAAACGAGATGAGGATAGAGTGAGACTACTCTGTCCTCGTTATACTACAGTCTCACTCTATCTAACCAAAATAATATATCTTATAACTTGATAAATTAACCTCGATCCGTATTTTTGAATTTTACTTCAATCTCTTTAAAAGGTGTCTCACAAATATATTGATATTTATTCTATACATAAAGAATAAAAACGAGAGAAAATATGGTCAATCTATTGGCAAAGACTAAATAATGTTATTGGCAGCACGAAGAATCAGAAATTTTCATATAATTTTTTTTTTATATTTATATTTTCATATTTTTATATTTATAATACAAATAAATATATTTTATTTATATCAAAATTAAAAAAAAATGGAATGAAATATCAAATTGCAAGTTCGACGTTGCAAGAAAAATTTAGGTCGGTTAAATAGAGTTTTATCGTACTGAATTACTATATTATCGCATTACTATTGCAATTATTATCTGCAATAATAATAAAAATTGTTTTATGTTTCTCTTAAATTACTGAGCGGAATCAGCAGAAATTCTTGACAATAAATTTCTTTTACAGAGATCGTAAAAGGTAAATCGTAAAAATTTTGATCTGGCATTCGTTTAGAAAATCTTTGGAAAAATATAATTGAACTTTCGAACAAATTTTTAAACTATAAAAATATTGTTTTTATAATAAAATGAAATTTTAAGAGTGAAAATAAACACCGAAACATTTTTCTTAAATCTAATTTATTTTCAAATCGTTTATAATTTTTGAAATAAAAAAAATATGTTTCCATTTCAATTTCTTGACATATGTCAATATTACAAAAGAAATATAAATAATAAAATGTTTTAAATATAAAAACTCTTTTACTACTCAAATTCCAAAATAATTAAATAAAATTTAAATGAACGATTCAATAAACAATTCTTCTTTTTCTTCTTTATTATTCAATATTGAGAAATCTATTTTTCACTTTTATAATAGAGAAGCATTGAAAATTCTTTTTTATTCGTTTCATTTCAATGATAGAAATTCTAATAACAGACTTTATAATTTAAAATTTTATGTTATCGATGTTTTAAAATAGGAAAGAAAACTTAGAAAGGAAAAATACAAATAAAAATCATTTGCTAAATCATAAAATAAAAATACATCAATCTGTATTTTACAATAATATTTTACAAAATGTCTATTATAAATTTTATTATGCTTAATCTTAATGAATAGTTCATATTATTTATATAAAAAATTTCTTCTTATAAATTCTGTTTCATAAATTAATGTAAATTTATTATAAAATTTATCTAATTTAATATTTAAAAACTTCTTACAGTTTATTTAATCCAAACGATTGTTCAATCGCAGCATATAGAAGCAACTATAGATAGATAAATCTACGCTTTATTCATGAACAAGAATGTCTGACCACACACGGTCCATTTTCCCTTATTCTCCTGTGACAGTTACAATGTTGTCTTATAGCACCTTTTCTGTTCTTTCTCAAACTTTTACTGTCTAGATTTCTCCAGACATTTTCCGCTTCCTATCGCCTTGTCCATTTACTCTCCCTAGATAGCTTTGAAAGTACACTAGTTTTCTCAAATTTTCCCTTTACATTCCCAATTTTATTCACCAATTTTATCTTTTGTTCTTTTGTCATATATATACATATGTATATGTGCTATTGAATTTGAACGAGTTCATTATTATTCTAAACTTGCTAAATTTCTGAGAAATCATTTATTTTTAATCTAATATTATTTTTAACTTTTATTCTTATTTTTGATATTTTATAAAGATACATTTTACATAAAAATCACAAAGAAAAAATATTTTTCATCTTTTATAGGAGAAAAATTTTAATAGAAAAGTTTAATATATTATTAATCACATATGTATATGAGGATTCTTCTACTTTTCCTATTGTTTTCAATATTTCAAAAATATTACAGAATGATAAGTAATTCTATTCTATGATTTCACTATACTATAAAATTATTTTATTTTGACCTCATTATTTTTAATTCTATTATTATATGAGTTCATTATAGTTCCATTATACTATTTTTATTATTCCAGAATGATATTATTTATTTTTTAATGCTATATTATATTCTTACTATTCTGTGATCCCAAAATTCTATAATTCTATTTTTCTATTCTATTATTTTGTGATTTTACTATTCTATAATTTTATTATTCTATATTTCCACTGTTTCCCAATTTTATTATTCTACATTTTATATTTACACAAATACTTTTATAGGTCACTATTCCATAGGTTCTAAACTTTTCTTCAGTTCTAATTTTATATAATCTCATTGTTCTCATTGTTCAATTATTCTATGATTTCTATTGATACTATTGGACGGTTCTATTAAATTAGGACTCCATTATTTTATTTTTACACTGTTCTACAATTCTATTATTATAAGATCTTATTATTCTATAGTTTCATTCTTATAGATTTTATTTTTATAGATCAATCAAATACTCTATGAGCTTACTCTTCTTCAGTTCTATTATTATATAATTTCATTTTGTTCAGTAATTCAATTATTCTATTATATTGCATTTTTATATTGTTCTAAAATTCTATTATTATAAAATCTTATAATAATAATAGTTCCATTCTTGTATAGATTTTATTTTTATGAATCAATCAAATATTGTATGAGCTTGCTCTTCTTCAGTTCTATTATTATATAATTTCATTTTGTTTAGTAATTCAATTATTCTATAATTGTGACCTCATTACTTTATTTTTACATTATTTTACAGTTCTATTATTATAAAATTCCACTACTTTATGATTCTATTATTATTATATAAATCCATTATCCTATAGCTCCACTATTCTTTGATTCAACAATTCTAGAGCTTCATAATTTTATAATACCCCATAATAATGATTTATATCTAATTAATTATAATCATATAATCATTATTACAATTTATCTACGAAAATATTTTACAAAATATTTTCTCTACTTTTTCAAGAAACCTTTTCAGTTTTGCTCAATTAAATTCAATTTAAAAAATCCATAAGAAAAATATATTTATCTGAAACATTGTATATCTATCTCTATCCTGGAACAATGACGATCAAACAGCAACGCAGTCAAAAAAGAAAGAGAGAAAGAGAGAAAAATAATCTAGAAACTTTTTCCATATATCCATATACTCGAACGATAAAAGTCGATCAAACAACGCATTTTCAAACAAACACAGAGATTCCATATTGTTTCGTGGATTCGCATGGTGTTTCACTTCCACCGTTGCAGTTTCCGTGAAACATGGTGCACACGATACTTGGCGCAAATTTAATTTTATCGGACAAGTCGCCCCCTCAGGAGGAAATCCTCGCACGAATTAAACGAATTAAACATTTTTCAACGCATGGACAAGAACCGCGGGGTATAAACGTTGCGATAAAAAAATAAATAAATAAATAAATAATAATAGAGAGAAAGAGAGAGAAAGAGAAACACAGTGGAGATCTCATTTCCCCCACCACAGATAAAATTGTTGCCCATGTTGTACAGAATGCTCGAAATGATGAATCGGTTATTATTTACCAGCGTTTAACGTGGTAATTTAATACTTGAGAGTGAAGGATTCGTGGAAAAAATGGTTTGGAGAGGTGTTTAAGCAGCAGTTAAAGAAGATTAATTTTTTAAATAATTGATGAGGTTTTAACTAAGGGTAACCTAGTAAAGTTCTGTCGTTCGTTCAATTTTATGAATTGATTATCGTTTAATAGGGTAATTTAGAATTTGAAGGTGAAGGATTCAATGGAAAAAGATTCAATGGTTTTAAAATGGAGTATGAAATTAATTTATTAATTGAATTAATTTTTGAACGAGTTAATAGGTGAAGAAGTTTTACAATTTCATTTATGAATTTATTATTTTTAAAAGGTTTAATATTGTAATTTTGTATTTAACCTAAATTTAATCTAACTAAAAATTTTGTCATTTCTTTTTCCTATAAAAAAAAATAATTTCCTTGGATATTTCTTAATTATTTTTTATAAAATATGATTTATGTAATTGGTAAATTTTAACCAATAACTTCTAAATATAAAAAATTTATAGAAATAAACATTAAAGTGAAAATAAAAATTTAAAAATATAAATAATATTTTAATAATTTTTATAAATTATTTCTCAATAAAAATATATTGATAAATATAATATTTTTTTATATTTTCGGGTTTATATTTTATACATATTTTTCATAGAAAGATATAGAAGAATATGTAAAAAAAATTAATAAACCAAATATAGAAAAAGATTGTATCTTTTTTCATTTATCATAAATACTAATTCCAAATTTCTACACCTAATAATTCATTATATCATGCACGTGACAAGTATGCCTCTTTAAACACTTCTGTTTACACATCATAGCAGGACAGCAAAACTTAATGAGCAAATAGATCAGAATGCTGCATGGATCATCGATGGCCGACTTTACAAAGCTTAATTAAACTGTGTATAATTACTGACTAATGTTTGTGAAATGCATTTGATATCAAAAACAAACAATTTCAAATCATTTGGAAACGAATTCTGCTGTAAAAAAAAATTTTTAAAAGAGAAAAGGAATAAATTATAAATTTCCAATCAAAAATCTTTTAATTACAAGAAATTAATAAAAATAAAAAGTAAATTTGTAAATCTACAAATAAAAAGAATATCAACAAAAAGACTGAGATTGTTTCTCAAGAACTTACGAACTTGATCAAAAGTTAGGTTAGAATCTCATAATTTCAAAAAATTCTTTCATAAAAGATAGATTGATGCGAGTGAAATTGTTGTCAATTTCTATAACATTATCAATAACAAAATATTTAATAACTAGAAAAATAGTCTCAAATTTTTTTAATAAAAAAAAATCAATCAATTTATTTTAAAAAATTCTTAAAAGACCTTATCATATTAGTTTTAAATCATATTTCCACAATTATTCTACAATTTTTACAAATTAAAACTAAAACAATGAATTTCAGCAATAAAAAATCAATTAATTTAACTATTCTCTTGAGTATCACTGTCGTAATTATTTTTTTTCTATCATTTGAAAAAACTTTATTCTACACATTAACTAATAAAGACAATCCAGAAAATGCACCTGACATGACACGATTAAAACAATAAAATAATAAATACTGCAACACGATTAATTTTATCAGAAATATTACAATCATGCTCTATACAATATTGCCATCTGGTGGTGAAATTTCGAATCTATATAGTTTTGAATCTCCAAAAATCTCCATCATCGAATAACATTATTTTCATTATTTTTTTTCTTTTTTGCTTTTATATTATCATATATCTAATAAAGTTTTATCCATTCCGTTCGTTTATTAACTAAACTTCTCTCACACAGATTTCTAGAAAAGTTTAATTATTCCACGTATGATAGATATGATACACGTACATAAAATGGAAAAATTTTATTCAGGATGGGGTCAAAGAGAGGCGAGAAAAGAGAGAGAGTGAGCCACGCGATTTGCAGCAGGCTTAAATATTCATCCGAGATCAATCGAGGAGATTTGCAATTTTGGAGCGTTTGTACTGCACGAACGAGCTGGAAATAAACTGTTGGCTACTTCATTTTACGTGAAACTTTCTTCCTCGTACCCTTTCTCCTCCTCTCGATGTCCTTTCTTTCATTTTTTTTTTTTTTTGTTTCATTTAGTCGTGTAAAAGTCACTCTGTCCAGCGAGATTAGGATGCAAATAGAATTTTAGAATAGTTAGAAAAGTTTGTTTGGAATGATATCCTCCTAGCGAAGAGAAGATATTAGTTTCCCTCGTTTAAGAGAAGAGTTTGAGAGTTGGAAGTTGGTGTTTGTTTCAATTTCGACAAATGTAATTATCCGGATTACTTTGTCCAGTGTAATTAGGTACATTGTAATTCGGGCAAGATTACTATTCTGTTGTGAACAGACTTGCTTTCAATTTATAATGACTCAATTTACAAAGCTCGTTTTAAACATAAGAGGAACTTTTAAAGATGAAAATAATTTTTTTGTTGCGAATAATTTTGTCTTAAACTAATTAATTAATCAATTAAATATTAGTCAATTAAATTAAATTATAAATATAATTTAAAATTACAAATATAATATAATATATATATATATAATAAATTAAATTAGTCAATTAAATAATTAGTCTTTATCTTTTTTACAAAATGTGTTTTCAATATTAATAATTGATAAGAAAATATTTTTTTCTAATTTCTTAAAAGAAAATTGATAAAAAAAAATTTTAAATTTGTAAAAAATTGATTTGAATGTCAAGATAATTATGTTATTATATTATAATTCTTATTATTTTCTCAATTATTCTTAATTTTTACATTCATTTCCATCATTTTTTCTTATTATTTTTCTATTCCTAAATTATAATCTTTCTCTTCTTAAAGTTTTATCAAATTTTTATCCCTTTGTTATTAAATTATGAAACATCAAAGTTTCTATGAATTTTTTTCAATTTTTGAATATTTTTAAAATTTTTAAATTTTTATCACTCCTTTGTTTGCAATTTCTCATCATTTCTATTATTTCTAAATTCTTTTTTAACATTTTTACTATTTTTCTATTTTCAATCATTTATTTTTCATTATCCTTTAATTATTACATTATTGAAACATCAACATTTATATTTTTCATTTTTTCTATAAATTTTTTAAAATTCTTGTCATTAAATTTTCAAATTCTTATCACTTTTTTTAATCACAATTTCTCATCATCTTTATTATTCATTTATTTCTAACTCTTATCATTCCTCTATTCTTATAACTCTTCTCTCTTCAAATTCTTACCATTCTCATCATTCTTCTCTAATTAAATTACAAAATATCGAGATAGCGAATTCAGCAAGAATCCAATTTGCGCTTTCCTCGTTCATTCAAATTTATTTCAAAATCTCGATCGTCACGAATTATCCATTTAGGCCGTCCTGTGGTCTAAAACTAATGGTGCGTCCAGACAAGAAATGAAATATTAATTCGAAAAATATAAAATAAAATTTTTTCATTCGAAACTTCGTTTTCCTCGAATAAAAATAAATTTAAAAATTGATCGTTTTTAACGTTTAAACACGAACCATCGATAACCAGAATTACAAAAATAAAAAAAAATCTTATCACTGAAATCCTTATTTTTCAAAAAATCAAGATTTTTTTCGAAAAATAATCTTTTCAACCGAAAAAAAAAAGAAAAATTATTTTTGCTTATATTCACACGTTCAAAAATCCTTATACCCTCTATCGAATATAATCGTAATCGTAAAAACCAGCCAATCTTTTTTCGAAACTCGTTTCACTCTCGAAGCAAAATGACTCAAAATAAAAATGATCCCGTTCTACTAATTTTCGTCTTATTTTTTTTCACGCAGAACCGCCTCTTATCCAATTGTACAACCAATTACAGGACACTCCGTATTACTCTTGAGCCCTCGACCCTCCCACCCCCTCGTCCGCTAAACGTTGTTTTGATTAATATTCATCCGGGGCGAAGAGGAGCCCAACAAACGGAAAATATGAATCTCGATAACTTGCAGTCCTGGGATCCCTTTATTGCTCGTCCTACTTTCCCCTCCCGGAAACGGCGACGATCCGGTTACATCATAATTAAAGTCTCGCGGGTCTTCGAAACGACTAACGATATCCTTTTCTTCCTTTTTCCCCCGAGGATCGTCTTCTTGGGACAAGATTACAAAGAAAATGGTGGAAACGCTCGCTCGAGAGGATCGTGTTCGTTTGTGATGGTGTTTGTCGAAAAAAAAAAAAAAGAAGAAGAAACGTATATTTGCCCACGAAAGCGTTTGAAAATTTCAAAATTTCAAAATCCGAAAATTTTGATTTTAATAAAATGCAGTATGCATAGTAAATTTATATAAATTTGAATTTTGAGTGTATGTAAATTATATATATATTTTTAATATTTTATATAATTATGCAATTTTGAGTGGAAATATTTTTTTACAGTTGGATGAATAGTAAAATCTGAATATTTTGTAGCTTAAAATTTTACTGTATCTTGGATAATTAAAGTATGTTCGAAAAAATGAAAAATATAATGAAATTTTTTATCATTTTAAAGTAATATTCGATCATATAAATTTGATATATTATATTGCATGTATTCACAATGTTTTGTTAAAAATATTTTATTATAAATTCTGTTTGAAAAATTAAAAATTAAAAAATAGAATTTATTTTTAACGAAATTTTGTGACTAGGAATATAAAAAACTACTAATTAATTTTCTAATTTTATTAATTAGCACATACAAAAATAAAAGAGTTTCTAAAAAATTTTTCCTTCATACTTCTACTCGATAGTCCAAAAATATATTTCAATTTTATTCTTTTAATACGGAAGATATTTATTTAAAAAAAAAATCGATTATTTTTTCGGAAATTATTTTTCAGAAATTTTATTGTATCTGGAATAAAAAATTTTTTTTTTAATTTTTTTTTCTTTTCTTTTATAAGAAAAGATATATAGAAAAGAATATTTTTTAATTGAGAAATTTCTTTTTTATGAAACTTGTATTTATTGGAACTTTTGTTCATGAAATAGATCCTATCAGATTCCAAACTGGTGTCCCTTTCTACGGGTGTACTTTTCAACACTATCGATTGTCACAGAATGTAGGTAATAGAATTTCTCACAAATAAAATTAAAAATTACAAACAACATGGAATAAGATTTGATCTTGTTACATTTATTTTCTACCTATCGTTTCAATTAAAACAAAAAAATTTGAAAAAATTATCCTTTAAAAATTGCAGAATAAATCTGTTTTCTCGTAAAAGATAAAAATTTAAAACACAAGAGGAAGTACATATAAAAATGAATTGAAATGATTATTAAAAATAAAGAATTTTGATATTAATATAAATAATTTTATATTTTTAATAAATATTCTATAATATTTGCTATGAGATACAACTTATGTTTTCACGTACCACGCTGTATATCAGTTTCATAATTATATATGAATATGAAAATAATTTAGAATATGAAACCTAAAAGATTAGTGCAAATATAAAATATTTAATATGCACGATAATATTTTTTCATACAATTTTTCAAATTCATCACTTTACAAACTAATCTAAGTAGTTGACAAATCATCCATATTCAAGTAATTCTATATTTTCATTTTTAAACAAATAAATAGATCCAACGAAATAATAAAATAACCATATACGAAATATTGTTTCAAATAATATCTTTAACATGTTAACTAATCTAACCTAACCTAATCACTTTATAAGTAATCTACATTTCAAATAAACGAACAATTTTAACGAAATAATAAAATAATCTAATCATCCATGAAAATGTAACGAAATCTTGATTGAAATCTTTCATATTAAACTAATCTAACTAACCTAATCACATCACAAACCATCATAATCCATGTTTCTTAAATAAATATATAATCCCAACGAAATAATAAAATACAAAATCATTCAAATGTGATGAAATTAAATAACATCTTTCGTATTAACCTAATTTAAACTAATTTAATTTAATAACAAGTGATCTACATTTCAAATAAACGAACAGCTTCAACGAAATAATAAAATAATCTATCAATCAATGGAAATCTTGATTGAAATAATATCTTTCATATTAATCTAATCTAACATAACCTAACCTAATTATTTACAGATCATCGTGATCTTATATATCTTAAATAAAATAATTTTATGAAATAATAAAATAATCTAAACGATCCATACAAATGTAACAAAATTTCGATTGAATAATATATTTCATATTAATATAACTTAAATAATATCTTTCACGTTAATCTAACTTAACCTAACCTAATTAATTTAAGCAATCGTAATCTATATCTAAAATGAACGAACGAAATAATAAAATGACTATCCATACAAATGTGTACGAAATCTCATTCCATTTCGAGTATTGGTAAAAATTCTTCCAGATCCAGGACCGCTCGGAAATCGCAGACGTGCGATCGACATCGTTTGTCTCGCGCGAGATACGAATCACGGTCTGCTTCGACGCGTGAAAACGTACGCTTTTTCGAAGACGGAGAGGCGCAGAGCTCGGTCGATAACGTGTGCAGAAAAAAAAAAAGAAAGAAGAAAAAAATAATGAAAATCGTGGCGTTTTTTCGATAAACGAATAAACGAGCAGTTCGGTCGAACGCGCGGATAGGATTTCACGGAATAGTGCAGAATTTCCCTCTTCTAATTTTTTATTTTAGCTCGTGGTTGCACAAAGAAAGGTAGAGAAAAAGAACGTTCAAAAAATTGTATTTAAGTCTTCGTGCTATACAATCGCAGAATTTTATACTCTTGAGATTTTTCGATACATAACGCTATACGTAATGTTTCATTTTTTAAAACAATAATATGTGAATATTTTTTTTAGCGCCTATCGATTCATTATCTTCAAAAAATTATTAAGATTCTTTTGAACATCGTAACACGTAAATGGAAATTTTCTTAGACTTAAAAAAATAAAAATGAAAATAAAACCACATGGATTTCCTAACGTTGTACTAAAGAGATAATTTGAAACAAAATACTGGAAATATTTTAAAATATTTTAAAATAGCGCGATCGGATATGTTGTTTAATATTAGAAGAGAAAAGTTTATCCAAAAAATCTTTCAATTTGTGTATTGCAACAAGATGACCAGGATCGGTAATGAACGAAAGATAGCGAATGTTGTGAATAGAGGAGCTGAGAGATCACTGCTGAACGAAAAGAGAGTGCGGAAACGGCGCTCTAGCGAAGGGGTTGGTCGAGATAGCGAAGAATAAGAGCGAAAAACAAAACAGAAATAAAAATACGAAAAATAAAGAACGAAAAGATTCGAGCGTAGAGGCCAACAAAGAGGAATCAAAGGCCTAAGAGAGAGAGAAGGGCAGGTTAGAGGGGATGAATTAAACAGAGGTAAGAAAAAAGAGAGATCCGGCCGAAAAGAAAAGGAAACCGGTTGGCTACAATTAGGGGGAGAAAGAGCGAGGCTTAAAACGGATCAAAAAATGAAGAACACGTCGGGATTACCAGAAAAGAGAAAGAGGGTGGAAAAACGAGAAGAGAGTCGAGTAGGGAAGAAGATAGAGCCAAGGGGCCGATGGAAACGAGAGCATCAGAGAAGGAAAGAAGAGATAGAGAGAGAAGGAGAGAGAGAAAGAGTCGTGGAATCAGACTATAATAGAGACTGAAAAAGAAAGAACAAGCACAAGGGGTTGGAAAAAGGGAAGAAGCAGCAGACCGAGAGGGTGAGAAGAAGAACGAGCGGAAAGTGGAAAAGAGAAGGACGTGACGCGTGGCATCACGTGGTGTATTGATCGTCGCGCAGCATCCACGAGAGCCATTCCGGCTGCCAACCTTCCTACCTACCCCAAGCACTACCCCTTTCCCTCATCCGCCCCACCCACTTTCCTCCAGACCACCATTCTCCTCTCCGTCCCCCACCCCTTCCTTCTTCTATCCTCCATCCACCTTCCCTTCCTCCCTCGCCCTTGCAACAAACCAACCCCCCCGCCTTACACCCCTTGCCTGGCCACCAGCCCCCGGCGAAACCCCCGTCAGACATCCATCGTCGTGTATCCAGCGAGTTAATTATTAAATGCATCGTCGTGCCTGCCAGGGCCCTGCAATACGTCCCTTCCATCCACTATTTCTCTCCACCAACCCTTCCTCCTTCTCGCGCGATATCGTTCCCTCCTCCTCCGCTTCCGCCCCTCTTCACCCATTTCTCTAGCGTGTGTCTCTTTCACTAGAGCCGATTCACGTGCAGCCGCTTCGTCTTCCGGACTCGGTCGGTGTAAACGGTGGAAAGGAACGGTCGATAAGGAAGTTTCGGTTATTGAGCCGCGTTCACGATCGAATTATACGTATAGGCGAGAGAGATGTGGTGGATGGTGGATGGCATCGTGATTTCAAGGTTGAACGGTGTTTGGATCTCGATATGGGCAAAATTTCATGGGTCGGAAGTGAGAATGGTTAAGAAACGAGAAAATTCGATCAGTTACTTGTCGTTCAAAGCATGGAATAATTGTAATATTGAATAAGTGAGGTTATAGGAAGGAAGAAATATATATGTATCAATTATGGTATAGTAGGTGCGAATAAATGTTGTTCGAGCATTTTCAAATAAATTTCTTTTTTCAATTATTTGTAGTTTATGTACGAAATGTTTAATTAATTGATATGAGATATGAGATGTATATTTTATTATTATATATATAGTACAGATTTTTTCAATTAAGGAATGTTTAATATATATTGAACCAAATTTATAAAATTTTTTTAAATAAACCAAATACTGAATACATTTATCTAAGAAATAATTCATATGTGTATATGTAAAATGTAGAATTAAATTATATACTTTTTGAAAATTAAATACTAGTACTATAATTGTCAATGGAAATATACTTTGAATTTTTAAATTGAATAAATATTTATACACATCAAATACGTAATTAATAATCATGAAAAAATATTATAATTATTTCAACTATTTTATTATTTTAAAATTTAAGTTATTGCAATTATTTAAAAAATAATTCAACAAATCTTATTGATTATATTTTTATCAAATTATAAACTATATAAAATATTTATAATCGTCATATATATTTTGTTTCTTTTTTTCCTCGTAGAACGTGATTACTATTAATGATTATGTATAAGAAAAAATAGATATATAAACTGCAATATGTAAATGCATGCAGAATTCTGAGCACTATGCGCTATTTTAACTAGATATTTTTATGCAAGATCAATTTTTACAGAAAATAGATAACCCACCGATGCAAATAACAAAGAATGATCCAGACAAAGACCTAAAAAAAAAAAAAAAAATTGAAATTGCAATAGCCAATGAATATAAATACGGTAGAATAGCGATTTTTATTTAAAAAAAGAACACTCGTAAATTTTGAAATTTAAATGTTATTTAAATGTTATGTAAATATAGAAATTAAACAATATTTATCCCAATTTTTTTCTTATATTATATTATTATATTCAAATATCGATCAATTAATTAACTTATAAATTAATTAATTGGAGACGGTGGTTTGAAACTCTACATATAATATAATGAAAAAATCGTACTAAATAATTGTAAAAATAAATAATATTGAATCCATTATGTAATTTCAATCTGCAACTATATTGGACAACTTTTTTGCGAAACAAAAGACAAAATTATAAAATCAATTATAAATTCTCAATCTTTGAATGATGCATCGATTGAAAACCACTTCTCAAGAATAAAATGGAATTTTTAATTTATAAATAATATAAAATTAATTATATCCAAAACTCGATATCAAATAATTGAAAATAAAAACAATTAAACATTAATCATCTTCTTCTTTTTCTAAAATATATCAGATTATTCAAATTTCTTATCAAGAACGAAATCTATCAAATCAGAGACGTTAGATGAAAATATTAAAAGATTAAAAGACCCGCACAAAGTTTTTTCAAGAGTCAATTTCTTTCAAACTAGCTTAAGAATGCAAAAAAAAAAAAAAAATCGGACATAGAATGTTGAACGATGTTTGTGGAAGGGTTAAAGAGATTGAGGATTTGCCTCGTAATTTCCTGCTGAATAATTGATTGCCAATGTTAAGCGAAAACACGATTGAAATTGTCGCCAAGAATATTGGTTAATTGGTATCTGGAGGCAAACAATCGCGTGTAAATACAAACAGTGATTGTTTTCGCCGAATTTGCAAATAGGGAAACGAATCGTGACAATGGTGATCGATGAAAATGTTAAATCGCTCCCACGCTTGCGAGTGGATGATTTAATCGTTCATCTATCCACGATTTCGTGCGTACGGTTTGCAATCCAAATTCACCCTTTTGCAAATCAAATCCACCCCCAAATGGATACCACTGCTCTTTGTTTGCGTACAATAAAATTCAACAACAACAATTCAATTGTTTGTCGGATAATAATCTCCAAAACTAAACTAAAGTTATGCATATCTGGAATTAATGGAGATGCATGAATTTGATTATGTAATATTTTAATGAATTTTTAACAACATAACTAAATAATAAATAGTAAATAGTTTAATATTAATTCAATATTAATTATAATTTATTTTTAAAGGTTTATCGTCAATATTTCATTGAATATTTAATTCATTCGTGAATATATTAGTTCGTAAGTGGATAAT
Source organism: Apis cerana (assembly GCF_029169275.1). Lineage (NCBI taxonomy): Eukaryota > Metazoa > Arthropoda > Insecta > Hymenoptera > Apidae > Apis > Apis cerana. The sequence goes on along the minus strand of NC_083863.1, from coordinate 1,515,061 downwards.
TTAATCCATCCACGATTGCAAATCAAATCCAAATAGATACTGCTCTTTGTGTACAATGCGTACAGGAATGGAATGGAACAATGCGATACAATTGGAACAATTATATCAACAGTTAAATTGATGTTTAATTCAATTCCATACATCGATCTTTGCTCCAAAAGAATATAAATCATATATATTATAATATTGTGTATATTAATTGACTAATATTTGATTTTAAACGATTTAACGTTTGAATAAGATAATAATTTAATAATCTGCTTTAATATTTTGAATGTGAACATAAATTGATGTGATTAATTTCGATACCATGATTAAATGGTAAACGTTAAATTGCTTCGAATTATTGCGCAAATCTCTCCTAATTTTATTTTCCAATTTTTATTTAATTTATCGTATATATCTTTTTAACTCCATCATGCTTATACACTTCGAGAAATTATTATTTATCTAAAATATAATTATAATATATGATCATAATAACCCTCTGTCTTAAAACGACATAACATTCCATCTTCGTATTTTCACAATTCCGTAAAAATACATTTCCAAAAAGAAAAGAAGAAAAGGAAAGGAAAAGCTTAGTCAAAGTTTACACGGAATAGTTTCGTATAAAGAGAAAGAAATGGAACTGCGTGCAAACAAGCAGCTCCTTTGAAACCGTGTTCACAATACGGTCGAGCGACAAGCTAACAACACGTCGACTAGTTCTCGCGCCTTCCCAACAGCTCCACCTTTACTCATACAAAGTGTTAATACACCTTACAACGCGATTAATTCAATTCTGTGTTATATCGAAATCCTGTTAACCTGAGAGCTGATTCCAAAAACAGTGGAATGGAACGATTCGTGCGAGGGTTGTCCAAGTTTATTAACTCTTTGATTCAGATATATTCATAATATTTGTTCACGAAACATATGCAAAAGAAAAACAAACAGAACCAATGAAATTCTCGTCAAATTCATTGATTGATATATACGTATATATGAGCTATTTTTGATAGAAAAGGGGTTAAAAGGATTTCATAAAATTGTTATGGAGTGCAGTTAAACTATATTTATTACGAAATAAATATAAATATTGATCGAGAATAATTTATCGTTAATTTAAGAGATAAAGGTTCGAATTTAATGCGAGCTTAAATTATCGATAATACAAAAAATATCGTTTTCTTTTTGCGAATGGTTGAAATAAAAATGAACGAAGCTTTATCGAAGTTTATTTCATCCACTTCTGTTCCATTTGTTATCTTACAATCAACGATATTTCGAAATATTTCGAAATACATCGAAAATTCAATTCCATCCAATATACGATCATCTTTTACGATTTTCTTTGTGCGAGAAAAATTTGTCCAATTTTCGTCCATATCTCGATATCTATTACGAATATTTCAACACGCTGTTTTCGTGTAAACGACATCAATAATGCCATGTGAAATAGATGTCAGAAACAGGTCACCGTTGTTGCGTGTACGCACGCATGTTTGCCCGGCCAATCAAATTGTCTCGACGCAGCTTCAAGTCGGATTGCCAAGAACGTTGTTCACCTGGCTCGGTGAATTTGCCAAAATGTGGTGTTGATCAGCGAATCGAAAAAGCTGTCCACCGAAGGAGGCCTCGTTGAGAACGTATTTAACATTGGAACTGTCACGTTTGAATGTGCAACCAAATCTGGTGCGTGTAAACAGGTCGACAAAATTAGAGTGGTTCTCCTATTTCAATCTCGTTGTATTAAATTGTATTGAATTATATAGAATAGAAAGGGAATGAAATGTTATTGCAGAAATTGTAATTAAGAAAAATATTGATACAAAAACTGTCAAATTGAATGTATCCAAAGTAATTTATATTTACATACTTGATCAGCAAAATTAGAGTTCGTTTATTTCGATCAATTTGTATTAATCGTAAATTGTTAAATTGTATGAAAATTTGCTTTTGAAAAAGAAAAGTGTACAATATAGATTTAGAAATGATTTATAGATAATCTATTAAAAGAAACTTCGTTGAGGATAATTTTAATATGAAAAATAGTGATTAAATGTGTGGGATAAATAAGTTAATTGCCAATTGGCATGTAAATAATTGTTAAAATCAGATAGATTTAGAAACATTCACGTAACCAATGATACAAGTTATATGTCAAAATTAGAGTGATTTAGAAATAGAAATCAGAAGAATAAAAAGACCAAAAAAATTTCTAATTTTAACATATGAATAATCATTTTCAATTAATTTTTCAGAAACATATAATAAACTATTATTAGAGTTGATCAGTCTTAGCTTTGCATCTTCTGCACCTTTCATTAAAGTCAAAATATTATATAAAAGTAAAATATCAATTATCTTAATGAGACAGATTTTAAATAATAATTGCTTAATTGCAATTTATAATAAATCACAAGCCAATTAATGATTTACAATCTAAATAGTCATCACAGGATCATAGACACCTTGATAACTGAAGGGTTAGCAAGGTGATGATGTAGGTCAACAGAGAGACTAAGCCCAAGGGAAGACAAACCCCTCGAATTACTCATGTGTTGTAACATGAACTTATATAACGTATTTATAATAAATGTACAGAGTTTCAATTTTAACAGTGTTTGCAAAAGTACATTTTAAAATCTAAACTTATGAAAAATATGTAAAAAAAAAAAAATAAAAATTTGCAGATATTATCTATATACATATATGTTCAAGTTCGTATACACAAAATGTCAAAGAATAATTTTATTTATGTAAAATGTTGGCAATTGGTATATCAGATTGTTCAATAATTAATGTGTATCATCAGAATTCAAAAATTTGAACAAAGAATTAGAATTAAAATTAAAAAAAAAATTTTTTAATTTTAATGCAAATAAGATTTATTATAAATCTTTATAATATAAATTTTTAATCAGTAACAATGTTAATAGAAGATTCTAAGTAGGTACAATTAAAAAAATAGTTTCAAATTTTTTTATTATAATAAAAAGTGATTTTTTATCATACTATATATATAATTTTTCATTTTAATATCAATTTAATATAAAAGTAAATATTTAGGTTGAAAAGATGAGACGATTGTTCGTTTCTATAGTATTTATTTTTAATTTTTATTATATTATAATTATAATTACATTATATTACATTTACAAAAAAATGGAGAAAAAATTCATCCCTTCATATAATTAAACATATGCTATATTAATTTTCAATCCTAAATTTTCAAAACTCAAATTAAATTGACAAAGCAACAAACGAGTAAAATTTAAAAATCACTTATAGAAAAATTTTATCGATTGTAAGAATTAAATTAAAAGATTGTTTAATCTATTTTTCAATTACGTATTTAACATATCTTATAATTGTTCTCAGTAATCAATGTCAAACTTCATATATTTAATAATCATCAATAATCAACCAAGAATTTTATATTCAAATTTTACATTTTTTATCTAACTTATTCAATAATCATTCGAGAATCCTGTACTCAAATTCTATATTTCTTTTTAGAATTCTTTCAATCATCAACGTTATATAAAAATTCCAAATTCCTTTTTTCTTCTTCCACAATCTTCCATAATTTTCCCAACACGACTCACTCGATACTCGTCCAAAAAATCGCAAATTTTACATTTTTCACCTGTAATTCTCTATTAAAATTCACTCGGCTTCTAAACAAGGGGATAATACCGGAACAGTGTCTGGAAAGTGATGGCAAAAAGCGAGACTTGGTGGCAGTTTAAAGTATCGTCCTCAGCGACACGGTCGTCAAAAGAAGGGAAGGCTTAGGCTCGCGCCTCTTGTTGACCGAGTGTCTTCAAGACGGCTGCTGCCGCCGCCGCTGCTGGAAAGCCTTTTCACTCCTCCAATGCCTCCCCTCCCCTCTCCTTATCGCCTCCTTTCACCTTGATTTCTTACGTCCTCGTAAATTCTTCAGTAACGCCCCCGCAATATTTATCCTTCCTCTTACGTTCCTTCTCCGCGGTCTTGGTTTGCCTTTGCGATCCTCATTGCGTTCGAGTTAGGATATCCTAATGGTTCCTCGAAACTGGCAACTTGTTTTGCCAAGACGACTCGATTCGATGTGATTTTTGTGTGCGCTTGTGAAATATTTTTAAACGTTAACAAAAATACCACTCACGAAAAATATTAAACGGATAATGCGCATCATATTCGAAGAATTTTTATTTAACCTCAATTTCTTTTCTTTTCTTTTCTAGTGTAGATATTATGCATCGATATAATGACGTGTAGTTTAATCTGATTAGTCTGAATCCTCCGTTCACTTCTTTTCTTAAATTTATCTTAATGCACTTTAATTCACTTGCTGATTAAACACGTCCCTTTATCCACTTTCCTTTTTCAATCTCACGTTATTCATTAATAAATAATTTTATTGAACGATAAACGAAGTACTCTACTTTTCTTTTAAATATAACAGCTTCGATTAAACGCTAAATATCACCGTTAAAAACACTCATCACGACGATAATTTCGAAGGGTCCCCTTCCTCCCCCCTCGTTTTCTCAAGTGGCGAGAAATTAAGAGAGGGGGGGAGGAGAGAGATGGAAAGGAAGAGAAAAGTCGCGTAAAAAGGAGGTGACAAGAACAAAGTGGAAACAGCAAAAACTGGAGGAAGAGGAGAGAGAAAAAAGAGAGGAGAGAAGGAGAAGCACGAAGAAAGAAGAAGTATACTCACGACCGGAAGCCCTCTGCCAGGCTGGGCTTGAAGACACTCGGTCAACAAGCGGCACAAGTCTCTGCTCGCTTTCCCCCGGCGCGTACGCGAGCGTGGAAGGTCGTTACACCTAGCTAGATAGGTTGCTCCGTCACTTTTTTTCACTCCGCGACGCGACACTGTCACACTGTTGTCGGCAGGCTTCTCTTTGGTGGCTTTTGGGCAAATAGAGAGGAACCTCCAGTGTATCTCAGCACACCGTTCGATTTTGGAAAATCTTTCGAAGTTAGATGTGAAAGATACTCGTTTGGCAACTTTAGAAATTTTCTTCGCCACGAAATATTTGGAAATAACGTATAGAGAAGCCTCTATTTGGTTCGAAACGAATAGAAGGAGATCACTTTAACTCGAATTAAAATTTTCGAAAATCTCTGAGGATTCCCCGCCGATACGATTTACCTCGAAAACTTTCGAAAACTTCTAATTCAATATTCTTCGAAACGATTTTTAGATAGATTTATCTCGCTCGTTCGAGAGGTTAGACGCGACTGGGTGCAAAGTGGAATCATCAACGAACGAGAGGATAGGGAACGCGTGGCCCTAACGCGAGAAGAGGAAGAGGGTACAGATGCGACAGAGGAAAAATAAAGATGGAGAGGCTAAGTTTAGAGGATCGTGAGAGAGGACGAAGTGGCGAAGGAGTACGAGGCATCGAGAACACAATGCACCTTGCCCTCTTCCTCTTGGACGAAGGGGAGGGAGGAGGGGAGAGGCGCAGGAAGAGAGAATGATTTTAGATTCAGTGCCAGAAAAATCGTTGGCCAATCGCGAGGGACGAATCGAGATCGCCATCTCTCGGCCAACTGGGGCCATCGAGGGATTTTAATAGATCCTTTCTCGGGAGATCGAGACGAGATGATCGCTCGAGTGTCATCGATGGTGGTGATCTTGGATTGGAGAGAATTTTCGAATTTTATTCAGAGATCGCTGGAAATTGGTGATTTTTTTTTAAATTTAAGAAAGTCGAAATCTAGAATGCTTGAAATAATACGCGGAGAATAAAAATTTTAACGGAAATTTTAAAATTTTGGTTTCTGGAATTTTTAGTTATTTTTAATCACTCGAATGTCATCGGTGGTGATCTTGGATTGGAGAGAATTTTCGAATTTTATTCAGAGATCGCTGGAAATTGGTGATTTTTTTTTAAATTTAAGAAAGTCGAAATCTAGAATGCTTGAAATAATACGCGAAGAATAAAAATTTTAAGGAATTTTTGAAAATTTCTACAATTTTTCAAAATTTAACGACGGTATTTTTAAAGTATGAATTTTAAATTTAAGAAAATCGAAATCTAGAATGCTTGCAAATGATACGCGGAGAATAAAAATTTTAAAGAATTTTTTAAAATTTCTAAAATTTTTTAAAATTTAACGACTTTGAAAATAAGTATGATTTTTAAATTTAAGAAAGTCGAAATCTAGAATGCTTATAAATAATATGCGGAGAATAAAAATTTTAACGGAAATTTTAAAATTTTGGTTTCTGGAATTTTTCAAAATTTATTAAGTTATTTTTGATCGCTCAAATGTCACGATGGTGATAATCTTGGACTAGAGAGAATTTTCGAATTTTAATTATCCAGAGATCGCTGAAAATTGGTGATTTTTTTTTAAATTTAAGAAAGTCGAAATCTAGAATACTTAAAATAATACGTGAAGAATGAAAATTTTAAGAAATTTTTGAAAATTTCTACAATTTTTCAAAATTTAACGACGGTATTTTTAAAGTATGAATTTTAAATTTAAGAAAGTCGAATCTAGAATGCTTGCAAATAATACGCGGAGAACAAAAATTTTAGAATTTTAATTTCTGGAATTTTTCAAAACTTAGTTATTTTTAAATTTAAAGAAGTCAAGATATCTCGAATTCTAAGAAATCTAGAATGTTTATAAAAATATGGTAATAAAGAGGTTAATTTTTTTTCAATAAATTTTGATTTCTCAAATTTTTTAAATTCAATAACCACAGTTTTTTTTTAAATGAATTTTATTTTATCTGAGAGATAGATCGAAACCTGATTTTTAAATTTAATAATAGATCTACTAAAATGACCAAAATACACATCTGTCGAAAATATTGAAATTGAAATCGACTCCATTTTTCAAGACAATAATTAAATCATGCGCAATGAAGTTAAAATTGACTTGAATTCATAACCACCATCGATATCAATTCCATTTCCATTTCCAATGCTAAATTAGAATATCGGCGTTCTATTATGATCGATGCAATTAAATAAATCGAAATAAAGAATACAGAAGAAAATTTTTTCGTTCAAGCTGTCGTTTCAAAAAACATTGTCGTTTCATAAATCCGATTTTCCCAAAAATTGACCTAAAAATGAATTTTATTTTTTCATTTACATACACAAATATATAACATACACTTCTTCATAATTCCTCTAATAATTTATCACACGAATGATATATAATTTTAATATATATATATATATAAATTCTCTAATAATTCATCCATTGTTTTCAAACACGTAACAGAGAGATCAACCCTGACAAACTTCTCTAAAACTGCTTTGACTAATGGCGCTCTCGGTTCCCAAGCAACACGATCATTTATCGTCATTATCTCGTTTATCGTATCCTCTTACTTCTCCTTTCTTTAATGTATCTTTTGCAATTTTTATTCCAACTTTCTGAAACAGTCGGCAACTCCTACTTCTTCCTCAATTCTCGTCAACTCGTCTTCTCGTTCACTCTCGATCTAAGATCAATTATAGGATAAGGTTGACGGATCAAGAATTATCAGGAACCAACTTTGTTAAATCGTTTATACGGTCCATCCACATTGTGCCACGATTATTCTTTTTTAAATTTGTTCCCAAAAATTTCGAACAGATCCATACTCATTCAAATCTTTATCTCACTCTACACGGTTAAAATTAACCAGCAAAAAGAAAAACGATGGAAATGATCCAGAATATTTGCTATATAAACGATATAACTCTAACTCTTCTTTTTAAAAAAGAATTTTTTTCTCCTCTCTGACTGATCTCTTCTTCTCCAATTATTGCAACTTATCATAAACAAACACTCAATATATAAAATTATTTTACTTGCAACATCATTAAAATTGTACATATTTCAAGTTCGGATAAGATCTTCGATTTCTTATATTTACATTTGGATATCTAAAATTGATCTTCGAAAAATCTTCCATTCGAGTTATCAAATCGCCTTGATACATCACTCGAAACAAATCAACGAAATTGAGGTTAAATATCGTCGAGATTATGCATAAAGGGGAAGACACAAAGAAGAAGTTCGCCACTGCATCGCCATTCGAAGTTTGGAGGTTTCTTGTCGTCCGATCTTGGCACCAATTCGAGGAACGAGGAACAAATCGACGAGGCTCGAGTGTTAATTAAATCGTTGCACGTTTAAGCGACGGATGATTTCGAGGGAAGTAGAGAAAACACTTCTGCTCGAAGGAGCCCCACTTCACGCATCTCTCGCAATTTATGCGACACTTTGGATCGTCGAATCTTCGTCGACATATGTTGGGCACGTTGGCGTTGAATAAATCAATGGATGTTGGACGCGTAAAGCGCGTGTAAAATGGAGAAGTAATGCGTCTAATTATGTAACCCGTGTCCTCCAATTCAGATTGGATAATGGAAGAAGAAAGTTAATTGCACGATTATTTCTTTGAGAAAAAACTTTTTGAAAATTTGCGCGTGAAGAAGCTAATGTGAAATTGATTTTTCAAACGGGTTTTGAAATTTTAATTAATTAATTTCGTGTCTTTGATCGACACCTTTCGTTACTTTCTTCGTTATTTAAATGATGTATTCGATGTAAATTTTCTTTAAAAATTAATTCGAAATTTAATTCAAATTTCTTCGTGTTCCTAAAATAAAATAAGATAATTTAAGTATCGCGTTATTGGAGTTTCTTTTTGCTATATATTCTGTTATACAAATCATTTCGTTTATCCAATGTATTTAAAATTCTTTCTACATAAAATGCGTACATTGGGAGTCAAATGTTTGAAATCAATAATTTTATAGTTACAGCTACGTATTGGAATACACTTTTAATTTTGTTGTTAATTCGAAATTAATATTACAATTATTAATAATAGTTTTGTTTACTTTAACAAATTTTACGCAACAAAAATTATCATGAATTTTTGAATTCTGTAAAACATATTAATAATTTAAATTATTATCATTTTTTATAATTTCATTGAATCTTTTTTATCAAGTTTAATTAAAATAGTTATATTATTTATGCAAATAAATTCGTTGTCTTTATAAAATTTTAATTCCTCTCTCAATTCTACGATTCTACGGAATATTTAAAATATACCAAATTTTTTGAAGAATTAATATTACATATGATTATAATATTATTCATTTTAATACATTTTTTATAAAAAAATATTTCGATCTCACAGAATTAATCTTAATTTCTACAAAATAAACGATTCCAAACTTTTTATAAATAATTTTCTGAACATAAATATAAGATAAATTAATATTACATGTAATCAATATCACTATATTATAATAAAATCTACATAAAAAAATTTTCAACTCACAAAATTCTAATTTTTCTTTTAAATTCTACGGAATATCTACGTTATACTAAACTTTTATTCTATTTCTATAATCAATATTACATATTTTAATAAATTCTATACAAAAAAATTTTCTAATCTCAAAGAATTCTAATTCTAAATTCTACAGAATGTTAAATTCTAAATTAATTTTTCTATACTCATTAACAATATTACTCATTTCAATAAATTTTATAGAAAAAAAATTTTCTAAAAAAATTCTAATTTTAAATTTCTACAGAATATCTAAATCAATTAGTTTTGTATCAAATTTTCTAAAAAATTAATAATTACATTTGAAAGAAATATACATAAAAATTGATTTTAAAAAATCCTAATCCTAAATTCCACAGGATTTTATTTTAATAAGTTTTATAGAATAAAAGTTTTCTAATTTTAAATTCTACAGAATATTGAAATTTTCTGAAGAATTATTAATTTATTTATCTTAATAAATTTTAAAGACAAAAAATTGTCTAACTCTAAAAAATTCCAATTCTAAATTCTACAGAATACTTAAATTATATCAAATCATTCTAAACAATTAATAATTAACAATACAAAGAAAAATATATACATATATAAAAATCGACCTGAAAAAATTCTAATCCTAATTTCTAAAACCACCTAAATTAAACCAAGCTCTCTATTCCAAATATCCAACATCTAACAAACATCCAAATCCTCGATATGATCAATTTCTAGGCATTAAAAAAAAAAGAAAAGAAAAAGAAAATCCAAATCCACGAAATCATTTCCTCGCTAAAAATATCTAATCCGACTTCCCTCCTCCCCTTAAATTCTACAATTTCTCGGAATACCTAAGCGATTCCAAACTTCCCAAGGTAATCTACCTGCGCCAGCGAAACTTGCACGTAGCGCAGTCGAGGGGTGGGAACAGTTTCACGGTGACGGTGAAGCGCACCTCGCACGCTATAAATAAGACTTCGAAACACGCCGACGTAGACTTGAATTGGTCGCATACCGAGGCATAGACGAGGAGGGATCTACGGATCCGCCCCCCGCGTGCAAACGTTCGTCCACGAGCTGGTGGAGCACGTTGCTGGTCGCATACGTCTGTATCGAGACGCGTGTATGACATTATCTGGTCTGGAATTTTCGCTTATTGTTCCGACGAGTAACGGGTACATTCAATGTCCCCGTGTGCGCGAAACGCTGTTATCGGTATTCAATTTCGCGGCGCTCGTCGGATTTGCTATTTACACCGCCCCTTTGCAACTTTGTTTTTCCGACCAATAATCCTTGCCCAATTGTTAATGAAATTGTTAAGAGATCGAACAATCACCGAGTGTTGTACGATCGTTTCGATGGACTTGGATCAATTTAAACTGGATCGTATAAGTAAGGATTAATAAAGGGTTATTCTCGATCGAATAATGGAAAAATCAAATTTTAAAATTATCCAATTTAAACTCGTTCCATCCATGATCTAATAATTCTTTAATTAGTAGCGATCAAATATTGCAGATCAACTTATTCGTAAGCTTGTGCTTCGTTTTGTTAATTGATGTATCTCGATGCTTTTGTGGCTTTGGATATCGTGCAACAGAAGTTGACCCGGCGATTCTCTCCTGTTTATTGCAATTCTAATTGTTCGAGAGGTTCGTATCTCGTGCCTTTGTTGCGTATCTATTTCGCGAATAGTTTAGGGTGTAAAGTTGTTTGGGGACAGAGTTCGAATTTTCGTCGATGCGTGTACGATCTACAATGGACGTATTAATAGGTGCTTGATTCTCGAATTGAGTTGCGTTATATTCGAATGAAAGGAATTTTGATAAATTTTGGTTTGGAAAAGAAATATTGATTTTTTAATTCATACTTTCAGACACAATGAAATTTTGCGAATATGCGTAGATCAGGTGTAGATTTTGTTTTCAAAATATTCGAAGAAGACGAATCTAAAAATAGTGATTGTTTTTAATAACAATAATGAAAAATGTAAATATTTCAGTCACAGCACGTAGAGATAAAATTAATTGCATCCCTCCAGGTGAAATTACACGTCAACCCACAAACTCTTGGAAATTCGTGACAAATTTCTGAAATTTACTTCCTTAAATTCCTCCCCAGGAAGCTCATCGAATCGTTCCACCGCCTTGTCTGAAACGACAAGAAAATCCTCGATGGAAGGAGAGAATTACCAGACGTCAGACGAAGTAAACAGAATGGCTCGTGAGGGTGTTTTTTAGAATGTAATTTCTTTCTTTATATGCGCGTCGCGGGTATAATATTTCTCGTGGGAAACGTCTGATAGAGGATTACAATTTCTTTATTCTATATTTATTCGCGAATCATTTTTTTTTTTTAGACTAACTCAAACAGAAAAATTGATATATAAGAATGAAGAATTATTTGCACAAATAATATCGTGTAAAATACAGTAATGTACCATTTATTTGAATCCCGAATGAAACTTCGATTTTTCATATAAAAAAGAAAAACGCTCTTGAAAAATAGAGGAAACCGTGCCATTGAAATCACTTTTTGTTTTATTCCGATATCTCAATCGGTTGCCGAGATATAAAGACTATAAAATTTCCATAGCGTTTAAGCACGAATGAACCAACGAACCCGCGACCCAATGACCTACATCTTTTCTTTTCAGGAAATACGTATTCTTCCAGGAATCGCAGTATTATGTTTTTCCAAGAATCGTGTCTGTCGCTTGTCTACAGTTTGGAGTAGGTCAGCGAGACGAGGTGCGAGCGAGAGGTCCGAGTAAGTCGCAAGGAGACAATAAACGATCGAAAATTACGCTTTTCTTTACACGACGATATCTCGGAAACTGGGAGTCATTTGCGGATAAACGAAAATGCATTTTAAAGAGGAAAGTATTACGCTTCCAATGATCGTTCGCTCGTTGATGGCAAGTCATTACTTTCAGAGTTATAACGGTTCAAAGTTTTCTTAATTTTAATAGAATTTCTACAATTTATCGCGATAACTCGGCGAAAAGGTATGAAAGATCGGAATAAGTGACAAGAAGGAAAACTATCAAAAATTATTTCTTCTTTGCACGATGATATCTTGGGAACTGGAAGTCGTATTTAAATAATTGAAAATGCGTTTTAAAGAGAAATATTTTCCGCTTCTAATGATCGTTCATTCGTTGATCAGACGTTACTATATTCGGAGTTATAGCGGTTCAAAGTTTTCCTAATTTTAATATTTGAAGTAAACGATTAAAAATTACCTTTACACGGCGATATCTCGAGAACCGGAAGTCGTATTGAGATAAACAAAAATTCGTTTTAAAGGTCGTTCATTCGTTGACCGGATGTTACTATATTCGAAATTATAGCCATTCAAAATTTTTAATCAAGTTTAAAATAAAGAATAGATATGAACAACATTTCAAAAAGCAAGTTTTCTTTTAATGATCTTTTATCCATTAACGAAAAATTATCTTGAAAATTATAATTACATTATTACAAATATATCTATTTCGTTATACTAAGTACAAAGATTCTACTAATCATATAAAAAATCTTCTTATTAAACTAGATTGATTCGAGTTTAATTATTTTAATTAATCAACAGGTTTTATAAACTTCATAATTTTTGTACTTATATCACACTTGTAAAATATGCAAAACAAAATATTAACATAAAAATTAAACAATTTAAACTTGTATTAGACGAAATAAAAGACCTTTATTTCCGACTCTATTTCATTTCGTCTAAATTAAATTATTTATAACATTTTTATGTATCAACTTTTATTTTTAATCTTTAGAATTTATTCTCCAACGATATCACACATATATATATATATATATATATATATTAATATCCTGTACATCCTCTAGTCGCCTATAACTCTTCATTATCACTATACCACTTGGGATCCATTCGTGTTTATTAAGACCCTCAAGCTATTATCTGACGCTTGATCAGAATGTCCCGATTACGAAATCATCACCACGTAGAAACCTTTGACTTTGATCAGAGATTTTAAACGATCTTGCAGTCAAGTGGAAGAGAAAGCATGTTTTCGATCCTGAAGTTTAAGTGAAGATCGAGTTTCAAACTATTGGATTTTTTAGTAACTTATTGGTTTCCTATTTGTAATTCTATTTATTCTTGGTTTATTGGTAAATTAATTCCGATGAAATCCCTTCAAAATTATCAAGTAATAAAACAGAATTATTTTATTTTTAAATAAAATTAAATTTGAGTCTCTTTGATTTTTTTAAATTTTGGAATTACTTTCTAATTACTAATTTTGGAATATTTCATCGAAACAATTTTACCAATATAATTATTTATAACATCATTTAATTATTACAATTACTTTTAACCATTCGAACAAAATACAAAATTTTGTGAAATTGTTTAGTTAGTTCCGTTTAGAACAGAACAAACTTGGAAAAGTTTGCACAAATACAGAATCCTTACCATTTTTACATTTCTTATTCCAGTGAAAACACAAAAATTATTTGAAATTACCAAACATCTTAGTACTTCTTTTGAAATGATAATGAAATTGAAACTTACTATCGCCTGCTGAAAGAAATTCTCAAAAAGAAAAGAAAGAATTGCTTCATTTTTCTCTAAAATTACAATTCTCAAATTTCCCTCAGAGATAGAGTCCCATGACACTCTGAAACGCTCGTAATCAACTCTCATCCAACATGGACAGACTCACTCTCTCTCTCTCTCTCTCTCTCTCTCATCGCCGCTCGCCAAGAAGTCGACCGTCGAAATCTTGCGCGACGGGGGAAAATTCCCGGAAAATTCCACACTCCCTCTCGATAACTCACGAAATCTTAAATTAATTCTGTAGGCGGCGCACGGCCTGCTCTAATGAGCGCAGACGCCTTCACGAGGTTTGTTTCCCTCGACTGGATAGCTGGGCCAGGCGGAATAACCGAAAATCGAGCAAAAGGGGAAATGACAAGTACGAGGAGCAAAGTGGTGTGAAAATAAACTCGGCCCGGCCTCGATATCCGCCGAAGTTTATTGCACAGGTTGGACAGGGGAGGGGAGAGGTTTGAAATACGATTCTTGCCTAAAAACTGTTAGAGCTATTAATAAGAATAATTCTTTTCTACGGAAATGGTAAATTGGAATTATCGAAATTATGAAATAATGACGTTTCGACGAAAAAGACAAATATACCGCGTGAATATATTGTTGTAGAATTTGAAGTTGGCTCAAAATTTTATTTATTATTATTGAATTATTACGTTGCCAAGAATGAATTCATAGTTGGTTGTCTATTTGCTTTTTCTTCGATACTTGTGAATGTAACGGATAGCATAATATAGTTAAATATATTCATTCGGATAAATTTTATTTATTGTTTTCACAGTCAACATGTATACGTCGTTAATTCGTGATGATTATTGAGAGGGAAGGAAATGGAGGAGGAAATGAAAGGAACGAAGCAATTTATCCGCCAATTTATTTGCACAGGATAGATTGAGGGTGATGATGATACTTTAGAATATGAAAAATGACAAGTATCCTTGATTTCAGGTTTTAACACAACTTTAATGTTGAAGATTGAAGTGTTTATCTTGTTTATCTATTTAAGAATTATCTGATCAAGATTAGGATTCAAAAGGGCTGGAGTATCTCTACTCTTTCATCATTTATTCCAAATTTAGATTAATATGTACTATACCTAGTTACATTACATTCCCTAGTGTACCCTATATATTTTCTAGTGAGATGGTAATGAGTGTCAGAGGTGCAATCCACAATTAAATAAATATACTTACAGCAATTGGAACGTTAACTAGCAATAACAATAGTAATAATAATAACAATGAATATGTAACGTAATGATAAAAGATTGTAACTTATCGTCTCTATTATAACTATTTTTAAAAACCCAAAAATTCTTCAAAGAAACGAGGATAACAAATTATCTGAATTTGATTAGCTACTGGATTGAATCAGCGAAATTTTACAGACAGAAAAGATGGAAAAAAAAATTATAAGAACGAAGAAACATGAACAGAAATAGAATCCAAATTATAAAAACTCTTATGGTAAGGGTACGATTCTATAATTCTATAATTGAATCAGTTTAGATGAAGGAAAGAGTATGTGTTCGAAATGATAAGTTGGAAATATGGATATATATATTGAAACCATTTCAAAAATAATAAATGTTGCACAGGCCCATTTTATCGTATTGGAATATTTCGTTTGTTTTTGATAATATTAATAAATGCTTCAGATAAGAGACTGAATAGTCTCGAATATTCTGCATATTCTGGTATAATTAGCTTTTTCGTAGGGAAATGGGCAGAGATCGTATCGTCCCCTTTGCGCCAGAGGCACCAGTGCGCAATTCGATAATTTGTAAAAATTTATACTTTTAAATGTGAAAGACGATTATCAACATTTTTGAAAAGTTCGAAATTCAATTTGATGAAATGTGAAATGTTGTTTTATCGTTCTTCATCTTCGATTTTTTAAATAATTTCGATTTTGTTTTATCATTGCGATTTTAAAAATTTTGGAATCGCATTATTTTTAACGCGATTTTATTCCATTGCACGCGTGTTTAACATTAGATAATATAATATAATATTTAATTGTGAAATTTTGTATGTAAAATTTGTGAAAAAAATATCGAATTAATTCGTTTAATCGTTATATAAATTTATCAATTTATTTAATTATTCGTTATAAACGAAATCAAATAATTTCTATTAACCAAAGACAATGAACGATTAATAAAAAGTTAAAGGTAGAATTAAAACTAGTTGCAAATGATAAATTCAATAAAGTGAAAAAATAAATTTTTGTAATGTTTCAAACATCGAATAACCAATTGTAACTTGAAATGATTTTTCTACAAATGATAAATGGTTTATTTAATAGCGCCGATTGAAATGAAAAGTACACGAGTGGAACACGATTAAAAATAATATTTTTTAAAACGTAATTAAAATTCTTCGTTTAAAACATTTTCCTCGAAAATGAAAACAATTAATCTGAATGTTAAATTAAATACACTGGGAAATCTGGAAATCTATATCTCTCGTTATTTCGTTTTCATTAAAATTTTTATAATAAGCTCGATAATCTTACATCTATATATAGTTCTTGAAATTTTCGACAAATAATAATTCTTATTCCACTGAATGATAAATTGTAATAAAACTACGAATCATAGGGCAGAAAAAAGATTTAAAAATTTTTTTTTCCAACTCGATGATATTTTCATACGAAAAATAACGAATAGAATTCGATTCGATCGTTAAAAATATAATCTATTTTTTATTCTCGTTACATCAACTCACAAAGAATTACTTCTTCGTCACTGCGGATCCACAATTCCACAAAAATAAATCATTGGGGGACGAATGATCGATAACTTAGGGAATCACGGACCGGAAAAGAAAGTTAATTAAACTGATTCGCCAATCCCAAGTTTTAATCCCTCCATAATCCGAAATCCCAATTAATACGAAAACTAGTTACAGGACTCCTTAAACCCAATTACTCCGAACACCTTGATCCTCCAATTAAAAATATCTTTAACAACCATGCTATGCCACCAATTACGATATCTTTAATAATTGCTGCAGTATCGATTAAGAAAACGATGGAAAAATTTCTTATGAGAATTTTTTTTCGTGACGGATGATATTTATTTCGCGTTTGACGATTGTTCGTGTTGAAAAATCGAAATATTGAATTTTGAATCAATCACGATACAATTCTTATATTAATTCTTAATTTTCGTAATTAAAAGCTTGAATAGTAATTTTTTAAGAAACCTTTCAATCGATAGAAAATTTGATGATTAAATTTTTTAAAGTATAATTACAAAATCTGTACAATATTATTTTGTAGAATTTTGGAGCATTTTGTATAAGTACACGTATCTATCAATTATATATCAAATATGTATCTCTCTGTCAAGAGCCAGAGAAAAGAAACATAATAAAAGATATTTTTAATAACAACTTTTCTTTCATTATGAAAAGAAAATATTATCAAAAAATTACGTTATAAATAACATGCATAATTTCTCAGAAAACTGTAAATCGTGACAGGATTAAAACGAAAGACGGAAGCCCAACACAAGAGAAACATTGTCCTCTGATAACAGTCTCAAGGCACATGGCGCGCAAGCGACGTTGAAATACTGCGTATGCAAACGGCGTAATTTCGTTAATGGGCGTTACCTAAAACGCAGGTGAAAGCCTGTTATAGTAATCGCGGGAAATACGTTTGTCGCACAACAGTGCGGATAATCGATTAAGCCGAGGGATTCACTTACTCGCTCGTTTCCACGCCACGTGGAGCGCGAATTTCGGAATTTCAATTTCAAAGAGGAGAGACACACGAGTCACTCCTAAGAAACGCTTTGTACGAATTCGAGGCCTTTTCGAATTTTTAAGATATATATATATACTTTTTGAAGAAAATCGAATCGAACGAGAGAACAGAAGATTCATTTCATAATTTTTTGGAGAGGTTAGGAAATCCATCCATCGAATGTGTTAATAAAAATCTTATAATGTATGTCTCTATCTTCGAGTCGTTTGACTTTTAGAGTCTAGAAAAAGATAATTTGAACAATTGAACTTAATGGATTGAATTATTCGCGGAAAGAGAAAGAGTATTTATGAGTATATAAAGTAGAAAGAGAAGATCGCGTGCTTGGTACGTGCTATGGGCAATTGCCGGTAGATGGGAGTACTGTACAAAAATCTCTAGAATATTCTAGGCGGGAAATTCGAAAATATTATGAAAATTCACGCTTGAATCTAATACCATTTGAAAATATCATTTGCTGAATTAAAATTATTTTTTAAAAGTAATGATATTTTGATTAAATTATTATCGAAAATAGAAGATAGAAATTTCAAAAATAAAATTAAAATCTTACGTTTAAATTGATCCTTTCTATATGTATTATTGTATGAAAAGAGTTGTGCTCCTATATTTTTAATTGTTATTGTTTTTAATTTAAGATATATCTTGCGAGTTGGTGCTGCCCTTAGGCGTTCACCATTGTTCAGTTTCTCCTTCCTGCCTTTTCTTTTGTTTTATTCTCTTTTGTTCTACAACAACCGATAGAGCTCTCGACATGTTCTCTTGCGTACACTCTAGTATAGTTCTCGATTAATTATAAATTAATATTGCACGAATACAATGATTAAATAAGCTTAATCAATAATACAGTAATTTTAAAATTATATTAATATAGAAAAATATTAAGATCGAAAATTATTCGAAATACTTTCTTATAAAATATTTTATAATTAAAAAAAAAGTATGATTCGTACAAATTGGTGTTAAAGAATATTTGAAATTTTATTTCTCTATCTACTAATATTATTTCAAAGGAAAATCTACTTTTTTAATATTCATCCTCTTGAAAAATTTTCAAAAACTCGATTTACTTTGAAGCATCGAAAAAAAAATTCCATACTTTGAATTTATTTTTTTAATATAATCTCGATACTTTTCAATTGTTTATCATATTTTATACTATTATCATTGATATAAAACAATATTATTTACAATTATAAACTGACAAGATATTTTATTACTTTTTATTATTTTCGAGAACAGAAACGTACGTGTTACATTGTTGTCGTGGAAAATAAAACACAACGATATTTTTCCAGATTTATACCGTTAAAAATAATCGAGAAACAGGGATGAAAAATTTCGAATTCTTTTTTACACCTTCATATATATTACTTTCAAAATTATATATATTTTTCTAAAAAGTATTCCAATTACTTTATCAAAAAAGAAAACACAATAGAATAATTATTTAAATTTCTTCATCGATGCATTCGCCAAATATTAAAAAACAAAAAGAAAGTATAAATAATGAATCAACTGTCCATTTAAAGATTATACATATTTCGAAAATTTTAATTTTAGAAAAATTCGATCGTCGATCAAGAGCGTAATCGATTCCTCGAAATAGCTATCTCGACGTGTCGAAGGTATTTTTTAATTAAGGAACCGTTTGATAATGGTATTTCGCTCGATACTTTTAAACACATTGGCTGCGTTACATTTTTAATTAATTCGTCGTGCAACACGCAAGCGCCCTCTATGGGGGGAGGAGAAAAATTGCAATATCGGGTATAGATCGCGGCCAACGTTGTTGACGCCGAGTATTTTTCGATATTTCATCGTGCGACGACATTTTCAGAAAACATTGGATGGAAAGGAATATTAAAAGGGTAGCTCTTAATAACAAAGGCGTTGATACACGTCGATCTGTGACCCATATTCGTAAATAAAAATTAATGGAAAATGGTCTTATCGTAAATCGTAATTGTAGTAGATCCTTTATTCGAAGATTGTGAAAATATAGAATAAAAAAAAAAAGAAAGTTAGATAGAAATGTAAATTTGAGAAAAAGTAGAAAATATTTTATATTGTTATAATAGAGATTCAAAAAAGTAACGTTTTTAATTGTAAAAATTAATAATTAAAAAATATATTTTATATTAATTTTAACCTTCCAATAGGCAATAGTTTTTTCAAGATTTTTAAATCGATATTTTTGAAAAATTCATTTGCAAGCTGTGTTTAAAAATAATTATCACAAAATACGTACAAATGTTACAATTTAAACGAATGAAAGAGATATTAAAAGAAAGAAGTTATGGCTATTTGCTATCCAATAGATATAAGTCAGATATGAACCTGAATCATGATAATTTAACAAAATAATAATAAAAACGATAAAACTTACAAAATGAAAAAATGAAAAAACCACTCAAAGAAATAAAAAAATTGCCAAGTTAAAGTTAGAAATATTATTATCGTTTATTTCTTTAAAATACAATAAATAATGATAAAAATGCGTATATTATAATATAACAGGGCGGTTATATATTAAAATTAATTTTAATTTAATTTTGCAAAGTTTTGCAAATCAAATATGGCAGTGAAAAAGAGTTTCTACTTTTCATATGTTCAATTGTTATTGCGTGGAACGACATGGAACATATAAAAAATCATTGACAAATCGTTATACATTGTAAAATTCTATGAAAAAAACAAAAAACTTATTTATTAAAAATTTATAACGATTTAAATTAAAATAGATGTTTTGAGATATTTAAAAAATTTATAGAATATTTCGCATATTTTGTCCAATCTTAAATGTTTAAGAAAAAAGATTCAAAATTTTAAGTACAAGAGTTATAACGTATACATTGAAACAATTATTTTTTTATATCTTTGAAAATAAATTTTGTCCAGTTAATACACAAATAGACTTTTTGTGTGTACAATTCTTTACAACTTAAAAATTCAAATCACAAATATTTGTATATTTATATATCTTTTATATATCGATTACTATATATTTTCTTCTTCTATACATTTTTACTGAAATAATAAATTATAATAAAAAGCAGTGTTATTTTTTAAAAATTAAATCTCCATGCATCAAAAAATAAAAAATAATTTTATCCAGTTATCTCCTATTAATTCGAACAATTCAAGGAAAATTCTTAAAATTAGACTAAAGAGTATCCATTAAAATCTATTATTTTCAATGATCCACGAATATATAATATTTGTAATAATATTTCTCGAGTAGTATAATGTCGATTGTCATTGAGATCTCAAGATCAAATCCTCTGAATTCTCAATTTTCAAAAATGGCTACTCAACGTCTCAGAAAAATTACTCTTTGAAAAGAATGATATTTGAAACAATATTTTGAAAAATAGGTTTGCAAACGGGGCGATAATAAACTTAAAACCGCCGAAAAATGGGTTGGGAGGGAAATCTAGGACGCAAGTGGACGCAAAATAAATAAACAGTAATAACGTTGCATTATATAAACGGCGCACGATTGCACGATGCAACGCAATTTCGTTTCGTTGTTGTTGTGATATTAGATCAGGAGGATGTTTAATTTTCTCTATATTTCTCCGCTGGTAAACATGATCAACGTTAGTTACCTTAGTTTATGATAATGAATTTCGTAATAATTGATTTTGAATTTCTGTGAATTTTTGGAAAACGCGTGTACGTTTCCGTACAATTATTGGAAATTGATGGAAAATGTGGAATAATAATCCACGTTGCGGACGAAATTTTCGACAATTTTTGAAATTGAAATATTTTTTTTTCAACTTTGTCAAACGACGATTTTTAGAAAGAGAAAATGAAAAATATTTTTTCTTTATTTTTTGCATTTCAATAACAGTGTCAAATATTGTTTGAAAATAATTCTTTTCTGCTAAAAGAACTGGCAAAAATAGTGAATTTTTGAATAGAATGTATTTTATCTTGAAAATTCTTCCAAGTTTACTATATCAATTATGACGAAAAAGGTGTAAACAACAAAAGAAAACAATCTAGATAATCATGATCCATTTTCTATTCAAACGTAAAAATTAATAATTCCAGCATGGTATTAATAATAAAAATATCCGGAATAAAAATAATATAATAACAATAAGATAGAATCAGAATTTTTCCTAACATTTAAAACATCCTGCCATAATTGGAGACTTTGCAACAATAAGATTTATTTTTAATAATTTTTTTAATTCTCGTGTATAACATATCTAAAAATTTTGAGCTATCGCATCGTTTATTGACAAATATTAATCAAATATTCTTTCGATATTTTTTCGTGCAACTGAATAATTGTAACAATTATCACGTTGGAAAAAATATAAAAATATTCATTTCTTTCTAATTCCCCTAAAATAGTTTCTTCCTGCAAGAAGAACTCATCAATTCTTCAAACATGACCGAAACAAGCATTTCTAAAATTCTTCTTCGCAACACAATCTCCTGGAAAATCACGGAAACGAGACATAAATAGAGAACAGCTGACCGTACACATTCGAAGGAACGCGAGGGCGAAATCTTTCATGGAGGGTGCGATAAGTCGAGGATGGTGGCGGATAAAAGTGGTTGAAAATTCAAGAGGTCGTCGGTCTCGCTTGAAAGACGTTGACGTTGAAACTTTGCGATTGTAAAAAAAAAAAAGAAAAGAAAAGAAAAGAAAAGAAAAAAAAGAAGGAGAAAAAGGAGAAGGAAAGCCAGTTTATGCGGCTAAAAGCCGGAAACTTCTACGAAACACGGTTCGAGGCGGGACAAGTATACATAAAACAACGAAAGAATATTGCAACGAGGAAGACGCGACGCCATTGTGCAGCGAGATTGAATTTCAATCTCTATTCCACCGCGATACTTCGTTAACGATACTCGTCCTGATGTCTCGTGGCCTGAAAGAATGAGTGGATGGAAGAAATTTAGTCGAGCCTTGTGAATGGTAAAGATTTATGGTAAAGATTTTCTCCTGAAGGTTTATGTTAAAGGAAGCAGAGATTATACGAGATTTTAATTAGATAATTAATTACAGTTTTTGATATTTTTTTTAGAAAGTAGAATATTTAATAATAATTTCTATTGACTGATTAGATTCTATCAATTATTATATTATACGTATATTCTTTCATTTTGATTTGTTCATATTCTTGGATAATTTTTATCAAATATTCAGAATTTTTTCCTTTAAATTAGCTAACGTGGCGAGTAGTGATTTGTATGTGATTGTTTTTAAGTAAACTTCAAATATTCCCAATTGAATTCGTATTGGAAATAAAAAATTATAATATTATATTATATATGTGAAATATATTAAATTTTATTTGGATCTTTAAATTTTATTAAAAATAGAAAAATATTGTAACTTAATTTTTGAATCTTGCATTGATTTCCTTAATTTTTAAATTACTGTTTGGAACAAAATTGGTAACAACATCGAAACTGAAGGAACTTATCATTCACCATTAAAATCATCAAAAGAATTCATTATTTAAGCTAATAAACTTCATCAAATATATCATCTCTTCTTCTTAATGCTTAATGGTTTAGTTTTCTGTGTTTTTACATTTAAATAAATTAAACACTTATAAATAACTAACATTCAAATATAAACAATATTCGTCATTTGTTTAATAGAAATATGCATTTCTAATTTTATTAAAAAAAAACAATATCTCTATTGAAACTCTGTTTCTTCTTCATTAATCACTATAAGTAATATCTTCCAATATTTAAAAAAACTTGTAATTCAAACTAATAAATTTCTTCCATCAACTACATTATCTTCTCTTCCTCAACATTCAAATATACTCTATACTATTTATTTAATAGAAGTATAATAAAAATCTTTTTTATTAACAACCATAAGTAATACCAAAGTTTCCAAAATACATTAAAAGGATCACTCATCACTTGAATCATCACCAATAAATTTTTTCCATCAATTATACCATCTCTTCTTCCTAATACAATTCACTTTTCTCCGAGTGTTTACATTTCAACATTCAAATACAATATATATTTCATCCACTTGCTTAACATGTACATTTCCAATTTTCACTGTGTTGAAATATCCCTCTCTTCATTCATTAAATAACATCTTTCACACGTTCATCAACATTTCCAAAATAAAACTCAACTTTCAGCATAATAATAAATTTCCCCTCCCATCGACCACACCATCTACACCATATCTCCTCTTCTTCACGCGGTTTCAATTCAATTTCAGAGAGAACTTGGACCGCGCATGTCGTGCCTTGAATTCCTCCGCCAAAGTTTCACTCCTACCTCTCTCTCTCCCTCCCTCTCTCTCTCTCTCCCAGTGCAAAACAGAGAGACACCGGTCCGCACGAAACTTCGCGGGTAACGCGATTTTCAGGTAAATTTCACTCGTCAACATTGCCATTAGGGCTACACGCCATGGCTCTTAGCCGGAGTAGTGCGGATTTAGTCCAAACACGCCGGCTCTGGTACACGGCCACACTATAAGCCACTTCTCACCCACTAACCGGTCCGTGTGATCGCAAAAAGCCGTTCGAATGGTTTACCAGGCGTCGTTCATTCCGTCCACGGAAATTCGCGGTACGTGCGACACTCTGCCAAAGAATCGGTTGTCGTGGTTTTTGTGGACGGGTCTCGTTGTAAGGTTCTGTCGGTCGCTTAGAGGGAAGAAGAATTAAGTTTGTTTATTCGGATTTTGTTCTTTGGAGATATTTTTTTTTTTTAAACTTCTAAAGAAGCAATTGGGTTTTTTTTGGAATTTTAGTAGCTGGAATTTTGAATTTTTCGTGAGTTTAGTTTAGTTTAATTCCGATGGAAAGTTTTAAGGAACTTTAATTTTGGATTTTAGGTATTATATTTTGTATAGTAATGAAAGGTCGACTTAATTTTTCTGGAAATTTTGAAAATCTTTATTCTGGATTTTTTTGTAATTTTGTAATTTTTCCAAGGCTTTAGTTCTAATACAGAAAATCTTTGATTTTAGATTTTTTATATTTCTGAAAGATTAATTTAATTTTCCTTTGAAGTTTCGAAAATCTTTAGTTTTAGATTTTTTATATAATTTCAAAAGATCAATTTATTTTTTTTAAAAATCTTTAATTTTCGTAATTTCATCATTTTTTAATTTAATTCATTTCAATTAGAGATTTTCGAAAATTTTTGATTCTGGATACTTTCGAAAACCGAATCTAATTTTTCCGGAAATTAGTAATAAATCTTTAAGTTCTTCGTAATTTCCAAAAAATTTTGAAAATTTTTATTTTTAGATTTTTTTGTAGTTTTGTAATTTTTTCAAGGCTTTAATTCTAATCCAGAAAATCTTTGATTTTAGATTTTCTATATTTCTGAAAGATTAATTTAATTTTCCTTGAAGTTTTTAAATTTTAAAAATCTCTAATTTTCGTAATTTCATCATTTTTTAATTTAATTCAGTTTAATTAGAGATTTTCGAAAATTTTTGATTCTGGATTTCGAAAACCGAATCTAATTTTTCCGGAAATTAGTAATAAATCTTTAAGTTCTTCGTAATTTTCAAAAAAGTTTTTTTAGTTTTTTTGAAAAATTTTGAAAATCTTTACTTTTAGATTTTTTTGTAGTTTTGTAATTTTTCCAAGGCTTTAGTTAGATTTTCTATATTTCTGAAAGATTAATTTAATTTTCCTTGAAGTTTTAAAAATCTTTAATTTTAAATTTTTGGAAAAATTCAGTTCTTTTCAAAATTTTAGAAATCTCTGATTCTGATTTTAGATTTTTTATATAATTTCGAAAGATCAATTTAATTTTTTTTTTAAATTTTAATAATCTCTAATTTTCGTAATTTCATCATTTTTTAATTTAATTCATCTCATTAGAGATTTTCGAAAACTGAATCTAATTTTTCCGGAAATTAGTAATAAATCTTTACTTTTAAGTTTTTCGTAATTTTCAAAAAAGTTCAATTTTTTTGAAAAATTTTGAAAATCTTTTAAACCACTGATTTTAAATTATTATATTACACATATATAAATATTACACACACCACGAGATTAATTTCAAAATGTGTTATTCTATAAAATTTTACTTTACCCTTGTGAACTATTTTTTTCTAGTTTTATTTTTTTATCCTTTCACTAATTTCACTAATTTATTCCGTTTATACGGGAATATATATATTAAATTGCGTTTTAACTTAGTTATTGAAAATTAACGGAGGATAACATTATCGATGCTTCGTTAGAATAATTTGTTCTGATCGAGTCAATGTTTGTAGGGAAGTGGTCATTCGATTTTCTCCATGCAATTAATTTGCTATTAAATTACCTATCAATGATTAATCGATATCACGTATCTCTGTATTTTCTGCGATTGTTTCCTTTTTATCAAATATTTCTTTTATGAGCAAGTCTAATGAATTTCATTGTTTCGAAAAGAAAAATATATATATATATATATATATAAAATTTAACAAGAAATTTTAAATAGAAGAATGGTATTTTCACATTATTTCTCGAAATTAAAAAGATTCGTTCGCGATATATAAAATTCGATATATGAAACTCGCAAAAAGTGAAAACAATAATTTATCGTAAGAATTGAATAAGAAATTATTTCAAATAAATTAACATTTCGTCTGGAAGAATGAAAAATAAAATAAAATATATAGATTTGATAATTAAAATTCTCTAGGTATAAAAATTGGAAAACAGTAATTTGCGATAAAAATTTGATGTGAGAGATATTTCATTTTATAGCTTCTCGCCATAAATAATTGTCTTACAACTCGAGAAATCGAGGAGAAACGCGGCTGCTCTTTGAACAATAAAACAGAGATAACGAATTTTTAAATGATTTCCTAGAAAAAAAAAGGATATTTTTAATACTGCTTCAAGAGAAACCCACGGACAGAGAGATGGTTCTCAGTTTTATCCCGGGTCATATTTGCGCGGCACATATTTCCCCTGTTTTCCGCCATTTTCGAAACGGGTTTTACGCCGGGTTAGGATAAAGTGCCGCCACTTCTTCGAAGAGGTTACTCAAATCCTCGCAAATTCTACTTCAAAATCATTCCTAAATCCACGAGTGATCCATTATAATGAAATAGAAATAATCTCTTTTTTAAAAAAAAATAATAACTGAAAATAAGATCATCATTCCTAAAAAATAACAATTAATTCATACATATTTCTAACGCTGCAAATAACAAAATTTCACCAATTCCAGCAGATATTGCGTACACACGAAATCATATTTTTAACTAAAATTGACGAAATATTTAAATATAAGATAAAGGAACAAAGATTGATAAATAATGCACGATTAAAATAAGAATAACGTCGAATTGAACGATTGCACGAATATCATAATGGAACGAGAGAACGAAGAGGGCGACCGTTGGCGGGAAACGGAAAGTCTCGTTGGTCTCGGTGCGCTTAAAACAACCTAATGACGGGCCGGCAATAATTCTATTCACCGGTATAATGTTACGTCGTAACTAACATACGTGTCGCATGAATATCACCGAGACTTTATCGCCTCGGCCACGGTGGGACGCTGGAAATTGAATAAGAGACAACGTTACACGGCAGAAGCTCGCATGAATTATAATTAGAACGGAGAGAGATGAAGCTTGCCCCGCCTAATCGAAGGGAAAGGGCAAATGGCCAAATCGCGTTTGAATTTTCGCGAAATTGAGAAAGGTATCGTTCGTAAAAATAAAATAAAATAAAGAACGAACGATTGGGAGGTAAATGATTGACAAAAAAGAAAGGGCAAATCGTATTTGAATTTTAGGAATTTTAGGAATTATGAAGTTAAAAATAAAACGAGGGATAGTGGAGGGTTAAATTAATTTTGGTGATTGTAATTATAATTGAAAGATGGAGTTATCTAGTCGAAAAGAAACAATAAATAATCAAATCGGTTTTTCGTGAAATTGAAATATCGAAAAAATATTATTTATAATATAAAGTAAAATAAAGAATAATTCAAATGACATCTAGAAGGGAAATCGTATTTGAATTTTCGTGAAAATGAAAAGGAATGTGGATAGTAAAATAAAGTAAGATAAAGAGTAGTAAAAAATTAAATTGATTTTCGTATTGTAATTATAGTTGTCATCTAATCGAATAGAATATTGTTTGTAAAATAAAATAAAACAAAGAATAGTAAGAAATTACGATTGAAAGATAAATGATTGATATCTATAATGATTGGAAAAGAAAGGGCAGATCATATTTGAATTTTATGAATTTAGAATTATAAAATTAAAATAAAACGAGGCATAGTAAAGAATTAAATTAATTTTGATATTGTGATTATAATTGCCATCTAATCGAATAGAATATTGTTTGTAAAATAAAATAAAACAAAGAATAGTAAGAAATTATGATTGAAATTATGATAAAGCTTGATATAAATAAAGAATAATTCAAATGGTATCTAGCTGAAGAAAAAGGGCAAATGGTATTTGAAAAAGAAAACAAATGTGGATAGTAAAATAAAATAAAGAATAGTAAGAAATTAAATTGATTTTCGTATTGTAATTATAATTGAAAGATGAAGCTAGCACTAATCGAAGAAAAAGGGCAAATAGTTATCTACTTGAATTTTCGCGAAAATGAAAGAAATATTGGTGGAACGTTGTTCAGTGAAATAAAATAAAATGAAGAATAGTGGGCAATTCAGTTTATTTGGTAAATATAAAGCGTTATTACTTCGTTTCGTTCATTTTTGAGAAAAGTTGGTGACCTAATTGAGAAAAAGAACTATCTATTCCAATTTTGATAAAAATAAGAGAAATATCGATGGAACGTTTCTTTCTTTTTTTTTTTTACGAAATAAAATAAAAAATAGAAAATAGCAAGAAAATAAATTTATTTGATTAATAATAAATTGGTATCGTAATTAGAACTGAAATATAAAGTTGGTCACTTGATCAAAGAGGAAGACCAATTCTATTTGAAAAATAAGAGAAACATTATTGGAATATTTCTTCGTGTAATAAAATGAAATAGAAAATAAAAGAAAATTAAAATTTAAGTAAATAAAACTTTCTTATTTCCTTCGTTTTTACCGTTATAATTAGAATCTAAAGAAGAAACTGATTGAAATAAAAAAAAAAGGTAAATAAATATTTATTCGAATTTTCATAAAAATAGATAAATAGATAAATAAGATTAATTTATACGAAATCGATAAAATTGGTCATCTAATCAAAGAGGAATGACTATGTAGTCGAATTTTGATAAAAATTAAAACAAAAAACGATAACAAATTAAATTTATTACATTTACAAAAATAAATTATTATACCGTTCATTTTTTCTTCGTTATAATTAGAACCTAAAAATGAAATTGATCGCATAACTATACATATAATCTATTCGAATTATGTAATAAAAACAAAAGAAATATCGATGGAATATTTTTTCCTCCCTCGAAACAAGATGAAACAAGAAACAATAGGAAATTTTTATATTGAATTTATTTTAATAAACCAAACGTTGTTTATTTCGTTCATTCTCGATATTTTGCTTAATTATACTGGCCCCATTGTCCTGAAAACAGAGCTATTTTCAGGCAAATGAGAATGCATAGCGGTTTGTGCGTATAAATGAATTTATTCCTCCGGTCGAATCAATTGAATCTCGGATAAGGAGGTTGGGAGTAGTTAAAACTTAGGCGGAATTTAAATTCAAATTTCGCGCGCTATCGGCAGTTAGGTTAGGATCGTGGCGAAGATTAAATCGAGATATCGAGCTTGGCTCTCTTTGTTGCTAGATCATTCGTACATATAAAAATCTAGAAAAATTATTCGCACAGAGTGTTATTAGAAGTGTTATTACATTACATACAAAAGTAAAAAATTATTCGAATCTTTTCTTTCACGAGAATCGATTTTGAATATTCTCCGAATACATTTAATTAATTGAATGAATTCTTAATTCTAATGATATCACAATAAAATTTGTAAAAAAAAAAAAAAACAATCACTCTTTCCTCTATCTCTGAAACTATATATAAAACACGATTTAAATCGCTTCAACGTTGCCAGATAAAATAATTTACATAATGAACGAATCGAAATATCTAAATCATTCTCTTCCAGAGAATCCAATCCGTAATTAATTAGAGAATAACTTTCGATAATTCATACAGACCGAAAAGATACCGACAAAAAACTCTCTCCCTCCCCTTCCTTTTCAAACTTGCTGCCCCGAAAGTCCAAATGCGAAATTAAGATGGACGACGCGGAAAAGTTGGCGTTGAGAGAGTGTCCAATGTTTAGAGAAAGGTCTACTTACTTTTCAGACGGTGAGACAACAAGAGAGCTCGATATCGATTTTGAGGAGGGGAGGGGGGAACAGATGAAAAAAAGAGAGCAAAGAGGAAGGAGAGGAGGGGCGTAATGGCCCATTCTTCGGAGCAAGCTGAGGAATAACAGGAGATGGAACGTGAAGGGAAACATCGTGACCAACGTCTCGAAAGTAGCGATGGGGCGTGATGCTTCTAAAGATTTGGCCATTTGGAGAAATTTTCAAATAAAAAATAAAAATTGTTGTCTTCGAGTCTTATTTATTAATCAATTGAATTATATTTTAGTTTAGTGATGAAAAGCAATTTTTATTTTAAGTCTCATTTTTCTTACTTATATTTTAAGACATAAGAGCAATATTTTTATATGTTATATCCTCGTTTCTGAATTAAAAGAATTTATTTCTTTTTATAAAATGAAATTTATTTATTAAAACAATGAAAATAGAGAAAATGTATTATCTTATTTTCAGGTATTTATATTAACTTTAACAAGAAACAGAATTTGTGCGACTAGATTAGGTTAAGTTAGGTTAGATTATAGACTGTGAATAAAATTGTTTTCTCTTCAGTTATAGACTGATGTAAATGAGAATAATATAACGTTAGATTAAAATATTATGATTGGAAATTCTTTCAATCAATTCTTTCTTTTAGAAAATAATCCAGGTTATAATGCAGAGAATTTTATTATTTCTTTCTATTGAAATATATCATAATGAAAATTTTAATCTTTGGAAATCCCACATTTGCATTCCAAAAAGTATAAAGTATCTTTCAAAAAAGAAAAAAAAAAGTTAGATCCAAAAATAATATAACATCACAGAAGTTAATCGAATAAAGTCATACATAATTAATTTTGGAATCCATTTTATCTTATTTCACGAGTGTTGAACTCGTTGAATGGAAATTTTCTTTTTCGTAAACATTTTTGTCTCCAAAAATTCTCCAAAAATGATATCACATGCTTCATAAAGCAACTACTTTGAATTGCTCGAAGAAAGGGGATGTTACACCCATCGCTACTTGAAAGTCCCGCGGCAGGGATCCTTTTAGGGAATTACTAAGTTATCGATAAAGTTCCCAAAAGGAGACACGCCTCGTAGCATTACATTTAATAACGTTCAATAAACGTCCCTCATTTTTTCGCTCCCCCTTCTCCTCTTTTTTCTCCTCCTCTTTGATTTTCTTTTCATTTTTTTATTCCCATTTCTCCCATTTAACCATCTTGGTATCGCGATCCTTCTTATCCGCGTCACGTTACAACGATCGATTAGACTGATCCCAAAATATTATTTATCCTACGAGAGAATCCTCTCCTTCTCGAAGATCGAGAAAGTAATACAAAGAACTAGTTGATGCGACAATGAATTTAAATATCGTTAACTCTTTCGACATTTGAGTTAATTCGATCTTTTGAATTTTATCAATTTATTTAAAATTGTTATTAAAATTTCAAATTTCGATTAAAAATTTAAATCAAACTCCGTTTCGATTGAGACTCTAAATTGACACGAAATTAATACAGCTTAAAATACGAATAAAAGTATCTTTAAAATAAAATAACGATATAGCAATGACGATTACGCAACTCGTCTCATAAACGATTTAATTGGCATATTAAACGTTTTCACAGTTAAGAATTTTATTAGAAACGTGGAGATCCTCAGACAAATGTCGTCCTCCATACGTACACGATTCTACATCTGTTACAATTTAATTACAAACAGAGTTATTTTATTTTGGAGGTTCAAGCATTATCTTATCACCAATTTTATTATAATAATTATTTAATTATAATATATAATTAAATAACATACATACAGAAAAAAAAACAAAAACATATTAAATAATCGTCCCATAAACAAAATTTTAACAAAATAATTCTTCCTCTGATGGACAACTTATCAGCTAAATATTAACTGTCCACAAAATGTAGTTTCAAAAATTCTCATACACGATTTTCTCTACTTGATGCTACACAAACTCGTATTAATAATTAATCACGGACAAAATGTATATTTCTTACAATTTTCAAAAATATACTACACTACATCATTAGGGAAACGAAGATCCCCTCTGCCATTTCCGTTTTCTCCTCCGCCTACCTTAGTTGGATCGAAATTAGCAGCTTGATCCATTCCGCGCGAAACCAGCGTGCCAGAGCGAGCGGGTTGTTGGTACACGTTTTGCCCGTGTTAAGGCGCAGAAATGCCGCGAAAAAGTTGGGGAGGCGGGATAGAGAGGGGAAGGGAGGGAGCGGTAGCCGTTGGAATGGAACGAGGAGGGGGGCAGGACACGCTGGTGTCCGCCAGTATTTATAGCGCGTGGATTGTGTCTGCTTGGCAACCGGCCATCAGGCCTAACATCTCGAGAGAAGAGCGTTATGGGGGACGTCTTACGAGAAGCGTGCACGAGACTCGCACTATTGGCGGGCATCGATTTCGGAGGGACTCTTTCACTCTCTTTCCGGTCGACGACGTGTCTTGGGATAAAATTGTATCGGCCCGATCGGAGATACAAGCACGGTGGATCCGAAGTGCAAACCATGTACAACATAATGTACACAATACGTGCTCTCCTCTCTTTACTTTTGTAACGATGAACTTTTTTTTTATCTTTTTTTCGTAGTAGCGTAGAATTATCGCGTGCAAGAATTTTTTAAGGGGATATATTTCAATTTTCGAGTCGTCGTGACGAATGTAATATTGATACAGATTTGAAATTTAGTTAGAAAGAATAGATAGGTTTTTCAAATTTCCATTTTGTCATTTTCTATGATTCTAATGATTCAGAGATATAATTTTTTGAGCTATATTGAGTTATGATGAATAATATTGATGTTTAATATTGTTCAATATATACAGGAAACGTTATTGGAATTGTTGTCAGATAAAATTTTCTGTATAATGAATTTGAACATTTAATTGAATACTTTGACACAATTATTTACCTGATTTTTCCTATGTGTATATAATATGTATATAAAAATATATCCTTAAAGAGTATGAAAACATGACAAAATAAAATGTCAGTCCAATTAATTATTTCTATAAAATAGGCATATATTCTGAAAAATCTCAGAGTCACAAGAAAAATTACATTTTCATGGACAAGAGAAGGAAATGTTGAATGCTATTCTTCTTATATAATAGGTATTATTCATGAGTTAAGTCTTTTAAGAGAATGAAAGAAAAATAAAGGATATATACAGTGGTCAAGAAAATTAATTAAAATCTTTTTAATTAAAATTTCATTATAATTATTATGTACATATGATTAAGATTATAATATCATTATAAAAATAATTAAACGCGTGTAATGTTAATGTCATCCATCTTTTAAAACTTAACTTATTTCATTACATCTAGTGTTAGTTACATATTAAATTCTGTTTAGATAGATCTGTTTAGATTGCAATTAATCATAGATCATCACATCAGAATTGTACAAAGTATATCATTAAAAAAAAAAGAAAAACAATCAATTTGAATGATTTCACTACGTAAAACTACGTAAAACGTTTGTATTCACGAATTTTTATCGAGAGATCTAATTTCTCTGCGCGCGAC
This sequence comes from Apis cerana, assembly GCF_029169275.1. Taxonomy (NCBI): domain Eukaryota; kingdom Metazoa; phylum Arthropoda; class Insecta; order Hymenoptera; family Apidae; genus Apis; species Apis cerana. The sequence continues at coordinate 1,481,567 of NC_083863.1, read as the reverse complement.
TTCAAGCTTCGAACCATAACTCTATGTGCACACATATAATCCCGTGGCTGAGCGATATTATCTTTCAGAATTCGTCGTTGGTTTCCGGTGAAGCCGGATTTAAGACGTGATGCATGGAGCAGATATTACTTTTCAGAGCCTCATCGGTGGTCCGATAACTCTCTTAAACTATGTCCCAGTCCAAGAAATATATGTGAACGATATTACTTTTCTACCCTTTTATAAATGTATCCGCGATACCAGCCGTGCTACCAAAGTTGTTGCTTTTATTTTTCACCCCCATTAAGAAAATGAAATCGAAAACTCGAAAGTTGGCAAAACGATAAAATAGTTTCGATGAAACTATTTTTGAAAAGAAGGTGTAACTGGTTAATGATATCCCTTTAATTTCGAGTAATTTGACTCTTTGAGGAGAAAATTGAAAGTTGTTTAATCGGATAAGAATCTCTAAAAAAATAGCTATACCGTTCGATTATTGTAAAATATCGTAAAATATTATTTGGTTTATTTTATTTTTTTTTTTAATTTTCTTTATTTTTATATTGCTATGTATATTTTGTTGGTTTTTTTTATTGTAATTTCAAAAAAATATTTTTTTAAATGTTGAAACTTTCTCAAACGACTTTAAACATTCTTCCAAGAGAAATATTTTTTCGCTTAAATACGATACAAAAAAATTAAAATTTATCCCATGGAATTTATCCCAATTACTACTTTCTCACGATTAAATTCCTTCATATTATACTGCATTCCAATCTGACCTTAACATACCGCTAAAATTATCTAAAAATTCCTCGATACTTTCAAATTACCACTGCAAAATTCACACTATAGAAATGATTAATCACCGATCGAAGAACAGATTGCAAAAAAATTAGGATCACTGAAAATTCTCTGAAAATATTTTTATCTGTTTCTAATAATAATTTATTATCAACTAGTAAGTTAATTATTATATATATATAACAATATATAATGATAATCTATATGATTCTTTCTAATTGTTTCATCAAAATGATTACCTGGAAATATAATAAAAAATAATAATATATTACGTATGATAATATACAAATTATTAAAATTATGAAAAATACATTAATGATCAATAAAATTTGCAATTAAGTTTCAAGTTCAAATTTAATTAGAATTTAAAAGTAAAAACACGAAAATATAAAATTGTGAGTAATTCTAATTTTTTTATCAGAGCCTTGAAATACAAATATTTTCAAGAAATATATATTCAATTTTATTTAATAATTAAAAAATATTCTTCGTACGATAAATTCTAGATTTCCAAAAAAAATAGAATTTTAACTTCATTTACGAGCTAAGGGATGTACAAGAAAAATACAAATATTTCAATATCTGTGAACAACCAGGACAGAATAAATATTCTCTTAATTAATAGCTACATTAATACCTTTATATTTTTAAGGAATAGAACATACTACATATTTTAACTTCAAAACTAAAGAATCTACAAAAAAATTTGAAATGCAAATATCTTAAGCATCCTCAAAAATAATAAAATTCACTTAAGAAATTAAGAAGAAATTAAATCACATTTGATGGATTAAAACAGGATAGTATTTAAAAATAAAATCGCGAAATTTTTAATAACGAATTCTAAGAGGAGATAAAACTCGTAACAAAGATGTAACAAGTCAATACAACGATATTGAGGAGCGCGAGTGAACGTCCATGACGTAGAGCACGAAGCGGGTCGTTTATCCAGGCCATTCCATAGCCTGTAGGGATGAATCAGAGTCTGATCGGTAACCGTCCACGGAGCTCGACCTGGCTTTTATTAGACCGGCTGACACCGAGGATCACTGCCAAACTAGGACCGCGCGAACAATGGCTTCCACGTATCGAGCCGGTCTGTTCGAAAATAACCACGACCAACCACTGCCGTTTCCTGTCCCGCTCTATCTCGTGCACAAGTACCTTGACTAAAAAGGAAATGGCCGATCGTGCGTGGAACGCCATGGTCGATTGGTACGAAAGGGAAAGTGCAAAGAAGAAAACGAAGAGGAGGAGGAGGAGGAAGAGGAAGGGTGAAAGTGCATGGAGTCGATGCACTTGGGACAAAAAGAAGGGTAGAGGATTGAAAGGGATTCGAGGTGAGATTTCCGAATATCAGGTTCTCCGGATATTACCTAAGTAGACAAAGTGGTGGAGTTGTAAGATTAAGTTGGGTAAAATGGAACACCTACTCGACAACTTATTCGGGGTTAAGTAGTTAAGTTTTAATTTCTTTTTGTCAAAATGTATATGATGTTAAGATGTACGGTTTTCTATTTAAGAATTAGTATTAAGAATTGTTTTTTTCCTTTTTTTTAAAGTAAAAGACAAATCAAAATGAGTATTTGAAATATATAACTAGTAAAATAAATAGTTTTATTAACAATAGAGTTAGAACAATTCAAAGTAACAAGTTTTAATTTTTGTATTCTTGAAATTATACAAACAATGAATATTCTACTAAAGACATTATAAATATACTTTGTAAATCTAAAACATTCTACTAATTCATTCTCAATATATTATTGTTTTATACATACATTAAAATTATCTACATATCTCTCATTCTCTTTTAACTCCCCTGTATATTCTGTAATTGTAAATGAATATTTGAAATATAATTAGTAAAATAAATAGTTTTGTTAACAATAGAGTTAGAACAATTCAAAGTAACAAGTTTTAATTTTTGTATTCTTGAAATTATACAAACAATGAATATTCTACTAAAGACATTATAAATATACTTTGTAAATCTAAAACATTCTACTAATTCATTCTCAATATATTATTGTTTTATACATACATTAAAATTATCTACATATCTCTCATTCTCTTTTAACTCCCCTGTATATTCTGTAATTGTAAATGAATATTTGAAATATAATTAGTAAAATAAATAGTTTTGTTAACAATAGAGTTAGAACAATCTTCAAAGTAACAAGTTTTAATTTTTGTATTCTTGAAATTATATAAACAATGAATAATACTCCACTAAAAACATTATAAATATAAATATAAAACAAAAACAATATATAACAATATATAAAACAAATATATAAATTATACAAACAATGAATAATACTCCACTAAAAACATTATAAATATATTTTGTAAATTTACATTCTACTAATTAATTCTCAATATATTATTCTTTTATACATTAAAATTATCTACATATATGCAGTATCATCTGATACAATAGTTCTTTATGAGAATTCAAACTACTGTTTTCGTTTTCAATTTATTACAGAATAATATTATTATTCTAAAAATTGGCTAAAAGAATAATTTGGGACTGGAAATAAATCTTAATCTTCTTAAACTTTTTAAGTTTAAGAATCAACTAACAAATTTAATAGTTTCATAATTAAATATATCAGGTAATAAATATTAATTCAAAAATTTTAGACATTTTATTATATTTTTAGTATAAAGGAGTATAACCTAACATCATTTCAGAAAAAGTTTGTTTCAGCTGCCCTGAATCCTTGTTTCGATCTTCAAACCTCATCCCAGAATTCCCAGACTGCCTTCCCAGAACGCAATGGATCGATGATACAGAACCTCCGAGAACTGTTTGGAATTTCGTCAACGCTGATCTCTGGCATTGGAAACCTTCGATTTTCTACCAATAGGAATATCGAGAATAACTATTTTATACGTAGATGTACGTATCCAATGTGAAGATTAATTGTAAATAATTATTTTAACGGTAATTGCGTTACAAATTTATAAATAAATTAATGTATTTCTTTTCACTTTTATAATTTTTAACAGAATTAATTCTGAATATAAATATTAAATTTACATTGATCTCTATATATCCAATTAAATTTATTACCATATTAAAAATGAAAGAAATTTGAGGGAAAGAAAACAAAGCAAATTAATAAATATTTTGATTTTTTTAAATTTTCAATTTTTGCCATTGCTATAATAATTAAATCTAGCTTGTGTTTATTAATAATTAATAATAATAGTAATAATTAAATCTAGCTTGCTTGTATTTATTACGTATAAAATTTAATATATCTATAATAGATAAATTAATACACATTGATTTTCATATCAGAAATGAAATTTTGAGAAAAATACAATGTCAAACGAGGATAATTTCATACATGTTAAAAATTAAAACTAGCATTGCAACAAAAGATGGATAAATCGATGAAATTCATAGGTTTCAAAATTAAGAAGAGAATTAAAAAATCGAAATAATTTCCATAAGTTGCTCTAAAAGCCACTTTCTTGCGTTCATATTTGCCAAATACACAGTCGATCGTCCTCGAAGGGTTAAGAGAGGATAATGCCACATGATTCGAGCCAATTGGCGAAAATTTTCGTAGGGATACGAGGAAAACGTATTGCTACGCATTAAAGGAGGGTCGATGAAATTGAAGGTATTGTGCACGTGATCTGTGCCGTAATGTCCCGTGGAGAACCGAGAAATCTGTGGAGAGAGAGAGTGGGAAATGACGCGGAAGGAAAGTTGATGGAAACGTGGAGAATGTCAGGTGATTCGGTCAATGGCCACTTTTCATGGAGCTAACACAGAAAATTGCCAATTGATATGTGCGTAATTGAATGCACGAATAAATCACGGAAATTGAAGGAAAATATATAATTTTTATTTCTCGAATGGAATTTTCGAGATTGGCAGCACTCGAAACTTCTGAATAATTTTTCGATAAGATTTAAGGATAGATATTTAGAGAAAGATAATTTTATTATTATCATCTTGAACATGATTGTGATGATTTTATTTAGTGATCGTTGTTTAAATAATTTAGGTTGGACAATTAGTTCAAGCATATATGCAATACACGAATTATCGATAATTATTGTGTAAAAATATGTTACGTGCTATTTAAAAAAAAAGTCTGACACTTGAACGTCAATACAACAATTCAAACTCAACACGTGTCGACAGCATTTCATAATACAAGTTTCATCATCATCCGCCACTACGCACAACTTCCGGAGCATCAACTCGGCAAAACCGGAATAACATCGATACCACTTTCCTAAACAAATCTTCTACATCTCCTCTTACAAGCTACACTAATCATTATAACCAAAAATAAATTTCAAAAATAAATAAATAAATAAAGATAAGCAAAAAGATAAATTTAGTATTATTTTGTTTCATAAAAATAATCTAATTATTTTGAAAAAGAAAATGGAATAAAAGATAAATTTAATATTACTTTGTTTCATAGCAATCTGATTTAATTACTTTGTTCTAAACACATCTTCTATATTCCTTTTTCACTATAAGCAAAATTACAAATCAATAAATAAGTAAGAGATAAGCAAAAAGGTAAATTCAGTATTACTTTGTTTCTTAGCAGTGATCTAATTGTTTTGTTCTAAATACATCTATATCTTTTTTTCACTATAAACAAAATTTCAAAAACAAATCAATAAATAAGTAAGAAATAAGCAAAAAGATAAATTCAGTATTATTTTATTTTATAGCAATAAATTGTTTTTAAGAAGAAAATGGAATAAAAGATAAATTCAGTATTGCTTTGTTTCTTAACAATGATCTAATTGTTTTGTTCTAAATACATCTTCTACATTCCTTTTTCACTATAAACAAAATTTCAAAAACAAATCAATAAATAAATAAGAGATAAGCAAAAAGATAAATTCAGTATTATTTTATTTTATAGCAATAAATTGTTTTTAAGAAGAAAATGGAATAAAAGATAAATTCAGTATTATTTTATTTTATAGCAATAAATTGTTTTTAAGAAGAAAATGGAATAAAAGATAAATTTAATATTACTTTATTTCATAGCAATGACCTAATTGTTTTTATAAAAGATGGAATAAAAGATAAATTCAATATTATTTTGTTTCATACCAATAACCTAATTTTTTTGTCCTAAACATATCTTCTACATTCCTCTTTTACCAACTACTTTCACTATCCATTATAACCAAAATTTTAAAAATGTATCAATAAATAAATAAAGATAAATTTAGTATTAGTATTTTGTTTCGTAGCAATAATCTAATTATTTTTAAAAAGGAAATTAGAATACAATCAAGTGTGTTAGAATCATATAAATTCACAGGAAAGAGTGAAATTTCTTGTTACGATTTACGAAAATTAATAATCGATTGATTCAATTAAGTAAATAACCGATACATCGTTGTATCATCGATTATTCCAAGTTTGATCATTCGAATAATTGACATTTACATAACCAAAACTTCGAATAATCAATCATTACAGGATTTTATTTTATTAAAACTATAAATATCAATGATCTTATTAAAAATCAAATCATTTCGCTTTTTACAAAACTTCCTTTCGTATGAAACGAAATCAATACTGTCCAACCATATCCACAATTTTTCATTCATCCATGCATCGTTGCCCCATGATTCGAGGGGACGCGTACATACACAACTGCAAGAATTCGCAGTTTATCAACTGATTCTTATTCAAATAACGACATTATTTGCGAAAGGGACGAAGGAAACCGCATTCCACCGTGTTTTTCACTCGGTTTCAAGCAACCAGACACGAGATATTTCGTCACTCAAGCGGTGACAACGTTACTGTTTCAACGTTGCGTTTTACTTCTCCTCTCCTCTCCTCTCCATCTCTTTTTTCTTTTTCCCTTCCTCCTGTTTCCTTTTTTTCCTTTTTTTTCCCCCTTCTATCGATTATCGTTACCCCATAGAGGATTCCACGAAGCTTAGCGGCGGGGTGAGAGCATCCGCTTGTAGCTTCGCTCTTGCACAGTGTCCCGGGGATTAGTTCTGGCTTTAATGTCCGACGACAAGGGATTTCAAAGGTAATTGAATCGGGTACAACGATTCGCCCGAGTCTTTAAAGCCGCGGGACAGATCGTAGACTAAGGTCGGCGGGCGATTATGTGTCGGGTTGACTGATGAAATTGCGAGTTTTGATTTTGCGGATGTGATTGAGGGGATTTCTAGAGGGCGATTTCTTTACGATAGGATATTTTTCTCTTTTTTTTTGTTCCTCGTTTCTGTGGCAAGGATGGATTAAAGGGTTCGTGGCAAAAATATTTTTTTGGAATTTATAATTGTTATTTAAAAAATTTTTCCATCTCTTTTGACGCGATTCAGATTTAATGATTAAATTTTTGTATATTGTTTCGTACGATATTGGAAATTTAAGGATTATTTCTAATTGTATGAGGTTATAAGCATATAATATTGTAGGTATAAGTGAAGTTGGATTGTTTTTTTTTTTTAATAATAGAAATTAAAATGATATTAAAATTGAAAAGTTTGGAATTTGAAAGATTCGTATTACTCGTGGAAAGAAATGAAATTTTTCATTTGATGGATGACTTATCTCAGGTTTGATTGATTTCTTTACTCTTACTGAAAGAGAAAATGGAAATTATATGATGGATTATACAATATTTTTATAATTACTATCCTATAATATTACTTTCTTTTCATCATATTAATAATGTATGACGTTAAGAGTCTCATTCTATAAATCACAAATTTTCCAATTTTTCAATACAACGTGAAGAAAACAAATTCCATCTACTTGTTATGATGTTACAATGTGCACTTTGAATTTCACTTTTCTACAATTTTCTACACTTTAAAGCAGTATCACGAGTAATATTTTTATTATCAGAAAAAGTTTAGCTTCAATCATTTGATTTAGATTTTTTTAATAGGAAAAAGTAAAAACATTCGTTCTAATAAATTTTAAGTTGGAAATTATGCTCGAAAAGAGTAAAGAAGAATGCGAAAAGATTGAAACTCTTTAAGTAAGCAATCTTGTTCTTATCGTTTTATTATCTCATAAATGTATTATCCAACATCCAATGAAATTTTCTAAATCCCTTATCCACGACGAAATAAAAATTATATCTCGTTAAAATGCCAATCTCTGGGTATTTCGATTCTAAAAATTCAACATCCATTCATGGCAAATAAAAATAAAAATAAGCTTTGAGGTTTGCCATCCATTCTAAAATGAGAAGCTGGAAGACCAGCTATCTCGAATTTGCAACAAAGTTTAATGTACCAACTCACCGGCATACTGCAGCTTCTTTGGACAACTCAAATACGCAAATACGAAGTTGTATTTGAGAAAGCATCCGATTCCAGAAAGGTAATTAATCCGGTCAATCAAATTTTAACACCGTCAGACTGATCCTCCTCAATCTGAAAAATTAAATTGATCAATGATTCTTCGAATACTTTAAATGCATATTGATATAATTAATATAGAATCAATTAAAATCAACGCCTAAAATTTTCCAAATATACAACTTTATAATTATACGAAGAGATAGGGCAAGAAAAGAAATTCTTTGATCTCAAATAAATTTTCTTCACGTTATATAATTTATTTATCACGTTAGACGAATATAGTTACACTTCGAAACCGCAACTTTCTTCAATTAATCTCCTCGAGATTATCGAAAAATCGTTCATCCGCGAGCTCTAAAATGGAACTAAGACGAAGAACGAAAAGAAGATCTCGCGTAGAGGAGCACGAGGGAGGAAGAGGGTTTGAATTCGTGTGCACAGGCTGGTACACGCGTTATCCGGTTAATTCTTTCTGACTGGCTCTCGGCGAACAGAACCGGAAGTGGTGCCTCTCTCTCTCTCTTTCTCTTTTCGTGTCAGATGGCCCGTGCTCGTTGGTCGTGCACGTCGTCGATTTCCCCAGTTTTGATCTGCCATGTGGAAGGATCTGATCGCTATGAAACGAGCATCGGCCTACGAACGAACCGAACCTGTAATCGGATGGCTGAAGATCGGGGGCCTACGCTGTGTGACGGTGGCAAAGGTAACCAAAGCTTGTGAACATAATGAACGATATTTCGGACCTGCTTCCAACCCTTTTTTCTTTTCGTTGGAGGAGGGGGAGGAGGAGAGGGAGGGGTGTGGAAAAGGAGAAGGGAGGAAAAATTAGTCGCGGTGCAAATGAAGCGTTGCCTCGTGAACGAAGAACGGGAAAAAGATTTATCGATCAGAGATTCGAGTAGATTAAACTTGATCGCGAAACGGGGAGAGTTTAACAATCGTGTTTCGAGTTTCGAGTTTTGATTTTAAACGGTATGTACATTGAAACATGAGGTAATCATATATTGTGTGATGTATGTATTATATAATTGTAATATATTAATATTTGTTTTTTAGGAAATGATTTATAATAAAATTTGGGAAATATTTAATTATAAGAATATGATTATTGAAACAGACAATAATATATTATGTAATTGTAATATATTAACATTTGTTTTTTTGGAATGTTTTCTAATAAAATTTATAATTTATAATATATTGTGTAACATATTCTATAATTATAGTATATTAATATTTGTTCTTTTGGAAATGATTTATAATAAAATTTGGGAAATATTTAATACAAGAATAATAATTATAATTATAATTATAATATAATAATAATTATAAGAATATAATCATTGAAACATACAATAATAATATATTATGTAATTATAATATATTAACATTTGTTCTTTTGAAATGACTTGTAATAAAATTTGTAATAATATATTGTATAACATATTTTGTAATTGTAATATATTAACATTTATTCTTTTGGAAATGATTTATAATAAAATTTGGAAAATATTTAATTATAAGAATGTGCAATTGAAACATACAATAATAATATATTAACATTTATTTTTTTGGAATGTTTTCTGATAAAATTTGTAATAATATATTGTGTAACATATTGTATAACTGTAATATATTAACATTTGTTCTTTTGGAATGATTTATAATAAAATTTATAATAATATATTGTGTAACTGTAATATATTAATATTTCTTCTTTTGGTATGATTTGTAATGAAATTTGTAATAATATATTGTGTGATTCTTTCGGAATCTTTTCTAATAAAATTTATAATAATATATTGTGTAACATATTATGCAACTGTAATATTAACATTTGTTCTTTTGGAATGATTTGTAATAAAATATATTGTGTTACATATTGTGTGATTATAATATATTAACATTTTTTCTTTTGGAATGATTTGCAATAATATATTGTGTAACATTGTGTAATTGTAGTATATTAACATCTGTTTTTTTGGAATGATTTGTAATAAAATTTATAATAATATATTGTATAACTGTAATATATTAACATTTATTCTTTTGGAAATGATTTATAATAAAATTTGGAAAATATTTAATTATAAGAATGTGCAATTGAAACATACAATAATAATATATTATATAATTGTAATATATTAACATTTTTTTTTTGGAATGATTTGTAATAAAATTTGTAATAATATATTGTGTAACATATTGTATAATTATAATATATTAATATTTGTTCTTTAGGAAATGATTTATAATAAAATTTGAAATATTTATATAAGAATAATAATTATAATTATAATTATAATATAATAATAATTATAAGAATATGATCATTGAAACATGCAATAATAATATATTATGTATATATTAATATTTGTTTTTTTGGAATATTTTCTAATTTGTAATAATAATCTAATTTGTAAAATTTGTAATAATATATTGTGTAACTGTAATATATTAACATTTGTTCTTTTGGAATGACTTGTAATAAAATTTTTTAATAATATATTATATAACATATTGTGTAATTATAACATATTAATATTTGCTCTTTTGGAAATGATTTATAATAAAATTTGGAAAATATTTAATTATAAGAACGTGTAATTGAAATATACAATAATAATATATTATGTAATTGTAATATATTAACATTTGTTTTTTTGGAATAATTTATAATAAAATTTGTAATAATATATTGTATAACATATTGTGTAATTGTAATATATTAACATTCAATCAATTTTTATTATTTCAATTTTTTTAAGGAAATAATAAAAATATATATGTACACTATATACTTCTTTACATGTACTTTTTTGAAATTAATTTTTTAAAAATATTTATAATTTTTGAAAAAAATTTTTTAAAAACAAACGATAACCGAAATGGTAGAATCGTAACAGATTAAATAAATCTTATAGCATAACACGATAGTGAAAGAAAGGAGAATCGATCCGAGAAGAATGAAACAAACACAGTGGGAAATGGTCGAGCGGCTTTTGTTTCCTCAGGATTATCAACTGTAAATTTGATTTTGATTTTAATTCTCTCTCGGCCGGGTTCGCGAGTCTATTGGGTTGATTTTGATTTAAACCCTCTTGAGCGGCGAGATAATACGTACACGTGGATGGAACTCGGCGGCCGGAATTTTATTAATTAATTTCATCGCATCATCACGCGTAATGAAGCATTATACGCTTGCCGAGCTTCGTTATGCGTCATTTCGAATATTATTCAAATTTAAACTAATCGATATCGCGTTTTTTGACGATGTTCGAAAATATCGAACGTCAATTTCGCAAAATTATGAGAATAATCCGCGATTTTTCGATTAAATATTTGAATTAAAAACTCGAAATTGCGAATATCTGATCGTTCTTCTAATTGTCAGTAGGATTTATTTCGTCGAAAAATGCTTCGATACTTTAACTCGATCGATCGTATAATTTTTATATTATTTCTGAAATGAGATAATTTTCAAAATAAGAATATGGATATATTGGATGTTGGCCACGAGAATTAATGGCCACGTGGCTAGTATCGCTTACCATTAAAATAGTTATTAGATAAAATAGTTACCATTAAAAGGAACCAAATTAATCGAAAGTAATTCCATTTTGTTTTCAAAATTATTATTTTTAAATAAATGTATCTATCAGTGAACGGTGTTGGAAAAATAAAGAAAATAATACTTGTGGACATGTTGTACCATTACCGGTAATACTATTAAATTTCCAGCGATTTATCCTTATTACTATTTATTGCACACTGCCGCAAACTATGGCAATTAATATAAATTTCCTCCCTATCATAAATTTTCTTGTAAAGAATTGCATACACAAAGAGTTTATTTTCTTTCGAAAGAACGCACAATGGTTCGAATAATAGGAGTTAATTGGATAAAATTATATTTCTCCAGGTTTTGAGATTTATATGGAGATTTAAGTTTTAAAAAATAATACTGATGCAGTATTGTATAATTATAATTTTATTTTATTAAAAATTTATACGATATAAAAATATGATTAATAAATATATAAAAAAAATAATATTGCATTTAATTAGTATGAAATAAAAAAGAAAATATATAATAATCAATATACAAAGTGATTTGAATCCTTAAACATCTGCGTGGCAGATATAGCAAAAAATTGTAACAGGCAATTAACTTAGAAATTTGACAAGCGTACAATAAACTGGACCTTAATAATTGAAAATGATATTCTAAAGAAACAGATATTAAGGAAAAAATGCTATCCTCGACAATTCTATATAAATTATCCGATAGATATGATGGTCAGATATGAGCCTAAATCATGATAATTTAACAAAATATCAATAAAAACGATAAAACTGAAAATTACAAAATAAAAAAATGAAAAAAGTACTGTAAGAAGACATATTGCATCGACCGCTCAAAGATTGAAAGAAATAAAAAAATTGCCAACTAAAGTTAGAAATATTATTACCGTTTATTTCTTTAAAATAAAATAAATAAACAATGGTAGAAATGCGTATATTATGATATAACATAGCTTAAAATTAATTCATAAATATGGTTAAATCAAAAAATCCGCTGAATTGTGCCTGTACATATCATTAATTTTAATTTAGTTTTGCAAAGTTTTGCAAATCAAATATGGCAGTGAAAAAGAATTTCTACTTTTCATATCAATTCAATTGTCATTGCGTGGAACGACGTGGAACATATAAAAAATCATTGACAAATCATTACACATTGTATAAAATTCTAATTTGAAAAAAAAAATAAATAAAAAACGTATTAATAATTTATAACGATTTAAATTAAAATAGACGTTTTGAGACTTGATAAAATTGAAATTTAAACAATTTCTTAAAAAATTTAATTATATTTCTCAACAATCGAAATGTGACCTATATACATGTTTCAATCTGTAAACGTTTAAGAAAAAGGATTCAAAATTTTAACGCATAAGAGTTTCGATGTATGATTGTAACATTACATCGAAACAATTATTTTTTTATGCATTTGAAAATGTATAAAATTTCGTCCAGTCGAATATACGAATTATTCGAGTCATTGTAGGCTAAATTCCTCGGAATAATTTAGCCGAATTATAATGTATAATCGCCAAAATACAAAAACACGTATTACCGCGTGTTACTTAACTCAAACACGCTATTATAATCTCGATACGTCGAAACTTGAACACACACGAGCGAGAAAACACAAAAGAAGAGGCAACGTCGGATCGACAATCCATTGGAACCGGTTGCTTCGTGGTGAGCATCGGGCGGATGATACGAAAGGCCAAACGGGATGGTTTATAAAGCGGGCTCCTCGCCCTCCCCGCTCACGTATCGTCCGCCGTCGACACATTTAACGATGCGAGTGACGTTTAGTCGTGGGTACAAACACGTGAAAATTTCTATAGGCCGGTACACACACGATGTGTAGCCTTCGCTTTATGGCATCGTTCGAGCGACAAATTGCACTAAAAATAAACGTTCGCGCTCGGTTGCCACTACTGGCTATTCGCGCGTGCGAAGGTGGCCTCGAACCGGTCGTGTCCCGTGTTCACAAGCCAACCCAGCCTCTCTCCCTTTGAAGTGTAGACGATTGGAAGTCCCCAGGCTTGCGAATTATGTGGCCGTTACGTTTTTACACCATGACCTACCTGCACGTCGCCCTTCCTCCTCACGATGGATTTATTTGGAACAACGAGCCGATTCTTGCTCGGAGGACGTAAAAGACGAATTCACGTTTTTTCTGGACTTCTATGATGATTGAATTCGATTCGACTTAACTAGTCAAAATCAGTTAAAAATTTTAAGTTGAAGTTAAGAATAATTTAAGTTATTTTAATAAGTTGATCGAATATTTTATTATTCAAGGCATCGAGTAATAGTGACGTAGTAGTAATAATAAATATAATTCTTTATATATAGGTTTATATACTTTTTTGAGAATATTTGTTTTCTTATTTCGATATGCCTTTAAAGATGTTTCTATACGTTTTTGAAAAAGATATTTTCAAACTTTGTTAGTACAATTTTGTATGGATACATTATCGTTTGTTATTGGATAACAAATTTGACTGTCACTATGGAAATAATTTATCGTTTATCATCGAAAATAGAAACTGGCTCTACTTTGATGATTTCATTTTGGTGAAATGCAGATGAAAACAATCTTTTACTTGTGGATGAATCATCCAAAATGGAAAGTTTGAATTTGCGTTAAGATATGAAAGGATAATTTGATAAAGATGGTTTATCTCTAGAATATTATTATGCTAATCGAAAGAAAAATTCTTGTACGAAAATGTTGCTTATTTATTGAATAGAAAGGAAATGGAAAAAAAATAACAAAAAAAACAAAATGGCGCGAAAAAAATATATATCAAAACTTATTTACAGACCAAAACTTATTTATAGACCAAGTAACATTTTGACTTTGCAATACGATTATGCTTACAATTAAAAAAATTCTATTACTCTGTTATTTCCAAATGAATACACAAAACATGAGAAAATAGTAAGAAATTGGAGAGTTTCACGGAAAGAAATTTTTCTGAAAAATAAATTGCTCTATAATCTATTTTACGTTTTATACAAAATTACAATAAAATCAGATTTTTAAAATACATAAGTTTCTTCGTGAGACAGCATGAATTAATTCAGACAAATCAGAAATTCAAGAACGATTCAAAATTAGAAAATTCTCAGCAACTATATGAAAATTCTCGATACAAAAATTTTTTAATTAAAATATTTCAAAACAGTAAGGACACAAAAAATTCTTGCAATTATAATTGCTATCTTTTAATTAAGTTTTTCTAAAAAGTTGAATCAGCAACTATGATTTAAAGTCTTTTAACAGATAATCTGATATCTCGTGGAAAGGAAAGACATAACATCGAATCGCGTCTTTGCAACAGATATAATTGGAATTTCCCTTAATTAGCTCATCTCAGTCATCAGACGAGCTGGATAACGCATTCGACGCTCATTCAGACATTCAGCATTGGGAGATTAACAGCTCCAAAGGCAGCAAGAAAGATGTAAATCGTCTGAGCTGAGATATTAAGACGTTAGGCTGATCTGACAACTGTGACGCATCCAGAAGTGAATAAAGTGAAAGGAACATAACACAAAACTGAAATATTTTCGAATAAACATTATTTGAAAATAGTGTATTATTTAATATACATATCAAATACTATTTATTTATATTTACAATCAGATTTGAATTGTGAATTAAAATATTTTTTGTTTAATTAAAATGATTACTTATATTATTTTAATATATCATTTTTCATTTTTCATTCTTTCCAAATAAAAATAGATTAAGTTTTTTTATTTCTTTATATAAATATATATAATATAGTTATATACATAATAATTACACATAATAATATTACATGTAAATATGAATTTCTTTATATGTTTTTTTATATTTGTAAATTTTTGTTTATATTCAATGTATAAAGATTCAATGTAAATGCTTATTTCACAAATGATCATTCTTTATTTTTTCTCCCTTATTTCTTAGGTACTAAAAATTGATTGAATTTTATATATGTTGTGTTGTGATAAGATTTTATTATATTGTAACATACTATAATAATATTAAACTTAAAAATTATTTGATTGAACTATTATTACCTGAAAGATTTTTTTTATTATATTTCAATGAAATATCTGAATACTTAATACTTCCATTTTATTCAATTCTATTCAATTTTTTTTCTATTTCTAATAATGTTAAAGATGTAGCTCAGTTGTGTGAGACATTCTTTATAATAGGATCTTTTTAAATGCGTATCATATTGAATTTTTTTATATTAAACGACAGTTGTCAGATATGATATTTCAAAGATATAGAGGGAAAATTCAACACATCTTCATTTTATAAGATTTATCAAGATTCTCAGCATCAAAAATTCTCTTCTCAAAGAGAAGCATATTCAAATGAAACGACTGAATGCAAATAGCATATGTTACTTACCGAATTTTCTTCTTAATACCTTGCACAAACTTTTAAATTGATACTTTATACGAAAGTTAAAGAAAAAAAAAAAAAACTCTTCGAATGAAATCGAGGATCAAGAAACCTTTAAAACTCGTGTACATATTAAAAATATTACTTCTACGAATGATTAATTCGCGATAAGAGATAAATATTGTATTGGAAAATTAATTTTTTAACAAGGAATTAATACGTTTCTTTTTTGCTGATACGTTTATTTTAGATAAAAGGAAAAATAAATATTTTGAAACGAAAAATTTTTTAATACTAGAACCGAATTCGTATTTTATATTTTTTTGTTTTATGATATATGAGAATATGAAAATATACATGGAAATGTAATTGAATTATTTTCATCGTTTTATTTATGAAATATAAAATAAACATTTAGATTCTATAGAATAATACTAATATTAAATGAATTACAAGTTAATAATTAAATAAAGAAATAATATTTCAAATTTTAAATGAATATATTATATCTTATATTTGCAAAATGCAATCACATTTTTTTTTTTAAATTAAATTATACAATTTTTTTTTATATATCAATTTTACATTTGATTTTGTAATTGATTTATTTTTACATTCAAAGATATGCTAATCATTTCCATGCTTTTCTCAAAAAATCAAACCAATAATTCCCCAAAAATATCAAGCCAACAATTTTCCCAAATTTTCCACGCTTTTTTCGAGATGCTACACCATCCAACCGTGTCACCATCATCCAAATTCCGCCGGAATCAGTCGTTTTTCTCCCGGAAACACACCCCTATTTACAGAAGCGCAAAGCGAGTGACTAAGAGTAGCAATCTCGACGGGTTACACGTGGCCACGGGACAACACAAGCCGTGTAACGAACTTGCCAGGTGTGTACAGCTGCGTGTCAGTGTGTACATGGACATCTACACGTATACAGGTGCATATGTAACCATGCGTGGCGCACACATGACGCGTGGTCAATGAAGCGTCGGATACGATAACAGTGACGGTCAGGGACGATGTTAGGTGACGTCCACACTGTAATTGGAACTGAATCTTGCATCGACTTTTTGGCAAAAAGAAGAGAAAGTTGCTGGAAATTCATAAAGAACGTAGGAAAATAATAAAAGAGGTTGAGTTATAAATTATTATATTTGTCTTAAAATATTCTAAAAGATAGATAAAAAGAAACATATTATTGAATTAAAGAAATGAAATTTTAATTTTTATATTCTATGTAAGTTATTGATATTATTTCTTTTTAGGAACTAAGCAATTTTGAAACATTTTCTTCTACTATTAAAATAGATTATGTACAATATATAATTCTTTTTTTTAATATTTTATTTTATATTAATTATCACTTTGTAACTAGAAGATTCATTATAGCAATAAGTAGATGAACAATATTTTTCAATATACGTATGATAAATAATAATATTTAATTTTGTATTGGATAAAATAAAAGAAAAATAAAATAAAAAAATTAAGTACACTATAATGTATTTCCTATAATAATTATTGAATCACTTTTTTTTTAATTATGGTAGTGATTTTTGTTTATTGCTTCGACTGTATGATTAATTTTCAAAAACAATTCTCTTTCATGATAAAGATTCACAGAAAACATCGAAACGATTCATTCAGCTATAAAAATTAAATCAATAGAAATAATCAAATGAATGTGAAATTCTTTATGACAGAGTTTAATTTTCGAAAATGGATATTGTTCGAAATTCCATTGATCTATGTTTTGTGAAGCAATTCGTGGAAACGAGTTATATGAAATTTGAAACATGAAATCGAATCGCAATAAAAAGATAAAATATTAAAAAGTTTTCATTTTCACTGAATTTTGTGAATAAAAATTTGAACTCAATTTCAACTTACTCTGTATCAAAATATATTTGATAAAATGTATTTGTTCTGATGAATTCGATTTCTTTCTTCTTATTTTTAATTCTATGTAACTATTTTTAATTGTTTTCTATTGTAATCGTGATAATGTATCGTAAAGAACAAGCAAAAAAAATATATATACGTACAAAACATAAATAAAATATTTATTACATTATTTAACATATAAATAAAATCTTTATTCATAGAAATTATCTGTTATATGAGATTTAATCAAAAAATTGAATGTTTTTGTTATCTATAAAGAATTAAATTTTATAAATCATTATCACATCATAAATCATTTATCACAATTTCTATTCTATAGATTCTTTTTCCTTTCTATTTTCATACGAGTTTTTGAATTTTTATATTCACATAAATAAATTACATTCTGTCTCATCTCAATTCCCCGAGAGTGGTGCTACAAAATGAAAAGCAACCTTGTAACATCGTAATTTAACGCGTGACAAAATATTCATAAATACACGAAAAGTTTATAAAAACTCTCATCCCTGCCTCTGCGTCATACATCTAAGTGGAAAGAGAAAATATCGCAATTTTATTTTATCGTGACGATGCCCAACGAAACCAGCGTAAAACGTCATCGAAATTTGAATATTTACAACTGTAGGGATTAATCGTCGTCGTAATTAAACGCAACCAAAGTGATGGTCTGTTTATACAAACGATTCTGTACAGTCAGTCGCAAAAATGTTCATATACTTATTATTATTAATAAATATTTCAAGATAAATTAACAAATTGTGTTATCAAAACCAACAATAATTTTGTTTCATCATGGGATAACTTTGTTAATTCTAGAGATCAAAAGAAAATTTGGTGTACAAAAATGTTATTCGAGATTTATTTACACGTGAAAATTTATATATGTGTAGAAAATTTAGATCTATTAGATCTATTTAGAAATGTATAGAATCCATATGATATGCAGAAAGGTATAAATAATCAAATACAAAATATTATGATGTTTCAAAGATGAAATATATTTTTATTGCTGTAATTGTATTAATGAAAATTTTAAATAACAAAAAATCAATCTAATTTATCTGCATATATTTCTTTTTATCTTTATATTTTATCAAATATCGTGTTTTGCAATGTCATATAAAATATAAAATATTTCAAGAGTTTAGAAAAATAAAATCTTAAAGTGTGTTCAAATTTTAATCTTCCTTTTTGTAAAAAGTATTCTTTCATTGAAAATTTAACTGTTGATTTCACTTACTTTAAATTTGAAATTGCTGCATGCAATTACACTTTACATATTTTTATTAAAATTTGCGGATTAAATGGATTTCCTTGCGCGATAATATAAACGAATACTTTTACGACCGACTGTACTTACATTCTACCGACGAAAAAAGAAAAAAAAAGGGAAAAAATTTCTACCATCGAAATCTGCGCGAGGAAAAAAAAAAAAAAAGATCATTCTTGTTTTTGCCAACGTTTAAATTGCAACTAATTAACGCTCCTTTTTTTCCGCGTAGAAAAATTCCGAAAATTCAGCGTTTTAACAAATTGAACGCGAACAAGGTAGATAGAAATTAAACAAAATACAGGGGAAAAAATGAAACGATAGGTATGCGGTTCATACCACGGTTAATTAACTCCCGATGAAATTGAAATGCATTGTAAGATACGAGTTTCCAATATTAATTTCGCGTCTACGAGTCTACGTGTCGCGCGTTTTTCTTCAACTTAATTATTTTTCGAAATAATGTCCGATGCGATAAATCATTTCAATTACATTTTCGTAGCTTGTTTATCAAGCTCAAGATAATATTGAAATAAAGTATTTAAAAATAAAATATATTTATGGAGCTAGATTTTATTTACTTTACTCGAATAAAGATATTTCTCTATGTTATTCAATTTAATAACTGAACTGAATAAGTTGAATCAAATTATTTTATTTTATTTTTCATTATATAATTTCAAACGATCAAATATTATCTAATATTTGCTATAACTTTTTGCACGTTATTTTCTTCTTTCTGCGGAAATTCTTTTCGATTTCTATAATGACAGATTTATCGTAATTTAGATATTTTTTTGATGTAATGTTTAAAACGAGATAAATTTTGAGCGTAAAATATCATCGCGTTATAAAAAATTTGTAATTTTTTTTTGTGTGAAATATATTCGTTAATTTAATTCGAAAAAATTATTTGAAAATAATTTTGTTTTTATTTTATATAGAATGAAATTAATTTTCTACTTTTTAAAATAAAAACGTGTTTAAAATCTATTATTATAACAAATTATTGTTCGTTATTTTGTTTCGAATAAAATTCTCAATTCTTTATTATTTGTACATAGAATTATTAACTAGAATAAAATTCAAATTTAATTATTGAAATTCTTTTAAAATAATACATTCACTAAATTTATTAAACTTAATAAAACTAATAAATGTAATATAAATAATCCTCGATGAAAGATAATCACATAATAAAAAACGTTTTCAATAAAAAAAAACCGCACCAAACTAAAAACAAAAATATCATTTCTATGCAGAGGAATTAAATTACACCTATTTCCCTTTTTCTATCGCGTTGTAAATACCACGTCCTGGACATCCGCCTCTAAAAATAAATTAAAATCGTCCCCATACTCAGAAGCTCGATTGTCAATTGGAAAAGACAAAGAACGTAAAAAGAAAAAATGAAAAACAACTCGCCTCGATGAACATTGTTGTGGACGGTGTTTTAGCCTCGAATCGAAATCAATAAGCCGATTATTGGTCGAGCTGAACACAGATTACGTTGCTTTGAATTGACACCCCGACACGGGCATCCATGCAACGATTGAATTTCGCGGACTTTCGAGACGGGCGGACGTCCGCTCTAGTTCCTTTTTCCATGTCTGATACCGTGAAATCACGCTCAATGTAATCCTCGCGGACACTTCGCGAAGAATCAACCTTTTGTGACAACCCAGCCAAGTTTGCAACCATTGTATGATCATATTTGCTTACGCGATGATAAACAATACGAAACAGTTCCGTGAAACGAAAAGAAAGATGAAGATTGAGAAAGGAAGAAACGTGTCTTTTTAACACCATATATATACTAATTAATATCTATTGTTTATAATATTCAATCACATATTTGAATAATAATAGTAAAAATTCACAATTTAGCAAAAATAAACAATAAACAAAAAAGATATGAAAGATTAAATTAGCAGATTAGTAATAAATATTATTAGTAGATATCGATACTGATAGAATTGATAGTGAAACTAAATGAAAATTATAAAGAATAAAAAAAATTAAAGAATCATAAAATATTAATGGAATAAAATAAGTAGAAATTCTAAAATTATAAATATTATATAGTATGATATTATATAATATGACATGATTAGTATTCTAAATTTTAATCAAAATACGCAATAGTAATAGATCGTGGAGAGTTTCATGGACCCGCATACCCCTATCAATAATTTATAGATAATACAAAGTGGTATTGTCAATATTAGATATTTCGATTATTCGAACAATCTAACCAAGACAATCGATATTATTTAATGTCGTATTTAGAAATATATTCTCTCATAAATAATTTTTAACTTTATATTTAACTTAATTTTTGAAAGCCACAATCATATAAAAAACAAAAATTGTAAAAATATTAGAAAAATTTAATCAAATTAGATACGCGAAAATATAAAATTTTAAATAAATTATCAAAATTTTAAAATAATTTAAAAATTATTATACGTTCATAAATAAATAAATGTCAAGAGCAAAATTTCATAAAAAAGATTTATTTATAATGGAATTAAAAATATTAATATAAAATTGCAATTTATATACGATATACATATACAAATAATCGATGAAAATTTTTAATAAATTTTTAATTTTCCTAAAATGTCATGATTATTTACTAAAAATTGATATTAAAATCGTTATATAAAACAAATTATATGGTTATATTCATATAAAATTTTATCTACATACGTATATATGTATAACGATGTCATGATTCTCTTTCTTTTCAATTTTTCAGCAATATGGCGAATAAACGAATAACCACCAAACACATAGATAAGTAACAAAAAAAAAACGAAAATCGTTTCACATCATAGAACTAAACGAGAAGGATAATCTTGCCACCTGTTTACTTGATATAAATTTCACAAAACAAACACGAAAAGGAACGAAACTGACAACAAGCAAACTAACGACACACTCTTGTTTCTAAATTTCATTTAAACTAGAAGGAAAACAAAACGAAATTTAACACGACGGATACCAGAGGGCACTATGTATGATGTATGTCTAATTTTCAAGCAGAGGGCGTTGAATCGATAGATCATTGACTGTAATATAGATTTTGACGGTTATGTGTTCGCATAACGTCAACAATGGGGCAAACGGTGGGACGCATGCCTCATATATGGGCAGATTTATTGAAAGAAAGAGATCGTGTTTTATATTGGAGTGGTGAGGTTTTATCAAAAGTGATCGACAACGTAAACGAAGAAAGATCATTCCTGATCGATTACGGCAATGAAAGCATTGATAAAAAGATCGATTCATGGATGGATTCGAACGAAGCACGAATCGATAGAATTTTCAGTAAACATCCAAACCTGCCAGAATCATTTAAACTTGAAGTGACAAACGAACTCAAACAAGTGATTATATATTTTTTTAATTTCTATTAATTTTTTTAAAGTGAAAAGTTAAACTTTGTTAATAAATAACATGTAGTATTTTTATTCGTAAATAAAACAATGTAGAATTTTATTTTGATGTAAATAACAGTGTTATTGATATTTGTTATTGTATTTAGATAAAAGAAGATTTAAGAATAAAAATGAGACATGATTATTACCATGGCTATAGAGACATGGACAAGTTTACGAAAAAAGTAGACAAACTAGGAGAACGACAGCGTAAAATACACGGGAAACTTCTACATATTGAAAATATTTGCGATAATAATATAAAAGAATTTCAAAGAAGATTCGGTCCTTTGCGAGTGAAAACGTTTAAAAATCTTAAATCAGGTGAAAAATTGATAGTTAAAGACAAGAGACTGAAGTCACAGTTTGCTAAACGAGTATGCATTTATAAATTTGTTTTTATAATTTTTTTTTCTAAGCAAATATATATAATAATTATATTATTTTTTTTTCTAATTTCTTTAGGTATACGATATTGATCATAAAAATGTACAAGAATGTGCGAAATGTATCGACAAGTTAATAAAGATTATTGAAAAAAAAGCTATGTTTAAACAATGATTAAATTTAGATAAGTAAATAATCATTAAAATCAAATAATCATTAACTTAGGTAAGACGAATAAATAAAAATCAAAATAAAATTAGATATAAGACAAATTTGTTAAAATACTAATGAGAAAGCGTAAATCAAATGTAAAAAAACGAAATTAAGACGTAAATAAATTAAATTGAATGCATATATATTTAATAACGATAATTTCATCACCATTTCTATATTGAATCTTGTTCCACAAATTAACTATGTAGTAGACACCGATACGATCTCAAATTACCAGAGGCATTTCCGCTATAATATTAAGTCATCCTCAACTCCTTCCGTTCGTTCCGTTAGGAAACGTCACATTTCTCACGATTGCAAATTTGCATTAATTAAGTTTTGACAACAAGAGAATGGAATTTCCCAAATGATTATCTGACAGATGAAATATTTCCAGAAGGAATAGAAATTATTGTTATATGAAGGTATTTAAGAAAGTTTGAAGTAATAGTTTAAAACTCATAAAAAAGTAACAAAATTATTTATTTGAATTTAAGTATTTAAATATTATGTTTCTAAATGTTTCATTGATAAAATACTATTTTAACAGAATAAAATCTAATAAAAAAATTCTTGATTTCTGAAAATATGATAAATAGAATTAAAATTTATATTATTTTTGCATATATTTACGCATATGTAAGTGAAAATATCTAATCCAAATGAGATTTTTTACTTGATGATCTTTGATGATCTCACGTATGTTACGTGTATGTAAGTGACAATATCTAATCCAAATGAAATTTTTTACTTAATGATCTTTAACATGATTATTTTATCCTGTATAATGTAATGTAATAACATTTCATAAATAAGTATATGTATACGAAGTACATAAATAAATATCTGTATCAGATAAATTGAAAATGATATTCTTTTCTTTATAAATTGGCTTCAAATGATTTCAATATGTTTTATAGTGAATTATTTCATTGAATATCTAGAATAAAAGAAAGAAAAAAGAGAATAACAATATTGAAATATATTATGAATATTATGAAAGATTCTTTTCGAGATATTCGTTATTAGGAAAACAGAGTGTACGAGATAGTTGTATGATAAATATATAATATATATTTATACGTCTAGACTTGAATATTTTTGCACAAATATATATTAACAATTAGAAAAAATTACATAATGTAATTAATATATGCAATTCATACACAATGAATTTAAGCATTCTTTGTCAATTATAAACTAAAATATTTTTAATTATTTGATTCAATGATAAATTAAACAGTGATGAATTTTAAAAAATATCTTTAATATACTATCATATATATATACATACATATCATATATATATATATACAGAGGTAAATATATTAATTTATTTTAATATTCTACTTGCGTAAAATATTTATTACAAGAACAACTTTTATTAACAAACTTCTGAAAAGAGATTATTGTTGACTGAAAAGGAATAAGTTCATAATTATGCTATTGTTCATAAATAATTAAATAATAATATATAGAAAAAAAAATATTCTTAAACGAAACTATATACCTGTGAATATCCATTTTTATTATTGTTTTATGAAAACTTGGCTTTTCACCTTAATACGTGTACTCTCATATACTCTCATATCGTCTTTCAAAAAAGCGATCGAATCGAAAGGAAAGCATCTGTAAAAAAATAGTCGATACCTGGCTGGAATAGATATATACTTGAGTACAATTCACAAGAGAATATTCGCATAGATGTGTTATTACGCTATTACGTCTTTACAATCGTGAACATGTATTTACGTTTTGTTCCGCGTCGTTGAAAATTTCCACGTTTCGAGCATTTTTATATGAACTATTTCTTATGTGGATAATAACTATACTAAAACCACGATGCCACGGTAGCAACGGCGGTCGCAAAATGCCGGACATTATTAGGAAATCAAAACATTAGAGGAGCTATTTCGTTTCGTCTGTTAGAGTTGCATGCATCTCCATCTGTAAACGCTAGTTATAATTATTATTATTTTAAGAGATTTTTATAAAAAACGACATTATTGAGTCATGATATCAAAGTTACGTTAAAAATTAAAATATAATGAAGATTATAATAATATATATTCCAAAAAGAGAAAATAGAAAAAGAGAAGATATAGATTTAAAATTTCGTATTAACAATAGTAACATTTTCGTTTCGTTGAAACTCTCATAATGTTTAATTTTAATAAATTATTAAAATGAATTAATGAAAATGAAAATAAAAAAATTATTACATTATATAATTATCTTCCAATTACTTTCAATTTAAAGATTTCATTTATTGTAATCATAAAGATTTGAAAAAAAATTAAAATATTAAAAATTGAAATATTAAGTAAAAAGAAAATCATCTGTAACACTATAAGAATTCAATTTTGTGCGTAATTTAAAGTTGTATATGAATTTTTTTTTAAATAAAAATACAAGTATTTATTCGTAAGTATTTAAAATATATTTTAAATATGTTTATTTTTTCGATAATTTCGAATATCATTTACAAATATTTGTACGTTTTATTATTATTATAGATAGATGGAAAATATAATGCTATTCTATTGTTATCTACAAATGATAAAAGACATGTTTTTTGACATAGATAAGAAATATAATAGATGTGATATGTAGTGACATCTTATGGAACTTTGTAACACACGTTTTGAAATATCGATCTTAAAAAAAATATCAGAGTATTTCTTGCCATCTAGTATATTATAATCTAGATTAATAGAAATTAAAGTGTTATCCATTAACTTAATAAATTTTTTATCTATGAAAAATATAATTGGAAGCCAATTATTTCTTATAAAATAATAATATAATTACATTCTCATTCTCGATATAATATTTGATATTAAATAATAATGATTTTTCAAATCTTACTGCTTGAAGATTATTGTAAATTAAAAATTCATTCTGATTAATCACGACCTTTCATTTTTTTTAAAAAAATTCGAATCTACTTGTGATATATTTATTGATAAATCAATACTGTGAATATAGAGTTGGTGGGAAATTAAGTAGTGGGAGGAATGCTGATTGGTAATGCAGTCAGAGAAGAATTATTTGTATCATTTTATTACAAATGAATTCTACAAATAAATGAAACATAGACATAAAATATAATTTATTTTTTATATTATAATTTTAAAACTTCAGATGCTTCATTCCTAGATTCTATATAATTTGACATAAGTTTGTGAATAGAATGTTCTACGCGAATGATTATTATTACTTCCTTCTTCATTGACAGTTTTCTAACTCCCCTCCACATTCCTATATATACTATATATATATATACGTTTGAGTCAGTCTGATGACTCGTTAGTTAACTGGTGATTTCAGTTGAAATACTGTTGCAAATATTTACATACATATATTTAACTAACTTCGTTTTATTTACATTTAGGTAATTATGAAAGTATAATGTTGAAAAAGTGTTTGAATATTTTAATGTTGAAAAAAAGTTTATTTGAATATATATTTTTTTAAATATTTAATTTCATATTTTATCAGTATAAATATTATATAAATATTAAATATCATATTTCGTTATGTCATATAAATTGTAATTTAATTACAATCGATACACTGTTATGAGAGGTACTGTTATTTGATATTATAAGTTATTATAAGTGATTAATAAAAATCAATTTCGTATGATATTAATGGAATGCATTGCTTATCAATTATATCTAATTGAAAAAAATAATTTTTTGCTGATATATTTAATCTAAACTTAGAATTATATTACATTAAAGAAATAAGATATTGAATTGTGAATACATAATTTAATTGTGTTTGATATATTTTAGATATTGACTTTTATTCTAAATAAATATTTTATTAATTTAAATTATCGTTAATTTCGATTTTTCGATATTTTTAATTATTTAACAAAAAATCTTATAAATAAAAGTCTATCAATTTACAATTACCAACAAATTATATTTTTAAAATTTTTAAAAGAATTTCTTTTTTAATATTTATCTCCAATTTTTTTCTCTTTTTTTTAAACAGAATAAAAAAATATAATCATAATTGTTTTTATTAAGTAATCTTTTTTCTAAATGAACTTTATCATGCATTTTGATAATCTTTTACTATATTAAATAATTATGAATTGATTTTAAAATTTCTTATAATAATATTTGAAGAAAAGATATTGAAAATAATGCATAGAAAATATTTATTTAAAATTGATATAATAAAACAAAATAGATATAGAATTGAAAAGAAAATGAATTAAAAATAATTATTTGAAGTAGTGTTTCACAAACGAGATATAGATAAAATTTGACAAGAACAAAATTAAATTACTTATAATTTGACATTATCTTTTATGTTTGTTTTAAACTCTAAAATTATTTTTTAGGATAGAAGAATGATATAGAAACAAATTATTAATCCAAATTTATCGCATTTAATGCAATTAAAAAAAGAATAAATTATTATTTAAAATTATTTTCATTTAAATTTAAATAATTTTGTACAAATATTTTTATTTCTTATTTTAAATAATATTATTCAGATCTGATTTTATCATTGCACAGATATTATGGCATAAATAATATAAAATTTTTGTTTTCAGTTTTCTCATAAATTATTCAATTATAATAAAAAAAATTGATTAAAAAATGTGTGCAGTGAACAATACATTTGAATGAAATTATTCTCAATTCTTTTTGTAATTATTTCAACAATATAATAAAAGATTAATTCTGTTACAACAAAAGCATATTAAATTAAACAATTTAAATTAACCAATTCATTGAGAGAATAATTAAGAGATCTACTAATTTAATCATTAAAAGAAATAATAAGGATCATTATAATCAAACATCTTGATTTAATTATATCTTTTATGAATTGTGATTACACCATTATGAATCAATAATATAATTAATTAATTAATTAATTTTAAAGCATTCTTCAAAACAAATTCTTTATTTTAATATACAAATATATAATTTTCTTTTAAGAATCATGCTTTAACATGATAAGAAATATATGTAAAGAGTTAAAAATTAATATAAACAATTATTTTTAACAAAATTTGTAAACATTCATTGGACAATATATCACTATTCATGAAATTTCTTATTATTTTCAGCAAAACTCGTAAATATTCATTCGACAATATGTCACTATCCCTGAAATTTCTAATCGTAACATTGCTCTTCCGGTTACGATTTGCGATAGCAGTTAACAATAAAGAACGAAATAGCGTTAATTCGTGTCATTCATTGAAAAATCTCTTGCGAGAGATAGATTCCTACGAACCGGTGGTTCGTGCAATAATAAATGAAACTTTATTTGGATCGTTCAAAGGAACCACGTGGAACGAATTAGCTTATTTTACTGACACGTTTGGTCCTAGACTATCCGGTTCTGAGGTGCTGGAATGTTCCATCGACTATGTGCTGAATAAATCTCTTGAATATGGATTAGAAAATGTCCATGGCGAACCTGTTACCGTACCACGTTGGATCAGGTAAAGTAATTTTATTCATGGAAATAAGATCTTCAAAAATAATAATGAAGAATAACAGTAAACTTGATAATTTTAAGTTAATTAACATATTATTGATTTTTAATTGCATTAATATATATTTAAATTAATACATCTAATATTTGTATCTTATTGATAATATTTATATCTTCTTGAGCAATTGTTTAAATTTATCCATCCAATTAGTTTTATTATAATAATAACATAATAAAGGTAAAATGCATTGTATATTCATTAACCTTATTCTTCTATTAAGCAATAGAAAAATTTATTGCATATATAAGCAATCAAAATTTATTTTCCAGAGGAAAAGAATCAGCAACTCTTCTGAAACCAAGAAAGAAAGACATTGCTCTTTTAGGATTAGGTACCAGCGTTGGTACTTCACCTGAAGGAATTACAGCTGAAGCTATCGTTGTGAACAGTTTCGACGAACTTGACAAAAAGAAAAATGAAGTAAATATGTTTTTCAATTTATTTACAAACAATAGTAGGATCTTTTATAATACGAAAAATATATTATTATTTTTTTTCCATACGAAATAAGAAGCAGAAAGTTAAAAACTTAATAAATAGTTGCACGAAGTAAAAAAAGTAGGAAAAATTATAACCTAATCATTGTCAAAATGGTTTAAGATTATATTTTAGATTCTATTTTGAATTCATTGTATTTTCAATTCAAAACTCATTCAGAGTTTCTTCATTGAATTTTCTTCGGTTTCAAAATTTCTCTATTCTTTGATTATATGATATTATTATTTTTCAATTTTTTTTTAATTCTTTGCGACACAAATTTTTAAAGTAAAAAGAATCCATGTTATATAAAAATTTTAATAAAAATAAAATTATTTCAATTGTTAAACATATCAAATGACATAAAATAAACAAAAACGAAAAAGTAAATCAATTGATTATATCATACTTGATATATAAAGTTCCATTATATTACAATTTATGTTTTATTAATTATTTAAATTTTTTAATCCACTATGATCTAATAAATTAATTGCATTATAAGAAAGCAACAGTAATTTTTAGTTCATATTATAGAAGTATTGCATTACTCGAAATTCTATTTCTTGTAACACATTTTAATACATTTGATTTTTTTTTTTTTGGTCATTTTAGATAGCAGGAAAGATTGTTGTATTTAATGAAAAGTATATTACGTACGGTCAAACGGTGAAGTATCGAAGCAAAGGAGCGTCAAAAGCATCGAAATACGGGGCTGTTGCTGCTTTAATTAGATCAATTACACCATATTCGTTGTACACACCGCACACGGGTATGCAAAGTTACGATCAAAACGTGACTAAGATTCCGGTAGCCTGTATCACTGCTGAGGATGCTAGCTTACTCAGAAGAATGGCGGATAGAGGTAAACATCGCTTAGAATTTTGTATTAAATAAATAATCAAAATAAATTTCGTTTACAAAATGTCAATAATTTTAATATTTTCAAAGCTTTCAAAATCTAATCGTTTTTTACGATGATAGAAATTTCTTAACCTCAAAATGATTCGAACTTTCTGCTACTTTAAAGATTCCAAGCTATTTAAAGAATTATTCGATTATTATTTTTAATCCACGAAGGAAATAGAGAATATCACTAATTTTTCCAAAATTTTCAATGCTTTTAAAGGATAAAAGTGATAATGAGTATTTTTTAAATTTTTCAAAGTGATTAAAAGCATTGAAAGTAATTCGAATTACTAATTTCTAATCTGTTATCAGAAACGAGAAGACAAACATTTTATTTCATGTCAGATTATAAGAAATTTATTTAATCTTAATTTATTTCTTTTAGGTGAAGTGCTTGAAATCAATTTGAAAATGGAAGCGACAAATCTACCGCCCACGGTATCGCGAAATGTTGTTGCCGAATTGCGAGGTTCCAGAAATCCTGAGAAAGTTGTTGTTGTTTCTGGTCATATCGATAGTTGGGATGTTGGCCAAGGAGCAATGGACGACGGTGGTGGTGCATTCGTTTCGTGGCAAGCTTTGAAATTATTAAAACATCTTAATTACAGACCACGACGAACAATAAGGTAGGTGTAAAGTTGATTTATAAATTGAATGATATTAACTTTAACACTTAAAATTGCTTTATGTTAAAAATATATTTGATAACTTGTTTCAAAACTTTCACGAAAAAGAAATTAAAAATTATTTATATTGTGTCAATCGTAGATCAATACGAATCGAATATAACAATTATTATATTAAAATTGAATGAAATTAATAAATTTTACATTAAAATTTAAAAATAAAATTTTTACATTTACAATTTGTCCTTATTAAATTTTATATCCAAGTTATGAAACATTATTGATAATTCGAAATTTAGTCTAATAATTTACAAAAAAAAAAAATAACGAGGTTTAAATTTTGAAATTAAATTTGAGAAATAAACAGTCTACTTTATTTTTCATCGATATTGAAATATTTTGTTTTCCCTTCTCTAGAACCTAATCTAACTTAATCTAACCTAATCTAATAAATAATAATTATCTCATAATTCGATTACATAAAATTATTTAATATAAAACATTTTTGATATCTTATTTTTCTATAACGCATCATTTATGTATAAAATTAATAACAATTATAGACTAATCATGTGGACGGCCGAAGAATTTGGAATCATAGGGGCCAGGCAATACATCAAAAATCATAAAGAGGAGGAAAAAAACTTACAATTTGTGATGGAATCTGATTTAGGCACGTTCAAACCTTTGGGCATCTCGTTTACTGGAACGCATGAAGTAAAATTCATTCTTGAAGAAATTTTAAAGTCAGTTTAAAAAAGAATTTCGTTTATAAACTCTGTCAAATTTTCTAATACCTGTCAGGACATAACGTTTCGATCTGTTTTACCTTTAGACTCTTCTCAAGTATGGGAGAAATGAAACTTCAGAGTCCAAACGATGGTCCAGATATTGATTATTGGGTAAGAGCAGGTGTACCAGGAGGTTCTCTCTGGACTCAAGACGATAAATACTTTTATTACCATCACACGAACGCGGATAGTATGTTGATCGAAGATCCAGAAGCTCTCGATAGAGGGACTGCCTTATTTGCAGCGTTGTCTTATGTACTTGCAGATCTCAGTATTGATCTACCACGACACAAATGATGCCATTAATGTTGTTGATATTGGTAATAATTGTAACAGAGAATGTAAAGAAAGTGTTCGATATTAACTTACTTTGGTATTAAAAAATTCGTATAATTTGAACTGTACTATAAAATAATGGAAATAAAAAAATGAATTACTTTGATATTGGAACATTCTATACAGAAAAAATTGAAAAAATTTTGTACTAGAGATCTTAATCTCAAAAAAAATCTCGAAATCCTGTCGAAATTCAGAAATCTTTTCGAACTTTGAAATTTTTCAATATTACTGTAATATTCAAAACTTTTGGAAAGCTAAATAGTAATTTGCAAAAATAACTTGCTGGAATTATCGTAATGATATAAATTTATTTTCATTTAATAATAATAATGTAATTAAGCTAGTTAGATTCCAAGCTCATTTTATGTTCTGTTATATTAATTTAATTAAATTTTCCTCAAGTCAAAAAGATATTATTCTTACTTTGAGTTTGAAAATTTTCAGAAATTTTTTAGAATTGTAATTTTTAATAAAATAAAGCAATTCTTAAACAAGTAAAATAACTTCAAATTGAAGTTTTGTAAATGTAAAACTCTATAATTTATATCGATTTATATTGTGTAAATAAAATTTGAGAATTTTTATACCAATTTCGAGATATAATTTATTTAATATATTAACATAACAAATTTATTTAATATTCGTGGCAATATATCTTGGATTTTTTACATTCATTTTACTTCAACAATGTTGTGCTCTATTTCGAAAAGATGATCAGGAAGGTCAGGATAAGGAAACCTGATCCACTCTGATACATGTATGATGCGTGTATTTCTTATTACTTTACAAGGAACAAGTTTCTTATTAACAAGGATTAGTTTCTTTCGAACATTCAATGCGTGAAGTTCGCTTCAAACGTATAATGCACGTACGTATTATTAATAAATCATATCAATTCATTTAAAATATTTTGTGTTGAGAATTTTAATCTTCTTTTTGAATAAATGATGCACCGAATGCTACTATATCTTTTTTAATATCATATCTAATTGAAAAAATTTTTAAAATGTATTTGTATCGATTATTCTTATATCTTTGACTTATTTTTTCATATGATTAAATTGTTAACATTATTAAATTAAGAGTTAATAATTTTTTTAAAAAATAAATTTTAAAATATGTATTTATTTATTTATTTTAATTAAAAGATTTATTATTTATATTTTTATATTATTATATTTATATTTTTAATTTCGTAAAGAAAATTCAGAAAATATTTTTTTCAAGTTTCATTTATAAACATTTATCAATTACAAATTTTTATCAATAGAACAAACAGTAAATTATACTTTGAAAATAGAAAAAATGTAGATAAAAATATTTACTTTAACAAAAAATTTGGAAAAAATATTAATGCAAATTACAAATTAGTCTATTTTGAAATATTATAAGTTCTATATCTTCTATGCTTCTATTTTTTAAATGTTTCTATAGTAGATATCATAACCAACGGTACTATCGCGGCTCGATAAACTACTCCATGATTGGTTATTGATTATCAATAAGAACTTATTAACAAAATCGTAACAAAAATTTTTGCAAGAGAAAATATTGCTTGAAATTACATCAAGAATCATCAATACACGTTCCCATATTTTTGAAGCAACTTATATTTGAATCAATCTGACTATTTGATAAGCAATTTAAAGTACTTATATTGTTCAAAATGTACAAGTTTTTGATATTGTTTAACTTCATTTTATCTAGACTATATTTTAAAGATAATACAGGAACGAAGTGTATTCATTTGTTAAAACTTTTTTCATTTTTCAAATTGTTTATCTCCTTTAAATTTCTAAAATTTTTTGTCTCTTTTAAATTTTTTACCTTTTTTTTCAGCTTTATCTTTGGTTATTTTATCTATATAAGTATGCATCACTTGTCATTTATGCCAGTTACGATTGAGCAACGAGCTTTACAAAATATCCGATAAATTACAACTATAAGGGATTATAGTAGAAATAGAGTGTATTATTCATCGAATAATTGTAAAACGAAACAAATAAATCAAATGATTGTTTAATAATAAATAAATTTAATTTTTTAAATTTTAAATGTGAAAAATAATATTGAAAATTAATTTTTAAGGTAAACTAAGGATTTATATTTTACTTTTATTTCAATTATAATTTTTATATTATTTTTATATCATAAATTTATTAATATTTCAATATATTGAAACGATATTTATAATGTAATTAAGAATATTTGAAAATAATCATTCTCTTCAATCTTCTCTAAGTCCAATCTTCATCTAAAATTATTATTAAATAAGAAAGAAAGAAACAAAAATTGATTTACTGTAAATTGATAAATAAAAATTTATAAAATCGATACAGACAATAATTTTATATTTTAAAAAATTATAACGATATAATTAATGTATTAAAAAATAAGCAACTTTTGTTCACTATTAAAAATTATGAATTTTTAAAAAAAAATTGTATAAAAAAATTATATTATTTTAGAAACAATTAATTAGACGAAAACAAAATCTTTCCAGCAGAAACTACTCGACAACATGTTGCTATCCACGAAGCTTTTAATCGTTGTATGGCTCCTCCGATTACATTCAATATTGGCAACTGTTATTTCATGTCAATTGCCACAAAGCCTGTTAAACGAAATAGATTCCTACGAGCCGGTAGTTCGTGCCATAATAAACGAGGCCTTGAATGGATCGTTCAAAGAATCCACGTGGAACGAATTAGCTTATTTTACCGACAGGTTTGGTCCTAGACCATCCGGATCTGAGGCGTTGGAAAGTTCTATCGATTACGTGTTGAATAGATCTATCGAGTATGGATTGGAAAATGTCCACGGTGAACCTGTTACCGTGCCACATTGGGTGAGGTAAAATTATTTCACCATTTCATTCCTACTGATCATATTCTTAATAGATACTGTAGAAATTTCTTACAAAAAATTCTTTCAATGAGAATTGAAAAAATTAAACGATCAAAATATTTATTTCTCCAGAGGAAGAGAATCTGCGACTCTTTTGAAACCGAGGCAATTGAATATCGCTATTCTGGGATTAGGCACCAGCATCGGTACTCCACTCGAAGGTATAACCGCAGAGGCCATCGTAGTGGACAGTTTCGAAGAATTGAACAGAAGAAAAGATGATGTAAACGCATTTCTAGAAATATAAGAATTGTATTATTTCATTTCTATCGAATATTTCTACTTTTTCTTTCTTTGATTATTTTTAGGTACCTGGAAAGATCGTCATATATAACCAGAAATTTGTTTCATACGGTGAAACCGTTAAATATCGAAATAATGGAGCGACTGAAGCCTCGAAATATGGAGCTGTCGCTGCTCTAGTTCGATCAGTTACGCCATATTCGTTGTATACTCTGCACACGGGTCACCAGTCGTACGGTGAGAATGTGACTAAGATTCCAGTGGCCGCAATCACTGTCGAAGACGCTACTTTGTTGAGAAGAATGGCGAATAGAGGTAAATAATCGTTTACAATTTTTTTAAATTATCAACAATAGTTATTTTAAAATAATAGATATGATTATTTTAAATATCTGCAAATCTTCTGGATAATAATGTATTTTATTATAATAAGATTTTGTAAGATATTATTTATATAAATGTTGAATTTAATTATTCAATTTTTAACTATAATATTTCTTCTATGTTTTCTATCAATAATGTGGTTTGAATAAAGAACACAGATAAATGTTATTTAAAACTTTTAAATTATCAATAATAGTAATTTTAAGATAATAAATATGAATAATTCTGAATTTCTGCAAATTTTCTTAATTTGATTAAGATCTTAATCATTAATTAGATTTCGACATTATTATTCATGAAAATGATATGTCTTATTTTACAATTAATAATTATTTATTATTATCCTTTCTTCTATAATATCTTATCATTTTAATTAAATTTAATTGAATAATTAAATTCAAAATATTCTAAATTACTTTTATAAATTCGAATCTGATTCGACAATTAAAAATTTTTCAAAATCCCAATATCTTTGAAAATTTTAAAAATATATATACGATTCTGGAAATATCGAAATTTTTAATTCTTCAAAAAATTTTTTAATATTCAAAACTCATGAGAGCTATTTTATCTCATTCGTATTTATTTGTTTCAGGTGAAAGGCTTGAAATCAATTTGAAAATGGAAGCGACAAATCTACCATCTACAGTATCGCGAAATGTTGTTGCCGAATTGCGAGGTTCCAGAAATCCTGAGAAAGTTGTCGTTGTTTCTGGCCATATCGATAGTTGGGATGTTGGCCAAGGAGCAATGGACGACGGTGGTGGTGCATTCATTTCGTGGCAGGCTGTGAAACTATTGAAATACCTTAATTACAGACCACGACGAACAGTAAGGTGAGTATAAATTGAATGACATTAATTTTAAACTAATAATACTCAAATTATATTAAAAAAATTTCTATACTTCTATATTAAAAATTTCTGTATTTCTATATTAAAAAAATTTGTAATACCAATTTAAAAAATTGTGTTCATCAATCGATATAACATATAAAAATTATTTTAATAAACTAGAATCAATTAAAATTCAATATAATAAATTATACATTATTTAAGAATAATATTTTCACTTCTATGATTCTTTTTAAATCATTTTACATATTTTTTTGTATTTATATATGATATTAAATAAATTTTTTAAATTTTATTTTTTTTCGAAAATAATAAAAATATGAAAAAATTTGTAAATGAATTAAGATAAAAAACATTATCGTAATAAGTGATCAATATATTAATTAACACAAAAAAATGTATTATTTATAATATTAATTTCAAGAAATTAAATGAGAAATCTCCAGTCGTGCTGGAAAAATTTTCTTCTTATTTTCAATTACATTTAATTAGCCATTTTTAATTAAGATTATTTATAGCAACTTCTTATTATAATATAATATATCATTGTATTCATTTATAATTTTTTAAAGCAAAAAATACTAAAATTTAAGATATTTAATTAAATTATTTGAAAATTAATTTTAATGATAGGTTGATCATGTGGACAGCAGAAGAAATGGGATATATAGGAGCTCTGGATTTCGTCAAGACTCATAAATCTGAACAAAATAACTTACAATTTGTAATGGAATCGGATATAGGCACGTTCACACCTTTGGGCATTGAATATACCGGCACAGATGTAGTTGGATGCATCTTGGAAAGGATTATGACGTTAGTTTATAAACTGAAGTTTAAAATTCATTAAAAATATTACATATATAACAAACAAATGTTTCATTTTTGTCATTTTTTTCAATTCGTTTCACTTTTTTTAGTCTTTTCTCTCCTCTGGGAAACATGAAGGTTCGCAGTCCCAACCAAGGACCCGATATCGATTTTTGGATAAACGAAGGTGTACCAGGAGGTTCTCTTTGGAATCAGGATGATAAATATTTTTATTACCATCACTCGAACGCGGATACTATGTTGGTCGAGGATCCAGATGCTCTCGATAGAGGGACTGCCTTATTTGCAGCGTTGTCTTATGTACTTGCAGATCTCAGTATTGATCTACCACGACACAAATGATGCCATTAATGTTGTTGATATTGGTAATAATTGTAACAGAGAATGTAAAGAAAATGTTCGATATTAACTTACTTTGGTATTAAAAAATTCGTATAATTTGAACTATATTATAAAGTAATAAAAATAAAAAAATGAATTAAGTTAATATCTTAGATTTCTTTTACTCATCATTCTTCAACCATGTTATGTTGGACATTGAAAAGATCAAATATCTAAAGAAACATCTAATTGAAAAGACTTTTAAAATGTATTTGTATCGATTATTATATCTTTGATTTATTTTTTCATATGATTAAATTGTTAACATTAATTGTTATTGAATTAAAAGTTAATAATTTTTTTAAAAAATAAATTTTAACATATGTATTTATTTATTTATTTTAATTAAAAGATATTTATATTTTTAATTTCGTAAAGAATATTCAGAACATATTTTTTTCAAGTTTCATTTATAAACATTTATCAATTACAAATTTTTTATCAATAGGACAAACATTAAATTATACTTTGAAAATAGAAACAAAGTAGATAAAAATGTTTACTTTAACAAAAAATTTGGAAAAAATATTAATGCAAATTACAAATTAGTCTATTTTGAAATATAAGTTCTATATCTTCTATGCTTTTATTTTTTAAATGTTTCTATAGTAGATATCATAGCCAACGCTACTATCGCGGCTCGATAAATTACTCCATGATTGGTTATTGATTATTAATAAGAACTCATTAACAAAATCGTAACAAAAATTTTTGCAAAAGAAAATATTGCTTGAAATTACATCAAGAATCTTCAATATACGTTCCCATATTTTTGAAACAACTTATATTTGAATCAATCTGACTATTTGATAAGCTATTTAAGGTGCTTATATTGTTCAAAATTACAAGTTTTTGATATTGTTTAACTTCATTTTATCTAGACTATATTTTAAGATGATACATGAACGAGGTGTATTCATTTGTTAAAAATTTTTTTCATTTTTCAAATTGTTTATCTCTTTTAAATTTCTACAATTCTTTGTCTCTTTTAAATTTTTTTACGTTTTTTTTAGCTTTATCTTTGGTTATTTTATCTATATAAGTATGCATCACTTGTCAATTATGCTAGTTACGATTGAGCAACGAGCTACACAAAATATCCGATAAATTAGAACTATAAAGGATTATAATAGAAATAGAGTGTATTATTCATCGAATAATTGTAAAACGAAACAAATAAATCAAATGATTGTTTAATAATAAATAAATTTAATTTTCTAAATTTTGAATGTGAAAAATAATATTGAAAATTAATTTTTAAGGTGAACTAAGGACTTATATCTTATTTCTATTATTTTAATTATAATATTGTCCTCTATTTTTATATTATAAGTTTATTGATGTTTCAAAATCAATATATGAAACAATGTTCATAACATTTGAAAATAATAATTTTCTTCAACCTTCTCTAAATCCAATCTTCATCTAAAGTTATTATTAAATAAGAAAAAAAAACAAAAATTGAATTACTGTAAATTATAAATAAAAATTTATAAAATCGATATAAGTTCTAACGATATGATTAGTATACAAAAAGAAAAGCAACTTTTGTTCGCTATTAAAAATTATGAATTTTAAAAAAAAAATTACATCATTGTACGCAAATTAAAAATTATATTGTTAAAAATTATATCTTAGAAACCATTAATTTGAAAAAAACGA
The DNA here is from genome assembly GCF_029169275.1 of Apis cerana. Classification (NCBI taxonomy): domain Eukaryota; kingdom Metazoa; phylum Arthropoda; class Insecta; order Hymenoptera; family Apidae; genus Apis; species Apis cerana. The sequence goes on along the minus strand of NC_083863.1, from coordinate 1,442,286 downwards.
AATATTTCCAGCAGAAGTTACTCAACATGTTATTATCCACGAAGCTTTTAATCGTTGTATGGCTCCTCCGATTACATTCAATATTGGCAGCTGTTACTCGCGAAGTTGACAATGTTATTTCATGTAAACTGCCGGAACCTCTGTTACATGAAATAGATTCTTACAAGATAATAGTTCGTGCCATAATAAACGAGGCCTTGAATGGATCGTTCAAAGGAACCACGTGGAACGAATTAGCTTATTTTACCGACAGGTTTGGTCCTAGACCATCCGGATCTGAGGCATTAGAACATTCCATCGACTACGTGTTGAATAAATCTATGGAGTACGGATTAGAAAATGTCCACGGTGAATCTGTTACCGTGCCACATTGGGTGAGGTAAAATTATTTCACCATTGAAACCGTTTCCTACTGATTATATAATTTTCTCTAGATACTCAAGAAATTTCTTACAAAAAATTCTTTCAAACTCTTTTTCCAATGAGAACTGAAACAATTAAACGATTTAATTAAATTAAAATATTAATTTTTCCAGAGGAAAAGAATCTGCAACTCTTTTGAAACCGAGGAAAATGAATATTGCTATTCTGGGATTAGGCACCAGCGTCGGTACCCCACCCGAAGGTATAACCGCAGAGGCCATCATGGTGGACAGTTTCCAAGAATTGTATAGCAAAAAAGATGAAGTAAACGCATTTCTGGAAATATAAGAATTGTATTATTTCATTTCTTTCGAATATTTCTATTTTTTTCTTCCTTTGATCATTTTTAGATACCTGGAAAGATTGTTGTTTATAACCAGAAATTTGTTTCATACGATGAAACGGTACAGTATCGAAAGGATGGAGCGAGGCAAGCATCGAAATATGGGGCTGTCGCTGTTCTGATTAGATCAATTACGCCATATTCGTTGTACACTCCGCACACAGGTAACCAAAGATACGGTAAGAATGTGATTAAAATTCCAGTGGCCTCCATCACTATCGAGGATGCTACTTTGTTGAGAAGAATGGCGAACAGAGGTAAATAATCGTTTAGAATTTTTTTAAATTATCAACAATCGTTATTTTGAAATAATGGATATGAATAATTCTAAATATTTATAAATCTTCTGAATAATTAAGTATTTTGTTATAACTAGATTTTGCAGGATGTTATCTGTATAATATTATTTATTCAAATACCTTAATTATTCTCCAATTTTATCCAAAAATAACATTTTTTATTTTAATCTGTAATTTTTCATAATATTTATTTTCGTTGGATATAATTTTTTACCACAATATTTCTTCTCTGATTTTTTTTATCATTCTAATTAATAATGTGGTTTGAATAAAGAAACACAGGTAAATGTCATTTAAAAGTTTTAAATTATCAATAATAATAATTTTAAGATAATAAATATGAATAATTCTGAGTTTTTATAAATTTTCTGACTAAGAATTTAGTCATCATCTAGATTTCTAAGCATTATTATTCATGAAAAATGATATTTCTTATTTGAATTGCTTCTATAGATTCAAATCTCATTCAAAAATTAAAAATTTTTCAAAATTCTAATTATCTTTGAAAATTTTAAATATATATATATTATTCTGGAGATATCGAAATTCTTAATTGTCTTCAAACAATTTTTTAAGGAGAAATATTCCATCTCATTCATACTTTCCAGTTATGTGTTTCAGGTGAACTGCTTGAAATTAATTTGAAAATGGAAGCAAAGAATTTGCCATCCACAGTGTCGCGAAATGTAATTGCCGATTTCCGAGGTTCCACAAATCCTGAAAAAATTGTCGTTGTATCTGGCCATATCGATAGCTGGGATGTTGGTCAAGGAGCAATGGACGACGGTGGTGGTATATTCATTTCGTGGCAAGCTTTGAAATTATTGAAATATCTTAATTACAAACCACGACGAACAGTAAGGTGCGTATAAAATAAATTCAAATTGAATGATATTAATTTTAAACTAATAATACTCAAGTTATATAAAAAAAAATTGTAATACTAATTTAAAAAAATTGTGTTCATCAATCGATATAATATATAAAAATTATTTTAATGAACTAGAATGGATTAAAATTGAATGTAATAAATTATACATTATTTAAGAATAATATTTTCACTTCTATAATCTTTTTTGAATCAATTTATATTTTTTTATATGTATTCATATATAAATTCATAGTATATTTTATAGTAAATTTTATAAACGAATTAATTTTTTTTTCGTTGAAAATAATATTGTGAAAAGACTTTTTTTAATGAAAATAAAAAAGAATATCGTTATAAGTTGTCGATATATTAATTAACATAAAAAAATATACAATTATATAATTGATTTTATGAAATTAAATGAAAAATTTCTAATCATGTCGGTTCTTACATTTTTTATTCACATTGATTCGTCGTTTATTTCTAATAACTCTTTATTATACATTATAATATATCATTATATTCATTTACAATTTTTTAAAGAAAAAAATATTAAAATTTAAGATATTTAATTAAATTATTTGAAAATTAATTTTAATGATAGATTGATCATGTGGACGGCCGAAGAAGTGGGAAGTCTAGGAGCTCTGGATTTCATTAAGGCTCATCAATCTGAACAAAATAATTTACAGTTTGTAATGGAATCGGATGCAGGCACGTTCGCGCCATTAGACGATTCAATATACCGGCACAGATATAGTTGGATGCATCTTAGAAAGGATTATGACGTAAGTTTATAAAATGAAGTTTAATAAAATTCATTAAAAATATTGTAACAAGCAAATCTTTCATTTTTTTTCAATTCGCTTCACTTTTTTCAGCCTTTTCTCTCCTATGGGAAACATGAAAGTTCGCAGTCCCAATCAAGGACCCGATATCGCTATTTGGATAAACGAAGGTGTACCAGGCGCTTCTCTTTGGAATCAGGATGATAAATATTTTTATTACCATCACTCGAACGCGGATACTATGTTGGTCGAGGATTCAGAAGCTCTTGACAAAGGAACAGCTCTTTTTGCTGCACTGTCATATATTCTTGCCGATCTTAGCATAGATTTACCACGACACAAATGACGAAACTGTTACGTTATTAATGAAAAAAATTTATAAAAAAAAGAAGGAAATATTTATGATTAGTCTTTATATTAGAATTTGTATAATTTTTATGTGAAATGTGAAATAATAAATAATGAAAAACAGGATGAATATATAGACATATATATATTTTTTTTTATTGTTCAACAAAACGTATGAAATTGATATTAGAACATACAATTTCAATTTCTGGTATGAAATGTGAAAAAATAAATGTTTTATTAAATTATAAAATAAAGTTTTTTTATTTAGAAAATTTTAAAAAATCTGTAAAATGAAATTCGCTTAACATTCTATTTTCGTATCAAGAAGAAAAAAGAAAACTAGAACATTGTTGAAAACTTAATTAAAATTGCAATCTGTGACTTATCTGTAGAATTTAATCATATTTAATTTCGATTAAAAGTTTCAATATCAAAATCAAATAATTCAAATTAAACTTACTTTACTATTAAAAACATGAAATTAAAAAAAATGATACGTATCTAACCTATTCTACTTATATTAAACCTAATCCTAACTTACATTAAACTTTGAAAATAGAATATCTAACTTATTCCAAAGTTTAAAATGATATAAAATGATATCGAAAATATTTTTGTCTTTCTTGTTTATATTTAAAAAAATATTCAGAATGATGATATACTTCAAAATAAAGGTCGTAAAAATCAATAAGATAATTATTATTTTAAATAATTACCAACATTTTTCACATTCAAACTGATAATAAATTACTAATAACGGATAGAAAGAATATTCATTGCGATTCTCGTAAAGTATTTTTATTTCAAACGTATTTGTCTCATTTTTTTTTTTTTTACAGAGTCGTCGACATACAAATATTTAGGCCTAATCATCCACGTGGTCGGTAATTTCATTACGCTCGTCGAAGTATTACAAAGTACATATTTCGTGACCACGAGGCTTAGGCTCTCAACATATGTATCTTTAATTGGTCTTTCCGGTCAACGGAGAACATTATTATCATTATTGAAAACTCTGAACACTGTATATTAAATCGTTTCGTTAATTCGTAATCGATCTACGTTACGAAATTCTCTACGTTATCGTGTTATCGATTCAACCTTTAACTGCTAACGTTTCACATTGCATGTTCATCGTGTATATGGAAAAAAGTAAAATTTTTTCCTATCGATAAATAAATGTATAAAATAGATATGTACTTTAGATTGAAATACAAACAATTGAAGTTCTAAATAATACATATATACAAATATATATATACAAATAATACATAAAAATGATTATTTCATTTAATTATAAATTAGAAACAAAAAAATTAAAATTATATAATTATTTTCTGACAGAGAAAAAAACTTGCATCCAATCTTCCAGATTTATACGATTGTTTCTTCTGCAAGATTAATTTTTGATATATCACAAGGGTTTTGAAGTTAATTTTTAATTTTCTTTTAAAAATATTTTTAAAGAAATTTTTTAACAATTTAATTTTCTTCAAATAATTTTCTTTACATCATATTAAATATAATATTTTTTTTTTTTTTAGATTTTAAGTTATTAGATTTTAAAATTAATTTTAAAACGAATATATAAGTTGAATAATATTTGTAATAAAAATTGAAATATAAATGAACAAATTAAAAATATTTGCTCAATGGTTTACTGAAAATAAAAATTATATTATTTATTGTAAATTACCAAATAAAAATTTATAAAATCTTTAAATATAATATTATTTAAATAATTTTCGACTAGTTACTTATATCAACAAATTTTTTTATCAAATTTAGATTTTCAACAAATTATAAAATATTATTACGATGAAAGATAATTTTTGTTCAATTATAATTTAATTAATTACAGTCAAATAATACAGTTAAATAACACTATCTTTATATAGTTAAACATACCTCATATGTTTTACAAAATCCTATTCGAAATATAATTTAACAATAACAAAATATATTCCTTACATTTCATGCAAGATAACCAAACAAACTTTTATCCAACTTCTCTCTATTACCGACACTTCGTTAGCAATTAGAGGTTATGTTTCTAATCAGTCTCCTCGTGTATAATATACATATATAGATATCCATACGAGCCTATATCAACGTGTCTTCGTCTTGATTCGGAAAAACCATGAGCAGGGAATGTTGAGAGGTTGTTCTCTGGCTAGCCGTCAACAGAGCGGTTTTCTCTCCCCCGCTACCATTTATGGAGCAATCAGGCGAGCTTCCCTCGAAAACATGAGTCGTAGTGCTACTAGTCGAGGGCATGTCGTTCAAGTCTGGCGACGCCAAAGGCGGTGCTTGAATTGGACGTGTGTTATTGTTGCTGCTCTCTAGCGACACCAATTGCATACTGTACGACTCACGATAACCGGACGTACTGGATGTATCCTCATCCCACGAGGCGTCCGACGTTTGAAGATGAAGATGATGGTGGTGATGATGATGATGGTGATGGTGGTAGTGAAGCGTGGCGTGAAGTTGTTGATCGTTGAGCAGATTGCCACCTTTCTCGCAATCAGATTGACGGATGGAAGAACTTCTTCTCGAACGAATGGACGACGAGTCGGAAGGGATACTGAAGCTCGATGGTTCCATTACTGGTGTAGGTGGCGTTAGTATCGATGGTTGAGAAGTTTGCGGTTGTGATACGTTGTTACTTTGTTCTGATTTCACTTGCACTGCCTGCAAAGTAAATTTTTAAGTCATTGTACAATTTTAATATCCTGATTGATTGTAACGTATTGTATTATAAACATAAGAGGAGTTTAGAGGCAGATATTGATAAGATTTCATTTTGGTTTTTAGTGTTGAATTGAAAGTAAGAATGAAAACTTAAAATTTTGAAACAATTTTATAAATCCTCGAAATTGGAAAATCTCGAACGTTTATTTCGTACAAAACTATAATTTTAATAAATTTTATTTTTAAATTTTAAAGATAAAAAATTTGCATAATTAATTCATAAGAATATTGTGATGATAAAATTCAATAATCCAATTGAATTTGAATTTAAATTTATAATTTATATCGGGAAAAAAAATATAAAAAAGATAATTATTATTATCGGTTAACTGTGTGAACTTGAATTTGAAAAATTTTATAAATTAATTAAGATTTATTAAAATTTTACTTTTAATGAAATAATAAATCTCTTTAAAAAAAATAAGAAAAAAGTAAATATTCCTTGTAAAATTTGGATTCGAATTTTACGAATTTAAAAGTTAGATTTAGATCTGTCTCTATTATTAAGTCAATATTCTATTATTTCTGTAAATATATGCATCTCATTACTTCTACGTGACTTCTTCGACTCTTTCTCAATCGGAAAGTCTTCTTGCTTTGACCCATAGAGCGTTGTAATCGAGGTTTGTCTGGGCGGGATTCGCCTGAACTGTCTTCGTTTGGACTGGTTGGACTGAGTTGGCTCGTCACAGTTTCCCCTGATAAAATTAAACGTGTTATCAATTCTCTTCACATTTGAAACATTACTCTCTATTCTACAATCTATCCATGCTGCTCTTCCATAATTACGAATCGCAACCAGACGTGTATTTTTCGAATCAAAGCGAAGTAACAATGATATTTCGTAGAATATAGATATCTTAACAGCACTATATCTACTGAATATTTGTCAAATAATCAAATAATTTTTTTTTATCTAATATTTAAATTGAAATTGTGCACGAATATATTAAATTTTATTCAAATTTTCTTAATAAAATATTTGATGAATAATTATTTAATTTTTTACATCTAATGTACAGATCTGGATAAAATAATATTTAAAAATTCAAATTGTACACGAGAATATTTATGTTATATTTGTATTTTATATTGTAAATTGTATTTATTAATTAATGAAATAATTTTAATTTAAAAAATATTAAGTATTTGTCTTTCATACGATGTATTACAATATAATATTACATTTAATCATTGCATTATTTTCATTATATATTCTACTTAAGAGCTGATTTTAAAAGATTAAAATATTCAGTGAATTTATCGAAAATCATGCTTATATCCAATAAAGAAAGAAAAATAAAAAAAAAAAAAAGGAAAATTTTTAGAATTGAAAACTCATTTAATATATCTGTATTTATATTCAAGTATGTATTATTTACTGTAATTTGAAAAAATAAGCTTGGAAGGACTGTAGAACAGCGAGCATTTAATACGAAGAAGATAAAATGTAATAGAAAAGGGATAATATACAGAACATAGAATATAGTGTTTTTTTAAAAATAGTGATTATTTCAAGTATTTTTATTGTCTGAAAATCGTTTGAAAATAGTTTGAAGTAGAAGTAACACAATAGAAAAGGATTAACATTACATCGATGTGAAATAATTATAATAATTATAAAATAGTTTTAATATCGATATGATGAAAATAATTTATTATTGCAATTTTCCTTGTAATTTCCTCTGTGTCGTACACATCGATTTTCTTTATATAACAATGAGCTCTTTAAAATTAAATATCTTATAAATATTGAGAGGAATAAAAAATAAAATATAACCAATTATAAAATTAATAAAAATAATAAAAAAGCATAATATCTTTACATATAAATTATTATTCTTATATCTTTTTTAATTAAAATGTTGTATCTTTGAAATTCTTAGAAAGCACAAACAGCTATTCTAATTTTATTTAAGCTTTAAAGACATATAATGAAGAGTTCTCCATTATAGTGATTAATAGTTGTTTATATTTTCTCCATTAAATATTAATAATTTTTTTTTTAATAAATATAATGTGTTATATCTTGTTATATTCATATGTTAATTGATACAAATTCATTTATTAATTAATATTAATTAACTCTTTTCTGTAGCAGGATATATTAATATATTGGAATATCTTTGAAGAATTTCTAGAGAAACAATTTAAAAATATCAATTGAGATTTATTTACTATATTATAAGCAATTGAAGTTTGGATTAGATATGAGATAGCTTTATTCTATCTCCATTTAAAGCAAATTTAAATTGTTTACAATTTAATGAATAAGTCTCAATCGATATTTTTATACTTCAACTATTTTTGTGTTTGTTTTGACCTTTAAATCTCCTCCAAAAGAATTTTCTTTGAGCACATTTTAATTAAAAAGATAATATTGTAAATATATTTCAATATTTTAATTCTCTTTCTTAAATTTCATAATATTATTTTTCATAAATATATAATAAATTTGTTAATTTTTAATAGTAGTTTTCTCTCGTTATTAATAATACATTCATTACGTATAAATTATTTAATTAAGAAATATATATATATAAATTCAATTTATTTTTTTCCTATCGATAATATTAATCCTTTTAAAATAAAAATATTTCTATCTTGTATATATTTGTTATCAGCAAGATGATAAGTATAATGTAAATACGTTAAAAAAAAAGATGTGTTTTTGACAAGAGATATTATGTAAATGAAAATGAAATGAAATATGATATATGATAATGATTGATAGTAGGAAATAATTAAACATGCTAATAATTATTTATATCACATATTTCAATAATATAGAAAATATATAACGAAATATGAAAATAGTATTATTATGCAAGTATTAATTAAGTGTTATATTAATAATGATATTTTTCTTCTATTATTATATTTACAATGAATGAGATAATGAGATGAATGAAATAAATATATTTAAATCTTCTATTTTTAATTTAATTTTATGTTTCGATAAAATACATAAAATTTAGAATTTTAACTAAAAAAAAAATAATTTAAAGCTATTATTTATATTATTTCTACATTGCAAATATATACATGTGCGTATATACAAAATTGATCCATACATGTAACAACATAATTAAAGGCATAATTTTGCGAAATATCAATTCCTAAAAACATTATTGCCAATAGAGTATTATAAGCAAGCATTATAAGCTGTTTTTCAATTTTCTCAATTTTCAAAAATTTTAATGCAATATAAAATAACATATTTATAAAGAAAATTTTAAATTTAAAAAGCATTGTTATAAGCTTCGGAATAAATTATTCAGCGATGATACAAAGCTATTTTTAACATTTATTGAAATATTATATTTGAAATATTCTTTCGATATTAAATCAACTTATCCTAAAATCTTATTCAAAATTTCAGTAACTCAATTTCATATTTGTTTTCAGAATTTTTTGTTTTTATTTATACAACATTTATTATTCATTATTCATCATTAATCGTTTGTTTGAATATTTTTTAATACCAAATAATTTCAAAATTGCACAGATTCATTAGTAAAATAATTCCTATTCTCTTTGAAAAACACTGTAAAAATATTTCTATAATGCAATACACTATTCTCGTAAATCTAACGTACTATTTTTGAAAAATCGAACATTACCGACGGTCGGTCACAACTAAAACTTATTTATTTACAGTAGGGGCTCGAGATTTACCTGATGAGTGCCTAAACTCTACAGAAGAGAGAAAGCGCAGTTTTGGCGCCTTTTGATGAGTTAATATAGGATGAGGCTTTACATGGTTACGTTCATCGCTAGTAGAAGATGGTTGGGATCTATCTGAAACATGCCACATTTAACGTCTAGAATGAAGGGAGAGACGATAAGTGAGTCATACCGGGTGACCATGTTATTTGTTATGTCAAAATATCGTTTACGATGATATGAATTCTGTTGAATCATTTCTATTTAATGAAAAATCGTGATAGAGAAGGTATCCTATTTAATTTTCGGTATAAATGTTTTGAAAATTACGATGGATTAAAAAAATACTTTTTTTTTTTTGCTAATTTTCTAATCAATCACAAAAATGAATGAGACAGATCATTTATGACTTATCTCTAAATTGTATACATTTTGTATGATTAGCTAAGCGAGGATTAAAGAAAACAAAAATGAAATTTTGATAATGTTATCAAAAGGAAAAAAGTAAATATTTATATTTTTAAAGACATTAAAAATATTATAATTAATCCTACGAATAGTGGATAAAAATTAGTGAATTTTAACAATGAAAGAATGGAATTTTTCATGGATAAAAACATAAAATTTATATCTAAAAACTGATTCATAATATTAGAAAATTATGAAATATTAATCATTAGATCCACACTTTTATAATTTCATTGGATATAATTCTTTCATAGTATATTAAAATTATAAAATATATTTACACATTATTAAAATTTAAATTTCAGCAAAAATAAAAATTATTGACAATTTTGTCTTTTCAAAAAAAACATATATATATATATATATACCTTTAAAAATTTTATAACTTAGCAAAAGTATTTATTTTTATCCACAGTACTTTCAAAAATATTCACACCATTGTATCACAAAAGGAAGTGTATAAAAATTAATCAGCACAGAGATCTGAAATAAATGGAACGATTAAGTACGTGTAATGATAATAAACGAGTTTTTTTTTAACTTTTCACGAGGCTGCTTCGATTATGGAAGACCTCCGAGAAATTGTGTAAAACTCTGTCGTTAAAAGAAAATTAAAAATTAAAGATATAAATATTACATATTGATGGAGAAATATGAAAGTAGTGTAGAATATTTAATAAGCACACGTATACGCCCACGCGCACATGAGATGTATGCTGTATTTTGTTTTTCGATAAAGAAGGAATAATTGTGTTAAATTGTAGCAAAAGAATCAATTGTGAATCAAAGAGATATATGAGTCGAGTAAAAGAAGGAAAGCAGACGAGAAAGTCGAAGCAACTACGTTATAGTGAAGTACAACTATGCAACGATGAACAGGATACCAACTGTTGGACATTACCATTGTCTAAATACTGCTATATGTACATGTATATAGTATATATTTATTATGATTGTGTAGAAAACGTAAGAGAAAATAGCAATAATAATAGAATAATCTAATGACACATGTACCGTGAAAAGGAGATTTTTCTCATTTTCAAAATAATTATTTTTATATATTTTCATTTTTCTCGATTAAAATTTCAACTTAATTCTAAGTTCGTCATTTGTTTCTTCTTTTTTGCAAATTTGTAGTGAGTGATGATCGAAATTCATAATTAATTTAATGATAAATGAAAGCAAATTTTTTTTACTTGAGCACTTGATTAATTTTTTATATTTTTTGATAGATTTTAAAAGTAGAAGTTTATTAATTCAATATAATTTATTATATATTCAAATGGATTTCAAAATTGAAACGAAAGTATCATGTATTTAATTATATTTTATATGATAATTGTATCATATAATAATATCACATTAATTTCTAATAGTATTCATTAGATGTATATTTAATTATAATAAATTTTTTATTTTATAAATTTTAAAACATAATAAATAAATAATAAGAAATATATATGTAAATACTTAAATATATTTTATTAATCTTCAAGAACAATTATTAAATATTAATATATGATTCTACCTATCAAATTATGAATTTATCAACTTTTATCGATAATATTTTAATCAAGATTTTTAATATTTTTTATGTACATCATTAATTTCATATATGTCAAAATAAATAATAAATTTAATCAATTATTTAAAAAAACTCTACATTTTTTATTTATTTTTAATTTAAAATTTTGATTTTTTGATTAAAAATAATGACATTTTATATAGTTTATATATTTAATATAAATTTAAAAAAAAAATTAAAAAAAATAATTGTATCCATCTTATCATAAAGTAAGATTATGTTCTATCAAAAAATATAACAGTAATAGAACCAAATATAAAATTAATTTTAAAAAAGTGTATTATATTTATTTTTAAATTATTTCCTTTTCAATAATTTATATATTATATAATATAATATACACTTTTGGTAAAAAATATCTTATTCTTTAAACTTAATTTGTTGATTATTTGTTCAGCTTTTTTAAAAACAAGAATTATTTACAAGAAAAATCACATCAAACAGAATATCATAAATTTGAATTTTAAAAGTTGATTATCTTCAATTTTGTGATATTACAATTTATCATGCAAAAATATAAACCAAATGCAAAATAATATAAGTGTCTCATTCAACAATTTTATAAAGATTAATGAAAAACATAAAATAATTCTTATTAATCTATTAATCAAGTGTTCAAAACCAGGCCTTCATTTATTTTGTATCTTTTTTCATTCACATAGTATATACAAGATTTAAACATTATTTTTTTTCAACCCTTCATCTTATCGTCACAAAAAAATATACAAAAGAAAAAGGGGAATACACAAAATATATACAAAATGGAAAACATACAAAGTATATGCACTCCAATAAGTGATCGCGAGTATCGTTTATCCAGGATATACATAATACGTCACAAAGAACAATTTGCACAGCGAACAAGTTCAAATTTTTTATCAAAAAAGGAAACACGATCAATTTCATTTTTTATTGTATTTTATAATCGACAAAAATACATAAAAGTGATATAAAAATTGGAAAATAAATCGTAATCTCCTTTAACGTGCATTTGAACGTAATGGTTTGATCGAATCTCTGTTCACAGAAATAAGAGGAAGAATAGTAGCAACAGATGTTTGATAAAAAAAAAAAAAAAAGAAAGGAAGATAAAGAAGGAGAAAAAGTGAGCAAATATAATGAAAAATTACGAGATGTGTGGATAAGCGTGAATAAAGGGTACACACCAGCAGGACGTTTATTCATAAATCGTATCAGAATTTACTATTTTAGTATCCGCTTACCTCCGTCCCCTAGCTAGCAATGGAAGCAATGTAATGATCAATATAAGACCAAACAGGGATGCCCGGACGAACGATGAATGGAAAATAATAAAAAAAGAAAAAGTGTGAGCGAAAGTGGAGATCGAATTTACGCACAGCGAGTGTGAAAAGTATTCGTAGAATAATTGATACGAACGAGAAACATCTTAGAACTTTGTTTATTAATAATTTGCAAAAAAAAGAATTACGATATTCAATATAATTTCAACAAAAGTATCGTAGAATTTTAGATCTTTATTAACAGAGTTTCGAATGAATAAATAATATGCATATATTATGTTAATAATCTATTAATAATATGTTAATGATATAATTTTAAAAGAAAAAAAGAATTGTGATATTATTTTAATAATTTGCAAAAAAAAATTGTGTTAAAACATTATATATATATCGTATAATGAAACGTTTTAAATTTATTTTTATCTATATAAATTACATTATATTGTGTATGCACTATATTGGTATAATTTTAATACTTTTGATAACTTTTGTTGTAATTATTTTTAAATTATTCTTGATTAATAAAGAAATTACTAGAAAATTTATTAATTGTACTTTTTCTTACTTTTTTGCAATTCATAATTATAAATAATCTTGTGCATTTTATATTATCTTTTTATAGTATATTTTTTTTAGTATATGATATTTTAATTTTTTTTATATCTTAAATTACAAAATTATATTTAATAAAGTACTTATTACACATATATTATATATTTTTTATTATATAGCTCAATTCTTTTTTTTATAGACTCCTAAAAATATAAACATATTATTTATTTGTTAATAACTATTCTAGAATATTTTTGTTGAATTTCTTTTTACACTCCCTGTAAGTATCTATGTAATAATAAAAATTTCGAAATGAAATATTGCAGTCACAAAAAAAAAGATGGACAAAAAAAAGAAAAATTAAAGAAACTTGGACGTTTCGTGGCAAGCCTCGCTGTCAGGGAATGAAATGAATACGATATGGTAAATATTCATAATCATTTACGAAAAAATAAAAGGCGTCACAAGAGCTTTGCAAATTTCCTCGCAGTGCCCTATAGACAATGGCTCGATCCAACTGTGGTAGACATCTCTTAAATCGCTTAGAAAAACAGCGAAACATTTATGAGAGGCTTGCAGTCGCACCGTTTAATATATATATTTGAAATTTGGGAGTAATTTTTCGAATTCGAAGGAAATGAAATACCTGTTGGTGCTTGTTGTTCCGCTTGCTGCTGCTCGGTGGCGCCATCGCAAGCTTCACGAAGAGTGGAGGAACCTCCGCTTGTGCTCGATCCTGGAACAATTGAAAATGGATATTTAATGTAAATAAGAATAGATAATTGCAGTTGAAATATTTTCTCATTAATATTGGCGATTAATTCGTTTTATCGTCAAATTAATATTAGAACTATCAATCTATAACTTGTGTTTGAATCTAGAAAAATCTACAGAAAAAGAAATTAGATTTAATATATATAATATTATAAAAATTAAATATATATACAATATCTTTTAGTCGAAAAATCAATGTTAATTTTAAAAAAGATATTCATATATTTTTAAATATGGAAAAATGAAAAATTTGAAACCAATCACTTTGATAGTTTTAATATTAATATTTGAATATTAATATCTGTTTTTAACCTTAATATCAATCTTACATTTACAGATATTATATTATATTAGATTATCTTATATTTTATTAATTTTATTTATCATCAACAAATTGTATTATTAAAAAAAAGATTCGCTATGTAGATTTTAACGTATAATTAAAATGACATACCACGTGCAGTTTGTATACCATTTGGTGGCGCTGACACTTGACTCGGTTGCGTTGTTTTAATAGTACTGCTCGAATTCGACTGATGATTCATATGACTCCTGGATCCAAGGTCCCCGGTCAAAAGATCGATTAACGATAATCTCTGTGTTCGAGATTGACCTTCCGTCGCACAATGCATATCTGCGACACTCCTCTTTGGTTCTGACTGCGTTTCGTCTAAATATACAACAAAAATAACATAAAATGTAGGTAAAAGAAATATAGAAAATATACATCTAAACCGATATTGTTATAATTATTTATCATTATCATATCACAAAATCAATGTATTATAAAACTAATAATATTACTGCTCGACTTCAACGATTTACAATTCTATTAAATATCATATTAATCATAAAATCATATTAATCCATTTTAAAAAACGATAACCTTAAAATCTTGATAGAAAAAAGTAACCTTCAAATTTTTCGTCTATCATCACATATTCACTTTTTAAATGAAATAATATAAATATTAATATATAATTTATAATATTTTTATAATTATTGATGTACCAACCGAATTTTCGATCTTCTATCTCTTCCTTTAGTTTCCTCAACTCGTGTATAAGATCAGTGAGCAGACTTCCACGCGACTTTGGCACGCTTTTAGTGTCCCCGTTGATCTTTGCTCGTATAGTAGTTTGCATATTCCTCTCGTGTTCCGAGATCGGTGCCTGGCCGATCTTGTGAACGATGAAAGGTAGCATTTGAATATACAATGCGGTACGATGAGTAACTACGAATTCTATAAAATTCCATAGATACATGGAAGCTTCGTTTCGCTTGTTCAGTAAACGCATCGTGCGTAAGATTTTTGGCCATTCGGTCTTCAATTCAGTTTCGAAGCATATCGTCATTATCTTCAATGCTGTGAAAAATTATGTAAAGAAACAATTAATATTATATTACGGTGAAAATATAAAAAAGCAATATAATTTGAAATATGTATTATATATTTATGTATTATATATAGGAAAACTTGAAATATTTCTGTAAGCATAAATATTAAAGTATAATAAATATAACTAATTCTATTCTTTATTTCTTATTTTATAGATCTGAGGTTCTTAAGTAATGATATATTTAAGTATTGTATATAATTTCGTCTAAAATTCAATGTAATTTTTAATACATATGCAATTCTAATTAAAAATATAAAATATTTATTTTTTATAAATTTTTTTTTACAAAAATTGAAATAGATTGATGTTATTATTTTATGTTTTATGCAATAATTATATATGTAATAGTAACTTCAATATATTATATTGTAACTCAATGTTAAAATTAATAATTGGTTAATTCTAATTATTATTTTTTTATATCACAATGAAATTATACTCATTTGAATATTTTTATGAATATTTTTGTGAATTTGAAATACTAATAAATATTTGTAAATAAATATTTGTTTCTATTCTATCTAAATAAAGATTCGTGAATTTTTTTCGATATAATTATTAAAAATAATAGTTATAATAGTTATAAAAATGAATTGCTCACCTAAAAAGGCAACTTGATACAAGGTCAACGATGTTTTCGTTAAAGTCTTTGAATCTCTTGCTACAAATGTTAAACTACCCGCTCTCATATCTGTCGTTGTCTTTAAATTCTGTGCAGTTGTTGGTATCGTTTTCGTAGTTGGTGGCCACAAAGTATTTAATACTGCAGTTAGTGCAAAATTTATGTCGGACTGTCTCAACTTCGGTACATCTAAAAAAAAATAATGTTGAATTGATTATTATATTTTTATAATTTAAAACATAACATTATTTTTCACATATTGTAAAAAAAAACAAGATTTTTGGAATTTATACAATTTTTCTTTTTAAAGATTTTATTTTTATCGATTGTGGATTTAACGTTGAAAAAATATATTTAAAAAAAATGACAAAATTTCATATTTCATTTAACTTCTTTATGATGGTATTTATACATAAACGAATGTATTTTATTTTTTATATTAAAATGAAAACATAAAACTTATTCCAAAAGAATAGTAATGAAAAAAATTTTTAGAATAGTAATTATTGAAAATAAATTTTCTAATGTAAATTTTTGTATCCTGTATTTTCAAATAATTTGCCATTTAAAAAATTTTACAATAAAAAAATGGATAATAATTTCTTGGTATCAAATTAAAGAAATAAAACGAATTTAATATATTTATATCAATTACATAATTTAATTTTTGCTATTTGCTGTATTATTACTTTTATTACTATTATTATTTTTACTGTATATAATCATCAATAATATCATAGTGAACAAATTTTTTTTATAATTTTCTAAATAACAATCATTCGATTATCAAAGCTGCATATTGTCTATTTAATTTGTCACTATAAATTACATGTGATTCGATTTAATTTCAAAAATTCATAATAAGTTTATAATTTTTTGCAACAATCGTTAAATTTTTAAATTAATATTATTTAAATAATATTTATTTAAAGATTAATTTTAGATATAATTACAAAAATATCTCATGTAACTTTACCTTTTCTTCCAGTCCCCACACGTAAAAACAAAGGTATCAACAAATTAAGAAGCATATTTTCGATTCGAGTTTGACTGGTGAACATGACGTGCAAGTATCCTTCTCCAAGAGAAATGACATACAGCGCTATCAGTCGGAGCACGGTCGAGCAAAAATGCTGTGGAGGTATTTTGCTCATTAAGGCGGCCGAGGAAGCTGATGTCATATCCTCTGGTGGGGTATCTCCGATGATTAGTGACTATAGATAAATTAAAGCATCCAATTAATCAAAAGTTAAACGCCTAATTATTACTCCGCTACTATTATTAACTCTTTAATATCTAAGTTTGCGAGGCATGAATCGCTTAATTGTGTAAGTAGACCTTAATGAAGACGTTGTTTAATTCATTGTAAGTTAAAATTTATTTATTAATTGATGATTGAAATATTCGAAAGATTTAAAATTTGATTTGATATTTCACATTTTGGAATATTATGCCTAGATTATATACATTGTAATTATTCGTAAAATAATTTGTGCTTGAAATGTAGGAACTTATGCAGAATTTGACAATTTCAAATTTTCAACGTCATTGTTTTTAATTATTTAAGAGTTAAAAATTTTAAATTACATATATGTAATTATTTTTTTATCTCTATGAAAATCAATAATAATAAATTTTGTCAAAAATACTTTTAATAAATTACAAAAATAAAAAGTCCGAAATCGATCAATTTAACTTTATGGATAAAGTTTTAATAATAATATTAATATCATTATAATTTTAATATACGAATAATTTTTATAATTTCGTAATTAGAAAATTTCGAATAGAGCTATTTCTTTATATATGTATCTTTAGTTTAGATATAAAAAATTAATAATAATTTAAAATGTAGATATAAAGTAACATTAGAATTAAAAAGTAAGTGAAATAATATTAATATTAATACCTGGCACGTGGTTAACAGCGCTTTTAAATATTGAAAATTCGCGATGTAAGAATATTTGACCAACGTTTCGTAAACTCCCTTCAAGAGGTCGCTGGCGGCAGCCCAATCGGTATTTCTTCTGATAGAAGCTTTCTTATGTATTTTACTGAACGTTTTATCCAATCTTCGTAAAATATTCGTCAATGCTGGTTTCATATCGTCGCTTGACCAATGGGTCGAAGGTAAAATATCGTTCATGTATCTTCTTAAACCACGACAACCCATCGTGCTTGCATCATATGGAGATATTTTCAAAAGACTGTGTGCAATGTCCGCTAATCGCTGTTAACGAACCATGACATTGTAGTTCCATTAAGTTCCGTAAAGTTCCTTACTTTACATTATAGCAACAATGTGTTTCATTTTTCACGTGATGTATACTCTAATAAATACTTAAAAAAAATCTTAGAATATTTAAAATACATGGAACTTTTCAAGAAAATTCCATTTTTAAAATTGAAAATTTATCCATAATAGTTTAAAAAAAAAATTTTTTTTAAATTATATTTTTTATGTATTTTGATCAACAAAATTCTCAAAATTATTAAAGCAACAGTTGAAGTAATCTTTTCAGATCAAGATTCTCTCAAATTTTTTTATGAAAAATTCTTTTTTATAAATCAATTATAATAGAATTTTTTTATAATGTTTTCGCAAGAAAGATATAATACACTAGAAAAATATATTATTTAACAATTAATTAATTAATTTAGAATTAGATATAATATATATATCTCAAGACAAAATTCTCAAAAGTATTTTTCACAATTTTTTTGATATTGAAAATGGTCACTCAATATCGAAAACTATTTAATTTCAATTCTGAATAATTTTTTATTTTCACATATATTCGAAAATAATTAAAAATAAATTCAAAATTTTTCAAATTAATTTAATCAATAAATTTATAAATTTTCATAACACTCAAAGGAAAATACTTACTATGTGACACTTGGAATCCAGCAATTCGATCGTCTTCCCATCTTGAGACTTTTTATTCAATTCCACCAAACGTGTCGAACATCGAGCAACGAAATCCCCTACCATGTTCAATAAAGTGTCACGCGGTCGACGAAACTCATTTTTATGACAACTTTCGGCATCGTCGTTGTCCCGATCGTAGAACGTTCGAACCCTGGAATGTTCTATGTACTTGGAAGTATGGGTTTCATCCTCGAAGTCGAAGCCAGGGGAATACGGTCCCTTGCCATAATTTCGTTGACTAGAACCTTTGTGCTCCGGACTCGACTTTTGCGGCCCGTTGTAATTTCTAATAGAAGATATTGAAACAGAGATAAAATGGAGAAATTTTCTTAATTATTTAATTACTTTCAAAGAAGATTTATCACGAATATTGAAAAAGATAAGATTCTGAATGGCTTTCAAAATATTGAAATTTGAAATTAAATTTTTGAAATTTATCTCTATTATAAATGGATATTAAATGAATGTAGAACTTACTTCGTTAACGCCTCAGAATTATTCACTAAAGTTTTCACTGCCACTGCCAATTGATGTATTATTTCCTTCTCGGTTTTCCCTTCCTTATTGTAAGTAGGGGATTGTATTTGTTGAACGTAACAAGGCAGTATCGCTTCCAGAATAATCTGTTGAATTAAGTAAAATGAAGTAAAAATTAGAAATCATTTAATCATTCAATTTCTAGTAATGAAATTCAATCGATATGCAGATATACAAAAAAAAAAAAAAAATAGTGATTGATTTGAATTCAATAATTTATGGATAGAAATTTTGAAAAATCGATTTTGATAATAAAATTGCACTCCAAATATATGAAAATAAATATTTCGATGAGAGAAAAAGAAATATTTTTTTAATTCAATTCTAAGTGAAAAGGATATTTATTGACACAAGGGTTAAATTTAATTATTTGACGTGATCTTACCAACATTTGTTGACCTCTGACAGAATCAGGCGCGTAAGCTATCACCATTACGCACAGAGATATGCAATCTAACACGGTAACCATTTCGTTCTCGTCGTGATAACAAAAATCAATGGCTTTCAAAGGCTTTTCCTCTTTCACCAATTCATCTATGTTCAAAGGATCAGGCGATGGAGTTTCCAGGCTCAACAGTAAATTAAATAAGCACGTAGAGGGAACCTTAAAATAATTTAATTATTTTCAAATAAATTCTCTTATGTATCATTGAAAACTTTTTAAGTTTACAAGAAATACGAATGAATTATTAATTTATTTTAAAATTACAAAAAAAAAGATTTTCCAATTTAAATGAGTCTAATGTTTAATGCTATTACCTATATTCCATTGATATATTCAAAAATGAATAGATAAAGAAAATACCTTGTGCGCCTCTCCATGGATGCTGGTCTCATCCGTGTCCAATATGGTGGAAACGCTGCCAAACATTTGAAGTATAAACGGTTTTCTGTTCATGAGATAGAACTGTTTAACAGCGTATTCGACGGTAGTTGTGACCAATTTGTTGGTCTGATGGGTGGAATATAATTGCAGCAACGTTGGCATAATTAGCAAATAGCCGTTCGTTGAGAATATGTTCTTGAAATTGTGGGCAGCGTTTATGTACGTGGCGATCACGTAGCGCAAAATGCAGGAATCCTCGCTGTGAAGAATCACTGCGCCGTTTAAAACGTTTAGAAACAGGTGAATGTCCCCTGAATAGGCGAAATTCCCCGCCATCGCTTCGAACATCCTCGCAATCAGCTTCACCCACATAAACTTGTGCATTACGTCCAGGCCAAGAAGCTCCTAGGCAAACGAGATGACGAGATCTCATGGCCTGCATTTGCATTTAAACGTCGTTATCTATCATTTCATTTGTCCAATGATATATATACGAGTTAAACGACATCTTCATAAATCTGATAATACAATTATAATACAAGTTCCATCGTGTAATTTTCGTGCCTTAAATATTTTGTTTTGCGACAGGATAGCATGCTAGAAGGTCAATATATATATATATCGCTTTATTTTAACTCGATCCTCGATTCCAATCGAATGATATTTTCTTCTTTATTCATATATATATATATTTATGCAAATTATAAATTAGAATTATTATGTGTGTAACAATCGTTGATAAATTTCGATTTAACTCACCCTACCAATTTCGCCACCTTTGTACAAATCCAAATCTGCTTCCAGAGCTCTTCTTGGGAAAGAAGGTAGCTTCATCAATTCCTCGTGAAGAAAAACTACTCTTTGCACCACCATATCGACGTTTTTCAATATAGCCCACGTTAACAAAACCTTGCCAATTTCCACAAACTTGTGGACCAATTCTTGACGTTGCAAAGCGTTGAACGCGTCCTCCGGTTTCATGTGGACCAGTTCGATCTCCGAAAATTGGGATCTACCCTTAAAGAAGTAGTAATCTCGAACGTACGACGAAGAATTTCGAATTTGATCTGTAAAT
This sequence comes from Apis cerana, assembly GCF_029169275.1. Classification (NCBI taxonomy): domain Eukaryota; kingdom Metazoa; phylum Arthropoda; class Insecta; order Hymenoptera; family Apidae; genus Apis; species Apis cerana. The sequence continues at coordinate 1,420,758 of NC_083863.1, read as the reverse complement.
ATAAATTATAACGATGGAATGTTTTCAATGATAAATTTATCCTCTTTTTCTCACAAATAGTATTTGTGAATTGATATATAAATGTAATTAAAATTAAAATTGGGAGATCCAGGGGAGAAAAGTAAAGTGCGTGTGTCAGTGTGATGTCTAGAGGAGCTTATGAATGTAAAATTTCATTCAATTTACTTTTTTCTCCAACTTATGTTGTACACAATGACTTTCAATTTCAAATTTTAGATTTTAGTAATTTTTAAACTATAGACATCATAATTAAATTATAACAATTTCAGATCTTAGATTTATATTCTAATAATTAGATCAGGCTGTAGAATTTTTTCTATTACAAATAGAATATTATTTAACAATTCGATTAATAATAAAAAATAGTGAGATTTAGAAAAAAAGAAGAGTGCAACTGCACAATTTCTTCACAATTTTTGTCTATCTATAACAGAACAAAAGAAAATAAAACAAAATATTACGTTCCAATTATAAGAATTATATACAATACTAAAATTTATACATGTTAAATTCTTTCATGAGAAATGAAATATAAATTATAGTTTTTCATAAATTTTTCAAAAATTAAAAATAGTTGTAAAATATATATGCAGTAATTAGAAGATGTGATTAGTACAAACGTGTTTTGTAGTCAACAAGGAAGTACTCTTTCTGTTTCGATTCCTCGATGCCAAAAAAGTCCAACGATTCTCGAAGTATCTGGCAAAACTGCGTGTCTTCCTGGACCGGAAACTGGGAAGGAATCCCCCCCGCATCCGGATCTTGAGGACCGTGGACTACGATCCTCTTTGCAGATGGAACGTTCGCGGTTAACAAAATGGAGGCATCACACTGTTCCTTTCGTAATATTTGTTTCAAATCTTTGAACATGATTCCGTGCACACTGTGCACAACCTGTAAACAACAATTTATACGAATATTTTAATTTTATTATTAATTATTCCATTAATTATTATATTGATTTAAATTTTTATATCGATTTGCAATTTTCATACGAATTATTTAAAGAAAAGTGACTTGTTCCGTTAATATTAAGAATAATGTAATAAACGAATAAACAGTTATGAATAATATTATAAAATGGAGTATTCATTCCTTTTTTTGAACGAATATGTATTTTTAAATTACTCATTTCTTTTAGATTTGATTATTTTTTCTTTTTTAAAGTGACAAATTTTGGCTGAATATTTCAATATAGTTAATTTATCACTATGAATTTTTAGATTATTAATTAACAACAAAGATAAAATAAGAGAAATCAAATCTAAAAATTATATTCGTGCAAAATCCATTTTAATATATTCTGCATAAGAGACATTTAATAAACAAATAATCACTTTTCTCTATTATTATACTATGAAAATTTAATTTCAGTTAAACGATCAAAAGAAATATTATATTTCTAATTTAAACTCGATTCAAATTTAATCACCATCCACAATATAGAGAGCGCAGTTCCAATCAACTTCTGTCCTTCCTCGTGCGGAGAACGAGCATAAAACATTACGTATCCGATGATATAATTGTACAGTGCAAAAGCGGCTTGCTGAGGCAATTTCGGCACGAATCGAATTAGATGCCTCAAAATTTTGAACATCAATTCTTGCTTCTCTCTTGTGAGACGTTCCAACACGTAACGCAGGAACAATGCACTGTCCTCCACCAAACAATTCCAGATCACCTGATGGTAAAAAAAAAGAGACACACTCGCGTTATGTATATATTTTTTTTTTCTAAAAATAATTTCTCTTATATATACTGTTTCTCTCGAAATTAATTTTGCAATTCTGAATATCGTTTACTTGATATGCAACTTCGTAGACAGCGCTTCCATCGTCTGAGACAGCAGCATCGTCAAGTAGATGAATTATTTGTACAATGGCGGAGCATAAGGAAGAAGGGAATAACGAAGGCGCGGATTGGCTATGATGAGACGTGTTTCTTGGGATAGTCTCGCCACCATCTTCGTCTCCAACATTTCCTTTAAGTAGAAAAAAAAAAGATATCGTTTAACATTTAATATATATTTTAACATATATTTTTATAGAAATTATTAAGTATTTTTGGGTAATTCGCATTTTATTATATTCTAACATTCATATATTCTCTATTTTTCTATTCCAGAATCAATCTCACTTAGATGGACAAAATTATCTTATTTCTTTACTCTTATTTTATTGTTTTTATAGTTATAAAATTTAAGTAAGATCTGAGTAGAAATTTATATTATTTATATTAAGAATAGATTCATAAGAGACTCTTGACTATTTTGAAAGATAGGAAAATAAAAAAAAAGAGATATATTTTCACATAAATAAATGAACATATTAAATAATCTGTAAATAATTAATTTTTAAATTTGAAACTAAATTTGAAAAAATTTTCAAGCAATATTTTCCTTTCTAAAAATTTTCGTTAATTAAGAAAAAACATTAGCCAATATTACATACGAATGGATATTTTATCAATAAAAAATTATAATATTGAACACACTTTACTCGACGTATGTTGCTTGTCCATGCTCGTAGCCTTCACTACTCGATTGATTGGCCAACAAAAGAAAAACGTCACTCGAAATTACTTGAGAAATCTTCGGTTTTGAGACACCTTATATATATTGCATCACACTGTATATATACATGTAAATAAATAATAATGTAAACAATATTTTTCCATGATTTAAATTTTACATTTTAAAACGAAACGATACGTTCAATCGATAGATTTCCTCATAATAATATCTCGTTATTCCATTGTTTTCGACTCGAAAAATAAAATGCATACGTTTTCATACAAAATACATAATACATACCTTCATCGTGATCATCTCCAACAGGGCTCGGCTCGTATGCTGCCTGTACGGTAATCGGTATGGTAGTGATCAAAAAGTTTTCCCTTTCTTCACGTTTCTTGTCGTCTTGTGCCTGCAAAGCCTTTTTTATGAGTTCAGTTTGTTGCTTCTTACGAGTTTTCGTTGCCGTCACCAGGGACCTCTAAGTAATAGTTGTAGTAAATTTCTACTTAATATCTACTAGAAAAAATGTTTTCTAATAATTCTAACGTATCTTTTTTTTTTTTATTTTATTTTTATTTTCTCTCTAAAACTTTCAACGCTTATCTCGAGCTTACATGATGCTCCTGGTTAATGGTCACCTCCTCCACCTTCGTTTTCACCTGTGGCATCCAAGGTGGATCCACAACAGGCAACGACTCGATGCCGATTTTCGGCGAAGGCAACGTGAACTCTATACCCGGTGGAGGTACTTTGAACGTCAGGTGGGCGCTCTCTTCCATTCGTGGCCAAACTTGGTATCTCAGCTTCCACAACACTTGGAACCTCAGTATGGCGTTTATGCGCACGCTGGTGCTGTTGTGCCGGAGGCCGTGGTGCATCAGCTCGCTGGCCTGATTCGGGGCGCGTACCGCCGCCACTATGAAAAGGGACGCAGCGGAAGCGGCAACCTCCTGGTTCGCCTCGAGCAGGAGCTCCCAAGCGACCGGCAGAACGTCCACGAACAACTCCTCCGTCATCACAACCGCCCCCTTTACCAGCGTGGCGAGCGGCGCGTGAAACACGTCCTTCACTTGGGTCCTCAGGTACCTCAGGATAGCCGAATTCTCTTTGTCCGCCTCCCCTATACTCGACTTCTTCGACGACTCCTTCCCCTTTTCCGAATCTTGATCGGCCAGGTCTTTGGACGAGTCTCGCTGGGCGAGCCTGCCCGACTGGGAACCATCCATGTTCTTCTCAACCCTGTTAAAGAAGAGGAACGAAACGCAGGATGCCACTTTTCATCGGATAAATTTCTTTTTCTTTTTCCTCGCGAGCAGTTATCAGTTTGATTAGTTACATTTCGATGTAAATTACATGGATATTTAAAAAATCAGCAATATCGATAAAACAGAGCCATTCGTTTCAGATCTTAGAAATGTTGATACTAATTATATGAATTAGATGTTGATACTAATTATATTTTATCTCAAATAGAGCGAGAGAACAGTCTGTTTTCACGAATTAATTAAGTGTGGGAAAATAAAAGTTACTTGTACTTCTTCCCCACGCTGTCCTTCCTCCTCACAGGGGACACTTGGGTGCTGGCCTGCTCCGACACTTTTCGGCTCCGCTTCTCCTTTTTACTCGCCTCCTTCTTATCCGTGTCCAAGTCGAATATCCCTGTGCCGTTCAATATACCGAACTCCTCCCCGTAGATTTTCCTTATGGACTTGATCAATCTGCTGCACGCGCGCATCTGCCGCCTGTGGCAATACGGGTGGCAGAAATTCTGATGGGAGCAGTAAAAGTTGAACGAGTTGGCGAACTGGGCCAACACTCTCATCCATGGGAAATTTTTATTCGTCTCGTCGGTTTCGTTACTGTCGCTCGGGCTCTCGGGTGGTTGGTCGTCGATCAGAATTCCAGGAGACTCCTCCCCGCTTATCTCGCCCCCGAAACCGGGCTCTGACGTGTCGCTTCTGTCCGACAACGAGCTCACTTTCCTCTTTGACTGTATCGAATCCGCTCGTTTCACCGTATCTGCAGCGTTCGATTTTTTTAATTTTTTGTTATTAATTCTTTACGTCCTTTCATCTTTTATTCGTTTTATTTGCACGCAACTTTCGTTTATAAATAGGTAAAGCGTCGATTGGATGCGGTGATTCGATAAGGAGAATGTTGCTAGGAGAATGTTTATAAGAAACGTTTATTTAATTATATAGGCTGATTTTCGTAATCTCATGATTTACCAAAAAATAGGAGAAAAATAACTTAAAATTTTTGGAGATTTAGTTTGGAGAAAAGTATTTATTTTTCACTTCAACTTTGAAATATTATTACTTAATATTTTCAAATTCTGTAATCTTGAGTACACTGAAGGGAAAGACGTAATTTTATCTTAAATAATAATTTCTAAAAATTTTTCGATAATTCTTGTAAATTGCTATATCTTTGTTTGTTATTATAAACGAAAATGTACGTAAGAAATGTGGATAAAAAATTGATAATATTGAATGAATAAACACCAAATTAAACAATTTTCCCAAGATCATTGAGACGATAATAATAAGTTCTTAAAGTACTCGAGAGATTCATAATATCGATCGAGACTCGCTTATTACAAGTTAGAGTTAATATTTGCATTAGAAGAAGCAAGTATATCAAATTAACATGTCACATTCGACGTGAAATGAAAGAAAGAAATTTACCGACCGTTGGTATTAATTTCACCACGATAGTCAATCGAGCCAAGATTTAAACCAATTGTTCCAAAAAGAAAACATTCCAACTTTTTATCTACATCTCACATTTGCATATGATTTTTCTTCTTGTCTATTTACATATATTCGTGAAATCCTTTCGTACGTAAAAGTTAAAAAATTAACATGTACGAGAATATCGATTTATTCGTTTAATTGTAAGTAACTTAATCTTGCAATAGAGAATTGCTTGTAACTCGACGAATAAGCCTGAATCGACGATTTCTCGAGTGCACAATGCAATTTTTCGTAGTGATCAATCCCATAAGGAAGAATTTCACGAATATTAATCAAGATTCGTATTGAAATAACATATTTATATACTCACAAGCCTCGCACTCGGTGTCTTTCCCTTCTTTAGTACCGCGTCGAAGTTTCAAACTCCTTTTCTTAAACGAACCAGTCGCGTTCTCAGCGGTACCACGACGAAGAAGTAGTGGCCGACTTTGCGGTGGTTGCACGCGTTTCGCCTTCTCTTTTTCGGCACTTTGAAAATCTTCCCCTTGAATTGTAACAGTTGATTTACTACTACCTTCTGACTCATTGTCAGGCTCATAAAGGACAAAACTGATCTTGCGTTCCGCTAAAAATGTGATTCAGCCTAATTAAATTAAGGGAATCAAACGTGTAACCAAACGTTTTCCTCGATTATCAAATGTTAAAACGATATTTCTCTTCGTATTATAAAGTCGTATTTATCTCTTATATACATATACATACACATACGTATATACATATATATATATGTATATAAAATGATATTTTCCATTTCGATTTTCTTGACTACTTACGAGCCACTTCCCGATCACCTACGATCGATTGAAGGCTCTGGGCCGACGTTTGTGAATGGCCCATCGACGATAGCGCCATGCTCCATCTTCGATTCGCTTCCCTGCTATACATTCTTTCCCACGGTAGTGGACGTTCCTTCGTAAGCAGTTTATTAAATTTCGGCAACGTTTGATAAGTTTCTCTTAGGAATGCTGTCACCTCCAGAAGTAATATACACGCGGTAAGGCGTAACGCGATTGGACATTGAGATCCGTAACCGTTTATGCTAGCTAGAAAAAATAAGGATATTTTACCAACTTTTATCGTTTTCAATTTGATAATTTTTCTCCGTATCATTTAAAAGTATTTTAATAATTTCAATCTTTCGTTCGTCTGACTAATTAATTAATTTCGTTGAATAATTTTGTATTTGTAATGCAGTTTACACTTGCTCTTTCTGATAACAAAAATAATCGATTATTCAGGTGACAAATATTTTTGAACAATCACCTTCGTCAAGAAAATCTTCCTCCTCGTCCTCTGTGATTAAATCTCTCTGTTTATTTTCATCAGATACCATTGCTATCACTTGATCAAAGTTTTGCTTGTCCTCCAACAATAATTCTTCCAATCTTGTTCCAATTGCCTATACAAATACAATTATTACTTCAACTAATTTACAGAGCTTCAAACGATCTACTTTCTTATCTTAAACTAGATCAAAGCTTTTTTGTGTTGAATATTTTATAATTATAATATTATTTACTTTGTACCATTCATCATGTACTATATTTCGTGATAATTATACCTCTGCCCATTGGTAAAACAATTTTCCAGCTGTACGTTGGAGCACGTGGATTCGCGACACAGGTGTACTCCGATTGTTAATTGGGACCGAGGGCCGAAACATAGGCAAGTTCATTTTCATCCAAGTGGGCCATTGCCCCTTGTTACACATGTGAACAAAATGGGCGCATTCCAATAGAAGAGAAGCTCGCGCCACCACTGGTGCGTAAGGCTACAAACAGAATATATATATCTTTTTTAATATATATTATTATATATTTATGTCAAAAATCTTAGAATCACTCGCAATTTCTCAATATTTTTCCAATATGTTTCTTGGTAAAATTTAAATATCTAGCATCATCTATATTTGGGTGTAAGTAATACAAAAATAGTTTATTAAAAAAATTATTTAGAATGTAAAATTAATATATTTGACCTCAAGGAAGAATATAGTCTATAAATGCTGCTGCCATTGATATTAATAGAAATTAGAATTCCAATTCCTCAAATTCTATTTTTTGGTTTATGCATATAGAATTATAGAATTCAAGATTTATGGAATATTTTATATTTATTAAAAAGATTAACATTCTATACAAAACTGAAGTTGGTCAGAACAATTTGGACAAAAGTAGTTGTCTGCTATATGATTCACTGAGACATAACTCTTTCATTTTTCTTTTCGACATTGGAACGAATTAAGGCAGAAAATTTAACAATTATACTCGATTCGAAATATTCAAAAGATTCGAACTGTTCGTGTAGAATGGCGAGATGACAAGCGAAGATCTCACAAATTTAGTGATGAAACCAAATTATTTTTGCGACTCGCATTAATAAAATATCGGTGGGATTATCTAGCAGACTACACTTGGCAATCAATGTATTAGAATTTATCTAAAACACTTATACAAATCACCAATTATCGATAATAAAGAATGGTAAAGAATGGTACTTTGACAATTAAATGAGTATTAAATTTTACCAAAAACAGGAAAAAACGATGGTTGATTGGTCGTGAGTTAATGTAAGATCGATAATTTGAGAGTTTTGAGAAATTTTTTCAGAAATCTTCGATCGAGATAAATGTGTTTGAGAAATAAAATATTTTTTACAAGATCTAAAATCGCTGCCATTAGATAGTGATCAGGAACCGAACCCGGTTGGCATGTCTCCAGTAAGAACGAGAATCTTAGCATTCCATCGTAGACGGCATTGCGAGGCACCAGCCTTCTCTCTTTCAACACCACGAATTCTGATTCCCTGGAAGCTTCGCCGAATTCCATCGAATTCCTTCTGCTGAAATCTGTTACCAATTCCAATACTCTTTCAAATTTCTCTGTTGAAAAAAAAAAAGGATAGTACGTAACTTGTCGATCGACTTACAACTTCCTGGCGCATCCTCTAAACTCTCCTTCTTCTTACTCTTCCCGAAACCGATCTTGTTCAACTGATCCTCCATTCGACGTTTCGCTTTTTGGAAAGTTAGGCCGACTCTGAAGAAGTCGTAAGTAATCGTATTTAAAAGAAAAAATGTCGATTGTTGAAACTTTTAACATTTCGATTGGTTCGACAAATTTTGCTAAAATATTTTTTTTGTTTATCAATCAAATGCCAATTTTCTTTTGTACAAGTAAATGAAATTTAGAATTAATTTTCAGCATTTGTGAATATTTCATTGAAATTTGACGCTTCATGCTTTAAAAAAAAAGGAAAAAAACTCAGAGATCTTGGCTGTTAGAATCACTCTAGAAATGGATTCTTTGATTATGGATTCTTCTCTCCGTGAAGAAAAACTCACCCACGTCCGGACCTAGACGCACTACGATGATGGCCGTAATGAAAACTGGATTGTCTAACGAAACTGCCATCTGTTGGCGATTCGCTGCTTTCGTGACTATCTGTAGAATCAGTTCTACCATATTCCTTTCGAAACCAATTGACTAAAATTAATCAATAAAATTATGAACAAATACGTTTCTTTCCCTTTCCATACATTCGTCGTTATTTTCGTTCTACGATATTCCAGATCGAAACCTGATAAACGCAGAAAACGTTTCGATCTGGAATTCGATTCTTCAAAATTATTCTTCTCGTTTATCTTTCTATGATATTTGTAATGAAAATCAGAAATTTATACGTGTTGCATATGTATATATACATATATACCTATGCCACCGATTTGAAAGCGAGTTGATTTGCGAATCTTCCCAGAACTCATAGGCTCTATCCCTAAATTTCGTTCGCTTTGTCGGGGAGTGAGTATGTGATGTTTCTTCCTCAAATTTCCTAGGGGGCTCTGGCTGATCTTCGCGTTCTCCTCACTCAGTTCCGTCTCGAGAAGGCTCTGCATGAACGCGAACTATATATCACATACACAGTGAAGGATCTAAACGTCTCCTCTCTTCGCATCCTTCGCGATTTACGTACCGCACAAGTGGAGGAAGTACTCCTCTTTTTGAAAAAATATTTTCGGGTCCCTCTATCGTCCATGGTGTAACATGTATCCCCTCCGATATCAGCGTGCTCCTCTAAATCCGATTGATGCATGTGTCTGAAATATAAGTAAACAACAAAAAAATACGAACATTTTTCGACGATAGAGGACAGAAAATTAAAATTTCGAGAGATTCCAAGATGAGATCCGAATCTTTCTCTCACCTAATCACGCGAGTCGTTTGAATGTTGCTGTTGCACCTCTTGTTGGGCCTGTCGGCCGAGTCCAGGATCCCGCTCAAAGCCACTCTACGAAAAGCGCCCCCGTGCACCTCTTTCACGTACGACATGAACTGTCGAACATCGCAGTACAGGCACACGTTCTCCTGCGACTTCAACTCTTTCAACGACTTCACGAAACGCGTGACCAATGCCTTGAACACGTAGTTGAAAACGTGGCCTTCTATGCCTCGCGCCCCGTGGCTGACCAATCCGTAAGATGCGCCGCCAGCGCCGCTCGCGGCGACCACGGCCCCCACCACAGTACCAGGCGTCGCGGAAGAACTTCCGGTCCCTCCACCCCCGCCACCCATAAGATTGGCCCCGAAGTTTGTTGCGTAGCCACCCTGAGATCCTGAGATCTCGGGCGACTTGCTCGATCCTCGTTTCTGATCTGCCACGCGGAAAATAAGGTTCAGTTCTTGGAGCTCCGAGTAGCGATGAGATCGAGTGTCTCGCGATAAAGTTGATCATCTTGAGAAAGTTATTCATAAATTGCGCGATTAATTTTAATTATTTGACAGGTTTTTTCGGTTTCATTGTTAAAATTGTTATCGAGAAAAATGAAAGTGTAAGGATATTTTGACAGGTTTGAATATTGAAGCTTCAATGGTGATTCTCTCTAAGCTGTTTACGTATAATCTTGTAAAGTGGGATAATATACTATCGAATAACTTTTTTATTTCAGATTAGACCATGATATCGCGGATCGAATTATATTTTCGACGTTGGTACGAGTTTGATGATCAGTGGCGATAGATATATTATTTTCAAAGTTTTTGAATTTGATAAGCGTAGAATACGGTTCCATGAAATTAATTCGAGCGAAGATGAGTTTGATTTTTCGTTATTAAATAACGAAATTATTTCTATTCAATAAAAAATTGATGATAGAGAGAAAATAGTGATGAAAATACAGATATAATGTAAGAAGAATATAGAATGGATGATAAATAAGAATAATAAATGTGAGAGCACGTTATTGGGATCGTAAGTTTGCTCTCGATAAAATAAGAAAGATGAAAGACATTATTTTATCGCGATACTTGGCATGGCAAACCGAGGATACATCTTGATAATTATGTTATTATTAAAATATCACATGGAACAACAATATAGACTTTAATATTCGACAAATTTTCTCTCTTTACGTGTAAAGATATATAAAATATTAGAATATAAAAATTTTATACATTAATTTGTGTGTGAAATTATTAAGTTAACCAAAAAATTCTCCGAAAATTGTGTTGGTTCGACGAAAAATACAAAAGATTAGCAAATATATTAAAAAATATTCGAATGAATATTTTCTACGTTACGTTATGATGATTTTTTTGTTATTAGGTTATGCCACGTGACTTGGCACAAGAATTTTAGAATGAATACACAATCGACTTGTAAATTCTATCTAACCTATATCTTGTTTGATATATTTTATCCTCTTATATTTTTTTTTGTGTAATAAGTTCTTTTTTTTTGTATTAATTTAACTGTTTTTAAAAGGCGAACGAATTTCGAATATTATTCTTGTTTCCAGTTACATTTTAAATGAAACAGATATCGAAATATTAGATTAGCTTTCTAAGAAGATTTTAAATTTCAAGTTTGGAAATGAAAATCTTGAAAATGGGATGGGCTGAAATCCATATAGAATAAGGATAAATTGAAAGTTAAAATGGAAGCAGAGTATCTCCAATGACAGTTTCCACACATTTGCGATGAATAAAGCATAAAAAATTGGAAAAGAAGAATGAAAATGTGTGACGAGAAATGGATAATATACGGTAATTGTGCACGATCTGGATATGTCAATTGGAATCTCTTTTCCCAAGAGATTCATAGCATAGCCAATGGCTAAAAATGTTTGGAAAACCTAAACAAAAATGGTAATTTCACATGGTACGATCAAATTACTTTCAAAATCATGGTTCTAAAGTTACTTTTTTTTATTTATTAAAAATACTCATGATGTTAAATGATATTAAATATTTATGGAAAATTAAAACTCCTCCAAATCAAAACAACGTATATGCGTATTCGACTCGATCCCATCTCTACCTCCAACAGTTTAACAAAATTCTTGCTAATATCGAAAATCAAGAGTAACAAAACAACGAACGTTGCAGCCAAAATGTTAATAAGGAGCCAAATGCAAACATCTCTCCTCTCCTCGAGTTTGCGTTTGAAAAATTAAATTTTGCAGCAATTTGTAGCAATTGAAAGCAAATGCACGCGCCTCTCTTCGTTCCTCTCGATTTACTCACTAAGTGGTGATAATAACGAACTTGGATCCACGCAGAATCCGACCAACGCGTGAAAGAATTCCAGAACCTCGGGTATAGGTTGCTCCCGCACCATCGATCTCAGAAATCGGGAGAACTGCTTCGAGCTGGCCCGGTGCAATTTCACAAGGATGGTTTGCGCCTGGGATCGACAGAAATCGGCCTGTTGCCCGCGTATACCTTCTGAGCAGTTGTGGGGACAGCCCAGATGCTTGAGCACCCTGATCACGCAGTTCATCAGAAGATTGTGGGACGAGGCTTTGGACTCTGAGACGTCCTGTCGATATTCGTGCTCGTTCTCCGGCGACTCCTTCTTCTTCCCTGCCTCCGCTCTTTCTACGGCTGTCGCTGATTCTGTTAAATGATGGAAAAGAAAAGAAAGATTAGAACGATTCTCGTGGAATAATTTAGGGTAATTTAAGTATTTCTTGGGAATATTATTATTAAATGTTGTTTGCTCTATTTTATATACAGAATGTGTAATAAAAAGATTGTTCCGAGATATTTACATTTTTATTTATTATAATGAACTTATATGGATTTCTATTTTTAGTTGGATTTTATTCAAAAGATTTAATTATTGAATATTTTTTTCTAAGGAATTATTTTTCTGTGATAATATTTAGAATGATAATTTAATTTATAAGAGAATAATATTATGGGTTTAATAATATTATTTAATAATATTATAATATTATTATAATAATATGATAGAGCATATGAGTAGTCATCAATATTCTGTGAAATATCTAGAACAAATGTCAAATTGGAAAAAAATTATTTATATCTTTTGTAATCTTATTATATAAAGAATATGTAAGAAAAAAATATATATATACTTTTATTTGTTCCAAGATATACTATTTATATTATTTGTTATAATGAATTTATGTGGATTTCTATTTTTAGTTGGATTTTATTCAAAAGATTTAATTATTGAATATTCTTTTTCTAGGGAAAGAAATTATTTTTTTGTGGTAATATACATTTCGAATGATAATTTAATTTATAAGGAAAGAGGATAATATTATGGGTTTAATAATATTATTATAATAATAAGATAGAATATACAATGAGTAATCATCAATATTCTGTGGAATATCTCTAGAACAAATGTCAAATCGGAAAAGAATTATCTTTTACAATCTTATTATATACAGAATATGTAATAAAAGATATATATATTTATATACTTTTGTTTGTTCCAAGATTTCCATTTTTGGTTAGATTTTATTCAAAAAATTTAATTATTGAATATTTTTAATATTTAATTATTATTGGGACAATATTAACTGTATCATATACATTTGGAATAATATTATATAATAATATTATATATAATATTAATAATAACAAGAGATTTTATGATAATATTATGGATTTCATAATAATATTGTCCAATTGAAAAAGAATTATATCTATTTATATCTTTTGTAATCCTATTATATACAGAATGTGTAATAAAAAGATTTATATACTTTTATTTGTTCCAAAGTACTATTTATGATATTTACTACAATGAGTTTATAGTGGATTTCCATTTTTGGTTGGATTTTATTCAAAAGATTTAATTATTGAATATTAATATTTAATTATTATTGGGACAATATTAACTGTATCATATACATTTGGAATAATATTAATAATAACAGATTTTATGATAATATTATGGATTTAATAATAATATTGTCCAATTGGAAAAGAATTATATCTATTTATATCTTTTTTAATCTTATCATATACTGTATATATGTATATCTTTTTATTACACATTCTGTAATAAATTCTGTAATAAAAAATATATATATATATTGCTTTACCTGCAATGCTGCCAGTAATTTCGTCTCGAAGACACTGCTTCATCACGCCCATATCTATCAAAAGCTCGACCAGATTTAAAATATTCTCGCACACCCTTAAAGTGCAACAATTACTGTCTCGCAAGGCGACCGAGTGCACTGCCTGATAAAGAAACACAAGTTTAAAATACAATTTCATAAAAAAAACTCGACTCAAAATAATTAATCGAAATTCTACTTTTAGGACGACTTGAAGATCGATGTCTCCCTCCTTGGTGATGTAGCAACAAGAGCCAGGCGCTTCTGGTATTTCGTCGCTCGCGTAAGTGATGTTGGAGTCCGTTTGTGATCGTGTGAGACTTGGTTTCCTCTCCGAATCTAAACGACTACCGTGCATACTGATCACGTCTAATTGGCTGTCGATCGAACCCTGGAGTCGAAAGGAAAATCGGACAATATTTGATCGAAGAATTGTGAAAATTTGAAAACTTCTTTTCTCTCTCTTTACCTGTCGTTTCATGAAGTCTGGGGAAGGGGTAGGCGTGTGCTCCGTAACTGTGATGATTGGGTTCGGCGCTGTGTACGATTGACTGTAAAATCGACTTTGTTTCCTCTCTATTCGAGTGTCGCCAACGTACCTACAACACGAGATTGATCAGAATCCTATGGCACGCAAGGTGCAGAGATATTTTGCATTTCGATTCTCTTCATGCCATTTTTGGACGTTTGTGAGTCAAGCGCTACTACTGGTCGACCTCTAAGGTTCTCATCTACTTTGGTGCGTTTGCAGCATTCCACGTTGCATGCTCGATGTGCTCCTCAACTTTTTTCAATCTTTTGTTCTTTTATTATTTTTTTTTAATACTGTGTATATTAATTTTGCTCGATTCTTGCCAATACTTCGATTTAAGGTGGTTTTAAGGTTCGAAGATCGAAGAATATAATTTACAGAAAGGAATATTTGTATTTTCTATGAGATTGTGCAATTTATAATGGGACACTGCCCTCCTTACGAGTGTTAAAGTGGATTATTTTGAATCGTTGGAAAATTATTGTAAAAAATTAAGTTAAATAGTTTTCGAAATAAATTTGAACGTGTTTGAGAATATTGTATCGTTATTTGGATATTGTTCAATTTATGTATAATAATCGTGTCGTTCGAAATATATGTATAAATGTAAATTTATATTTGAAAAAATTTACAAAATTTTATACATTTAAATTATTTAAAATTTTTCCATTTGAATATGGTCAATTATCATATAAATTAACATCGGAAGAAAAATGTTTAAATATTTATTGTTACTGTTAAATATATATAAATATGTATTTTTGTTTCAAAATTCAGGAGAGAAATAAGGAGGGCAGATCTGAGGAATTAGAAATAAAAATAAAATATGAAATGAAAATTTTGATTTTCAAGAAAATTTATATCGAAAATTATATCTGTAATTAGAATACAGAATGACTCATTTTATTCTGAATTACTCATTTTTAAAAAGTTTTTCTCTTCGGGATAGGATTAAATGACATAAAATTTTTTAATTTTTTAATTGAATTATACAAAAACTAATAATATAATTCGAAAACTCTTAATAGTAAAACTATCGTTTTTGTAAGATCTTTTAATTGCACTTATACGCAAAAATTTTACATAATATTTATTTTAAAGATCGTATTAATTTGTAAAACTTACTCAAAGAATTATGCAAATTTTCGTTATTTATTTAATGAATCATTTTCACTGTAAAAAGAAGAAAATCATACTTTTGCAAATTAAATAAAATGTAAGATATGAGATTAATTTATTGTTAGCCACAATTATAAATCTTTAGCTGCGTCATAAATTAAATCGTAAGTTTAATCACGTGGGCTAAAACTATAGACTTACGCATTAATGGAATAATTATTCCTCGATGAAAAAATTACTTTGTAATATTCGTAATTATTTGCAATGGCATCCGTTATTTCCGCATTGCAAAATTCTACTCATCGATGACGAGATAAGACGAGAATATCAAAATTACGATATTTTTTTATTTTAACCATAAATATTTAGCGTATGAAGAGAAAAATGCTTTGAACTTGACAATCTCTTTCGAGAGATCCTCGTCTTGTTTATCGAAAGAGGTAAAAATAATTTTTAATCAACGTGAAACTAAAAAATATTAGCAAAAATAGAACAAGAGTTCCAAATCTTAGAAACGTTGTAATGTCGAAATCGATGAGATACTCTCTTATTTTCAATTTAATGAAATATTTTTTGCGAAATGAAATTTATATCCGTTAATTTCGTATTTTTCACAAATTAATAGGTTGCAGATTAAAAAGGGTTAATATCTTTTTAACGCATTAATCTGAATAATGCAATATTTCACACAAGTGTCAGGAGAGCTGTGTTTAATAATTACGATTCATACTATTATGATTCATTAATCTGCTGCAGACTATCTGATATATTCATCATATTATTCCTGTTTTATAGGTAGCTTTTATAGTTCACCTTTTTTCTCGTTTCACCTCTCTACATTTCTTTCTCCACGGCAATTCGTTCTTGATGGGTTCCAAAGCATGATTAATGCTTCCTCCGGCTCACCGAAAAACCATGATTGCATTCAATTTTTTATATACGAATAAAATTTCAATTAATTCCTTTTCACTTAAGGGAATATCCAAGGCTTATCCAACAGATTGCTATTAATCATTTTTTGAAAATTTTGTAACATGCAAATTTGGTATATCTAATCTTGTACATAAATATATTACAACATATCACAGAATTTTATTTCAGTGAAAGATAATTTATATGAAATTATATGAATTGAAAAATATGTATATGTTATTTTTTAATAATTTAATATATCTAATATACGAATATATTACAAAATATCATAGAATTTTATTTTAATAAAAAAATAATTTATATAAAATTAAAATTGAAAATACGTGTCTAAATTATTTTTTAATAATTTAATATATCTAATATACGAATATATTACAAAATATCACAGGATTTTATATTTTCAATGAAAAACATTGCAAGATAATTTATATGAAATTATATGAATTGAAAAATATGTGTATGTTATTTTTTAATAATTTGATATATCTAATATACGAATATGTTACAAAATATCATAGAATTTTATTTTAATAAAAAAATAATTTATATAAAATTAAAATTGAAAATACGTGTCTAAATTATTTTTTAATAATTTAATATATCTAATATACGAATATGTTACAAAATATCACAGGATTTTATATTTTCAATGAAAAACATTGCAAAATAATTTATATGAAATTAGAATTGAAACATATATGTGTATGTTATTTTTTAATAATTTAATATATCTAATATACAAATATATTACAAAATATCATAGAATTTTATTTTAATGAAAAATAATTTATATAAAATTAAAATTGAAAATATGTGTCTAAATTATTTCTTAATAATTTAATATATCTAATATACATATCATACATATAATAATATATCTAATATAAAATATATAAAAAAACATCACAGGATTTTATATTTTTAATGAAAAACATTGCAAAATAATTTATATAAAATTAAAGTAGAAAAATGTATTTAAATTATTTCTTAATAATTCATTAAATTGTCAAGATCAAAGCACTTTTCAGGTTGCTATTTAAATATTTATAAATGAAAAATAACGTCAAATAGTCATAATTTTTCTTATTCATATTTTTCGTCCTATTCCATTATATAGCATTCTCTTTTCAAATTTCTTTCAACGATTATTGCGAAGAAATCATATATCAAAATAACAATTCTATTTTCATGAATTCCATAACTCTTTTAAGAGTTATAGAACGTGTATTACCTGCACTGATATCGAATCAATTTCTGTTTTCGTAGAACAGCTTGATGATGATGATTAGGAAGTAGGAAACAATGAGGGTGTTCAAATTTTCATGCGAGAAACGAAATAAAGCGTTTAAAGATACTCGGAAATATAAGAATGCAAGAAAACGATGTCGAATAATGTTGAAACTTTTAAAAAAAATATTATTATATACAATTCGATATTAAAATAGGTAAATTAACGAATTAAAGTATCGATAAAAGACATAATGTAAGACATAATGGTGAGAAAAATTTATTTGGAATCACAAAAAATTATATCTCGATATAAACAAGATGACTCGTGTAATTTCAAACAATTATGCGAAAATATTCGAAAATATTCCATACAAGAATGTTGCAAATTGCAAACAAAAATTGTCGTCCAATTTTAACCTCTAAAAGATAATATTAATCCACACTTTTTTGCCATATATATATATATACAACAAATAATAACTTACTTACAATTCTCTCTTCACATAATTTGACCAAATTACACGATTCACCCAGTTCGCTCAATGAAACGCACTTCGCCAGAAGATGGATTTACACCTTCTCCTCCGTTTCATCTCTCGTTATCCAAGACACTGACAAATTCCGAGAGAGCGAAACGGAACGATCGACGCGCTGTTTCCATTTGCGTATCCATTTCACTCCTCCTCCATCTTCATCTTTCTCATCTTTCTCGATACAATAACAACGCGACAACAACAACAATAATAACGAATAAAATGAAAAGCCTAGCCATCCTCTGACGAAAATACGAACGATAAAAGTAAAAAGGAAAAGGAACGATCGCGATCGATATTTGTCCGCGAGAGAGAGAGAGAGAGAGAGAGACATTTTTCAGACGAAAAAAAAGTGTTTATTCCGTTGTTTCTGGCCAAGGCGGTTAGGGCGTGGTATGCGCGCGCGTGTGTGTGTGTGTGTGTGTGTGTGTTTAAAGGATAATTGTGCGCCCTACCGGAAAGCAGGAAGCTCGTAAAAGAAGCGTGTAAACCGAGCTGCAGTACGGAACTTCCTCCGAGTGACGTTGATGACTTACCCTCCCGCGGTCAGCTCGTTAATCAAGCAGCTGAGTACGAGTTCAGGGGGTGAAAAGGCGAACGAGAGAGAGAAGAGAGAGACACACAGAGAAACACATTACGCATAAGTTTTGTAAACTAAAAGGGATTTCTTTTTTTTTTTTTTTTTTTTTTAGATCAAATTAATGCAGCAGTGGGCAAAACTGTGTTACTCCAATGAACGTAGGCCGATCCTTTGGATGTAGATCGAAGTTTGTAAGAATTTATCCGATCGTGTAACACCTTTGAATTTGTAAATTAAATAAATAAGTAAAGTAAAAAATTGTTCTCAGAAGTGTAAATTTTTGAAAAAGTTCGTGAAATATTGGCAGAAAGCCAATTTAATAATAAATATTAAAATTATGAGATTGAAAGTAGATTTGTTCATTTAAAAAATTGAATTAGTGAGAATAGTTTCAATATTTCTCTAACAAAAATTTTTTTTCCTTTCATTTAAATAGTGATTTGAATTAAGTCTGATATATTTTCAGATATAAAATATTGAAACAATGTTCGAATACTTTTGAGAATAATTGGAAAAGTTTAATGGACACATTTTTTAAATTAATTAAATTTTTTTATTTTTAAATTAAAAATTAGTCAATTTGATTCTTGGATGTATATCATTGTGAAGAATCTATCCTATTCATTAGGGTAACATAGTTTTAATCTATCGAAAATTCAGATATATAGTTGGAAAATATGTCAGTGTTGGGTAAAAAAATAAATTTCTCTTGAAATCTATAATATAAGGCCTGAGGTAATAACACGAGCTGCAGAACAATGCACTTGCAATCTTTCTAAACAAACGTTTCAATTATCATAAATTGAATATATATTAAAAATAAGGAAAATAGATGCCTGGAAAATTCGACTTGAAATTATGCTTATAAATACGAAATATTGTAATAATATATATCGATAATAATGATAAATTTAATATAATTTCTAGTTTATTCTAACGCTATTATGATTTATAATTATCGTGCTAATAATAATTGGAGTAAATAATTAAAATAAGCGTAATACATTACATTTTTACCTACGAATATTATATAAGAAACTATCATAAAAACCAAAGTGGCATCTATCTAAATTGCATATTAAGATAAACGTAATTAATTGTTATATTTATACGAATATTTTACTAACCTCCTATGATTGGCAATTATACAAAAAAATTTCTTTCTAATAAATGAACAAAATACGTTAAATCTAGATAACGCTTGTAACACTGAATGCTGACAGATGCCATTTTTCATAATATAATATGTATACGATAATTACTACCCAACACTGATTATAATCTACATTCGAAGAGAAAAATTAATTATCTAAAATGCTTGTTTCTTACAGCGTACAGTAGTTTAAGCATTGCTATATTTTTCCATAAAATTGGAAATTTTCAGTTTCATTTTCATTGCTCGAATTTAATTGGCAAAATTAATTTAAGATTCAAGATATCGCACGCACATACACAAATATTTCATCGATGAATTGATCGAAACATTTGAAAAATTTCAACAAAAATACGCAACCTCGATTGAAAGGATCGTCGTTTTTAATGTGTATGTAAGTACGAGTAAAAGAGAAGAAAATTCGTAATGAAAAGAAGAAGAAACTTATATAAAATAGAATATTCCGAGATAGATTTAATTTTACTTGCAAATGTGTTCCCTTACCTTAAACTTGGCATGCTTTTTCCTTTTATTAGATTCGTTGGATGTTTCATGTGATCGACGTCCTTCGCCTCAAAAATTTTCGACATCGTCGAGGTCGGTCTCGTTAAATTATCATCCCCTGTATCGAGGCTCCTATGGCTGTCCTAGAAATAAAATTTATTTTAAACGACTTATTTGTTAAAGTTTAATCCTGTAATATTATGAATCGAATAATTTAAAACCAAACAAAAAAAACTTTATGTTAAATTACTCTAAAGTGAATTTTTATGCAACCAAAATGCGTTACTATCGAATATACTTTACGCACAAAATTAATTAAGTGATATTTCGTAAATTTTTCATGAATTAAAAAATGTTTTTTGTCATCAAAATCTATTCGAAAAATAGAGAAAACCGTATCATTGAAATCAATTTTTGTTTTATCCCGATATCTCAAACAGTTGTCGAGATATAAGAACTCAAAGTTTTCATAGCGTTTAAGACGGTGAAAATAAATAAGCGAGTC